>NW_017728998.1:573162-607467 GCF_001723915.1 Gavialis gangeticus | reverse complement strand
TGTTTTTTTTTTTTTTTTTTTTTTAATTATATTGCTTGGCCATAGTGCAATTTCTCTCTCCTCCTTCCCCTTCTTCCTTCCCGCCCACTAAAAAGTTTTATAAACTCATTTCCTTGTATTTTTTCTAAATGTTTCTAGAGACTCTTTCAGCCTGAGATTGCTTGTCTCCGGGCAGTGCCATGCAGCGGCGGCTGCCAAGTCAGCCCCCTTCCTGCAGCCCCGGCTGCGCTGCGGGTCCCCACATACATGGGCCTGACGAACAGCAGAGCAGGCAGGTCAGGCTGGTAAGTCTGATCCCGGTCAGAGGGGAAGGCGTTATCTGGACTGCTCAGTTCTAGTCCCCCTTCAGTTGCAGTTAGTCATGCTTGGATCAGGTCCTTGGAGGATAACTTTCCCATCACATTGCTATTCTCCCCTTTCCCCTGCCCCTCGTAACACATCGCGGTACAAGTAGCAACCTCTGCTCGGGAGAGGCTCAGTGCTAGAGCAGCAGACGCTCGAAGTCAGGGTTGAGATGCACGCGGAGCCGTGCACGGGGCCCAGCCGCCAACACCAAGCCTCCCCGCTAGCGCTGTTCGTCTGTCGCTTCCATGGGCACGAAAACTCATGCCAGTAGTTCAATATCTGTCCGTACTACTTCCCTTCATGCTGGCTCTTGCTTGAGAATTTGTTCTTGTCTTCTCCTTCAGAAGCTATGGGAGGGGAGTGAGTTTTTTTTTTTTTTCTTTTTTTTTTGAAGGCTTTTTAAAATTTATCCCTTAATATTGTTTGTTTGTTTGTTCGTTTCTGACGAAAAACCACGCAACACGGCCTGGTGCTGGACACCCAGCCCCGGGGAGAGCGAGACTGGAGTAGCTGGGTCTATTCAGCCAGTTTCATGCAGCACCCACCAAAACCCTAGAGCTTCAGGGGAGTGGGAAGGGGTGGGAGGGTCTCCCTTTTACTTTCCCTAGAAGGAAAGGGGGGAAAAAACACAAGGAAAGGATTTTAAACACAGCACTGAGCAGGTTTCTGTTTGTTTTAATTTAAAAGCTCTTTAAAGTGGTGGAGATGGCCAAAGTTTCACGATTGAGAATAAAGTCAAACATAAGGCACGTGTTCAGTAGGGTGACCGGAGCCCGTTCAGCAGGCAGGGCAGGAAGATGCAGGCAAGAGAGACGCATTAACACAAGCCAGCACACTTGATGTTCATGGAAATATATTTTGCTTTTTTAAATAAAAATAAATTAAACATTTTAAATAGAAGCAGAAATTGAGTTGGTTGGTTGGTTTGTTGGCGCTGAGATACTGCCCACTGTGAAACACAAAGCTTTGACTATTTTTTGTTTGTTTTATTTTTGGGGGGCAAGTTTGGGTAGAACAGAAAGCATAAATGAGGTGAAGAGGTATATGAACAGCCTTTGCAATGTACAAAAAAAATAGAGCAAGTGAAACCAAAAATGATGTTCTTGGTGTTTTTCTATAATGTAGTCTTGTTAGCTTTTTTTGTTACTGTAACAATGCTGATCTCGAACTGTACCAAAATACATGGAGACTAACAGAAACAGAAACCACATGGAACTTTCAAAACTTTAAAAAAAATTTGTCACAAAAAACTTTGTTGTCATAGTTAAGTTGATTGTAGATGGTAATTGAATATACTCCTTTGAAAATATTTCATCAAGTATGTTTCCTGCTCATTGTGATACATTAAAAAAAAAATGAGCAAAAGCTCTCGTCTCCGATGTTCCCGGATGAATGAAGCAGACTGGGTGTGTGTGCGTGTGCGCTTTTGCATGCGTGTGTGCGCGCGCATTGGTTGGGGGTGTACACATTTGTGCATCTATTTTTGTGCGTACAGTTAGACATTCATGGAGATGCATACGTGCACAAGTGTTGTGTGGGGGGGGGTGTATGTGCATGTCCATGTTTTTTCACAAGTACGTGGGTGTTGGTACCCACGGGCACTGCTTGCATTCATTTGACAGTAGAGGGGGTGGTGCTGCCAATCAGCTATCCTGGATGTGCAGCCCAAATATTGAGTTGGGAAAAATAGGGCAAATGGCTCCATTCATGTTGTGGCTTGGGCTGCACAGGATATAAAAATGACCTGATATGGTTTTTAATTTCACCAAATGACTGCACCAAGTACTCTGGGCACTTGACTGTAATGATGGATAAAGATATAGCTTGACGCCTTATGAGTGGAAGTCAATCTGACATCTGTAAGCTAAAAATAACACAAAATAGCATCTTTTTTTTTCCTACTGATTAAATCAGAAGCAAAGGCAGGTAAGAAAGGTAAGTAGATGATTCACTTGCTGCCCTTTCCTTCGCTACCAGAACCCCTCCAGCCAAGACTGAAAAGGGCGCAAAACTTGATAAACTGCTGAGTGTAACATACACCGTTCTCTTCTCAAAAAATTGCCCCTTGCAGCAGAAAATGCTTGAAATTCATTAATAAGGACCACATCCAAAAGAGAGCCCAGGGGCCTCCTATTCATCTCTAATTTATAACTACAGCAATAAATAATTAAAAAAAAACTATTGCAGGTGGGATCTGAAGGCTGCTTAGTAGGATAGCATCCTTGGAAGGCCTGCAGACTTTCCCTAGCAAGGGGCATGCTCTCCTTCCCCGGGGGTGGGTTCGTCATGCTCCCAAGTATAAGTCAGCAAGAAGGAGTCTTGCAGCTAGAGAAGATCTGTGTTTTCTGTAATTAATAAGGTTGGAGCATTGACTAACTAACCAGGAAATTCAATCAGAGGGTTGACAATGCCCCTTCAGGCCAAGATTTTTTTTTTTTTTAATTCCTGATTTAGGTTTGTGAAAGACTTGGATGATTTATCAAATGTGGTGCGCACCCAGAAACTCCCAGGGCTTCAGTTAAACCTGCTATAGATGGGAGGGGAAGAGTGTCAAATCAGCACTTTTAACACCCAACTACCTATTGTTTAATACCCTGACCCTGGGGCTCAATGTCATCCTGGATGTGGCACTGGTAGATAACCCTGAGCGCGCACTCTTGTGCAGTCCATAAGTGGCTGGTCTTGAATGCAGACTGCTTTCAGGTGCTACTCAGGCTCTGTTTTATTCAAAAGAAAAGATGCTGCTTTTGCAGGGCTTTGCGTTTTCTGGTTCTTGCAGGTTTGTGCCTTAACTCACTGTTTACATGTTTTCCTCCCCTTCAAGGAGCATGTCAGTAAGCACTGATATTTTGTGGAAGCAGGCGCACATTTCTACCAAGCCAGGTCACCTTGCAGGTACGTATAGACATAGACTGCATCTGGGGGAGAGAAAAACACAACTTGCCACCCCTTGTTTCTTCCCTGTGGATGTCAATTCAGTTAAGTGAGAAATGTGCATATTTTTTAGTTTTAAAATTGCAAAGACTGTAGTTGAAGCTTTTTTTTTTTTTTAATGGAAAAGGTGCCATCTTCCACTTTTGGTTGCAAAGTGACAGACTTCCCAGGACAATGGTCAATTTAACGAATACACATTAACAACAGACTGCCAGACAATGCTTTAGAAATTTCAGTACAGGCCTTGGAGAAAAAAATTAAATCCTTGTTTAAAATTTAGCTGATAGTTTTGGCTTAAAAAAAGAATCAAAGCAAATTGTATTATTTGGAGACCAAAGAGATCTGAAGAGGCAGCTGTAATGAACCTCCTGGATCTGGGGCAGCAGTGCTGGAGCTGCTGGCTTTGTTCTCAGGGCAGAGGCCAGAGAGGATTTGTGCCGTGCAGGGGAGGAGGGGCGGCAGACTGGCACGTGTGCCCCAAGTGCACAGGCAGCATCTGTGCGGCACGCTGGGGGGAGGGGGGGAGCAGCAGCAGGGTTGCAGATGGGGCAGGAAGCGAAAGCAGAGCAGCAGGCTGGGCAAAGAAAAGGGAGAGGACTGGCACTTGGGGAGTGAGTGTGTGGCACATGTGCCAAAAAGGCTGTAGTGCACTGGGGGAAACAGCAGCAGGTGGGAATGCGTTGTGCTGTCTGTGCCATGCCTGTTTGCACACGGCGGTGTGCAGCACAGCCCAGCTGGCCTTCTCTGAGCATGGCGCAAAGCGGAAGGAGGACAGCCCTGTGTCCTCAGGCTCCCTCGGTCCTCGGGACCTGTGCAGTGTGCTCTGTGAGCAAACTGAGGCAGGACTTCCCCAGCATGAACGCGGGGTTTCTCTGAGGTTTTACTCCCTCTGCACGGGCACTGACTTTACAGTCTGCGAGGCCTGTGTCCTGTAGCACCGGTCAGCTCTGCATGGAGGAGGTATTGAGCCATTCAAAAAAGGACAGAAAGGGGGAAAACGTCTACTGGACTTAATGAGAGAGGGAGTGCACGCAACAAGCCTCGCTATTAGAGTCCAAGCCTGGCTGCCCCGCAGCATCAGTGAAGGGGCTGAACGTGCAAGCGCTCGGATACGGTGCAAGTGAAACGAGTGTGAAAGCGTTCTGGCCTCTGCTGGCACTCCAGTCCAAGCACTGCTGGTTTCCCAACAGATGGCCACAGGATTTGCCCTGAAAATGAAACCAAAAAAAGAGCACAGCAGGAAGGAGAGAGGGGAAGTATAGGAGACGCGGCTGGCCATTTCCCTCATCCACCCCTCTGGCGAAGTCTGGGTCTCCTGTCCCCTAAACTCTGCCTTTCTTTTCCCATCCGCCCCCACACTCGGCCGAGGTACAGACAAGTTCGATCCAAGCGGCATGGTTTTCATCGGTAGCAAATGCGCGCACGCCCCCGCTTTGGTCGGGGTGCGGGGAAAATCTTAGACTGGGCTCCACCATTTTTAAGCCAGTCTCTGTGCACTGAACTTCTGTTGTCATGGATATGAGCTGGTTTTGTGCGTCAGACCCCTGGTCTCTTACGGGCATAGAACAGTTTCCGATCACCTGTACCAGTAACGGTGTCACACCTGTACCTGGCCTCAGTGGTCTAGTCTGCAGGCTTGGTCTGAGCCAGCCCAGGAACAGGGCCAGCTGGCTCCTGCTCTCTCTCCTTCCCAAGCCTGGCTGCTAGCTTGCTTTCCTTTACACATCCGCACTGAACAAAATGGGTGGAATATTTCAATTTTCCCTTTTTTTTAGTGGCAAATACCAATTTAATGTTTTCTGCAAATTGGCAAGAATTCTGAGAATAATAACCAAGCAACTCCCCATAGCCAGCATTTGTTACTGTGCCGAGTTGATGACTTCACTGGGGTCAGGGAACTTCTTCTGAAAGTTTATTAAATCCTGTTGCTGCTCCTTTCAGGTGTTATTGAGGCTGTTGTGAAAGGGTCACGTAGATACCAAGAGAAGGTAGCCCATCCGAGCGCTTGGCCTGCAGCCTTCCTGCTGCAGACACAGCCATGCTGAGCGACCCCAGAGTGAACAGGTAGGGAGGCTTTTCCATCGCTGCGCAAATTCCTAGCTGGAGTCTTTACAATCCTCTTCCTGCTCGTAGAGAACGGCAACGACTGAAGTAATGCAAGCCTCTGACACCGCTGAAGAGACCTTCCTGCTCTCCCCGATGCTAGTAAAATGAGAGCAGGCGAGAATATCTTCTGCTGGCATCACTTAAAGGGGAAGGAAGAGATTTAACTCCAACAGTACAGTAGAAAATGAACAGCGTAATAAAAATACGCAAGTGAAAGCCAGGCTAGTGTGAGAAGAGTAGGCTTCTTGGGGATGCTTTCAAAGGAGGCTAACATAGGATGCCTTCCTTGGGATCTCATCCTGTCTTTGTTACCGTTGGCACAGAGAAAAGCACGACTTTTCCAGGGTAGAGAGCCTGTCTTGTCTGGTAACGTGGGGCCAGATGTTGCCAGGGCCTGTGATTTGCTCCATGCAGGATGGTCTCTTGCTGGTCAGGCCGTGGCTTGCTGGCTGCAAAGGAGAAGGGCATCTTTGCTTTGTTCACTTCTGAGCCTGTGACGGACGTTTCCAAACAGACAACGTGGTCACAGGCACAGAAGAGAGAAACTTTGATTCTGCGGTGACCAACCCCCAAGGGAGGAAGGGCAGGAGGATGCTGGTGTGGTTCAGCTGGGCACCACCGACAGACAGAAGAGGCCCTCGCCATTAGCAGGGGAGGATGGACAGCAGGCCCCGCCAGTCTGAGATGGTGAGAGCAGGTCAGCAAATTAGTGCATTATGTAATGGGGGGTGCGGGGGGCTGAAGAAAGGTAATGATGATACTTCAGGGAGATGCTCTCATTTGCATAGACGTCTCACCCTGTCTCTCCACCTCCTCCTCTCTCCGTGCCACCTTGGGGAGGGGGGTTAAAGAACTAGCGCTTGAGCATTCAAGCACCCATTATGCCGCCCTTTCCTATAACACCTGCTACTTTACTGTTTTGGCCTGCCTTCCTGTTTTCTGGGATGCTAATCCCCTCTCCTGTGTGCCCTGTGGCTGCCTGCATCAGGTATGTGATTCTCAACCGCTGATGCTGATGTCCCTGGATTTGCTTTCAACTTCCATTACAAGCCATCACCTCATTGTGCCTTAAATCCATGGTAGTGAGCCACCAGTCAGTGTCTTTGCCATGCAGAAATGAAGGGAAACAAAGCCTGATTTGGGGGACAAGGGACCAAAGGAAGAGAGCACAAATCATGGGACTCAGCTTAGCTATAACAACATCCAGCACCGTACAGCACCGGCTGGTGCAAAGTGTCCTGTAGGAGCAGCCCAGTGATGCTGAAGGAAAGCCACTGCATTTGAGAACAACTCAAGCAGCACGTGGGGTGGGGAAAGAGCTAGATGGACTTCTTGGCCCTTGCCCATCCCTAACATTACCACAGTTGTGATGATTTCTCACGTACCCACTGAAGTGGACAGACAGAAATCTCCCTGGCTCCATCTTAAAACGACTGCATCCAAAGTGCAGCTAGTACCTCAGCTTGTAAAATGCATCCAATGACCTGAATACAGAGAGTGCTGTGTTTCACACCACAAACCCAGCTTTAGCCTAGCAGCAGGCTTGAGGAGCTCTGGAGTTGCAGTAGTGGGTTGGAGCACAGGTCCATGCAGCTGAGCAGCCAGTCTCTATCTGGCGCTTCAGGGCCAGGTATAAAAACCATCTGGTGTGTCCAGGCATGGGCAGGGGAGCTCATTTGTATCTTTAAAATTCACTCTGCGCATCTACACAAGCTGCAGTCTCACCTTCGACTGCAGCGTAGACCAGGTCTGAGTCTCCATAAGTTGTGACTGGCTTGCTCAGGTCTCTGCAAAGAAACTGCTCTTTATTTTGTATAACAAGGTTAGTATTAGCTATTTGTGTTGCATTATAAAGTGCCTATTGCTTTAAAATACTGTTGCATCTCGTCCTCAGACTGATGGAGGGGCAGAGCAGCGGTCGGCCATCGCTGGGCCCTTGGTCACAGGGTACTGTAAGCAAATTCTCTCTCAGACTCGGCTCACGGTTTTCAAGAAGCAGAATCCTAAGGTTTGGCTCTTGTTCCCCGCATTCATGTACCTGGAGGAGCGCTCTGATCACCTGCAGCTGGCAGGGGGCACAGTGAGAGCTACATCAGTCAACATACAGTTGCTTTAAAATTGATTTGCGAGCTTAACCACAGGCTTATGCTTTCTAAAAACCACACTCCTGGTCAAAACGAAAACGAAAAAGCCAGGAGCTCTTTGTGTGTGAAAGCAACATCACACACAATGTTTTTACATAATTAATCATCAGGCCATTTTAGGTCTGAATATTGTAGATGGGGCTGTGAATGCAGAAGAGAAAAAATTTCAGCTGAGAGCGTTGTCAATCTGCCAACCCACCGTTCATCCGCTACGCTCTCAAGAGAACGTAAAGTTTCTCAAAAGCACCTCAGTGGTTTGGGGACCCCATCGCATACGATTTTGGGTGCCTGAAGATCCACAGAAGACCCAGGTGGGATTTACAAAAGCACGTGGGCACCTCTGTCTGAACAGAGTAGTTGAAAACATTGCCGTGCTCCTTTGGGTTTGTGCTGGGCCCTGGCTGCCTCGGGTGCCTCCGCCCCGCTGGGAGCCACTCTGCGCGCCGCAGGAGCCCCGGGACCGACTGCTACTTCACCAGCTGTACTTGACGCTGGCTTTTGAACACGGCGCTGTGGCTCCAAACAGCCATGGATGCACTTGTACGGCTGATAGAGCCCATTCTCGAGGCTGAGGCTGGAAAGGGCCTGGCATTAATCAGTTCCCACTCCTAAGTGCTCCCCTGTGCAACGACTTGCCAGGAAATTGCAGACGACTGTTCTTAGAAACTGCCACCGGCATCTGCAGATGCCCTGGTCACGGGGAGGAACGAACGCCATCGGTGCTCGCGCCACGGCAGAGAGCTTGTGCCAGCCTGTGAGCTTGTTAATGGTGTATGCGTGGTGATCCATAGCACGAGAGTCGCTGTCGTTAACGCTTTGCTGGAGGGAAGGTGGCGAGACGCTGCTGCCACACCAGTGACTTGCTGTTGCAGCGCATTGGTGGCCGCACACCGAGGTGCTGAGTGAGGGTGGCTCGGCAGCAAGGGTGGCTCACAGCCTCCCCCTGCCAGACGCCTGCTGTTGAGCAGCCCCTTGCCGGAGGCAGCTGCTGCTGTGGGGCCAGGGCCTGCCCTGGAAACCAGCATCCTCTTCCTCTTCCAGCTGCGCACTGGATATGGTGTGCTTGAAGATGCAGTGGCTACAGACCAGTGGAGTCCTGGTGCTACACGGAGCTCAGGTGTGCCTTGCCACTTCAGGTGTCGTCTGCCCTCATCACAGCAGCCGCTGAAAGGCCCCAGGTAGCTTTGCCCTTCTTCAAAATGGCTGCCGCCTTCTGCCCGCAGTGGGCTGAAGCCAGCAAAATGACCTCCATTGCCCTGCTCTTAAGGTGGTGGTTATAGGTGATAGTGGGTGGATGGGACTGCCGATTACCACCGTCTGCAGTGAGGTGGAGGCAAGCAAAGCAAAGTGCCTGCCATTGCCTTGCTCGCGGTGTGTGGTGGTGGCGGGCCTGCCCTTAACAAAGATGGCTGCCACTCCCCCTGTCTTCAGTGGCGCTGAAGGGAGCAGACAAAATGGCTGCCCTTGCCCAGGTGTCAGGGTGTGTGGGCAGGCGACGGTGGAACTGCACGTGGTCGAGATGGCTGCCACTCCCCGTGTTGAGTGGTGTGGAGGGGCGCAGCTACAAGGGCTGCCTGGGGCTGTGGCGGGCCGTGGGCGTTCGCAGGCACTGCAGCCGAGAGCTGGAGCTGCCGCTTCAGGTGGTGCTGGGGCTCCGGGACCCCAGACCCCGACCTCGTCCCCGGGGGCCTGCCCACGCGGGGCCATGTGACCAGGGCAAGACGAGGCACCGCGCGCAGCCTGGAGGGGGTGGATGGGTTGTCAGGGTGCCACGCAACGTGCCAGCGGGCGCAGTGGTCTAAAGCGCAGGTGCTGGTGCCTGGGAGCTGCCCCATTCCTGCTGCAAGCGCCCACAAACATGGTAGGGAGGGAGCCACGTTCCTGTTCACGGCCTGGCACCCGAGGCGGGCCGGACTGCTGAGACCCCCGCAAGCTTTGTTTTTCAGCAGTGGTGTCTTGCGCGACATTTCATTTCAGCAACACTGACACATTTCGCCGTGCCCGGAACAAATGGTGGCCGCAGGGCAGGGCAGAGCCAGGAGCCAGGGCTGCGTGGGCCCAATGAGCATGGGCGCGTTCCCTGCCCGGGTGCCTCCTTGCACCATGTGCGAGCTGCGTCTCCGTGTGCAAAAGCTTCTGCTTCCCCCTCACCCTGGTGAGCGGTCAGGGTCCAGGCCGAGCCGCGCTTGGCATCAGCCCCGCTGCCCAGGTGTTGGAGGTTGCCAAACTGCGGCGTGGCAGCCCCTCGGGGCTCCTTATTTAAGCACTCTCTTGCCGCGGGGCCAACACAGCTTTGGCGGTCGTTCAGCTGCGGTACGATGAGCCCCTGCCCCACTCGACAGCCTGTTCCTGGTCTGGCTCTAGGTGTGTAGTCGTGGTTTGGGCCGCCCCCCCAGACACTGCAGCGGTCCCACTGCCATGGTATAAATGCGGATGCGTGTTTGCACCTTTTTACCTGGGCTGGTGCACTGGGAGTGTGTAGGAGGCTTTCCTCCTCCACCACCACCCAGCAGCAGCTCTGGCAGATCCACGCTGCTAGTGCTTTCTGGGGAGAGGAGAATAGTCCTGCCTGTCTGGTGGAAGGAGCACTTGCAGTTTCTTGGGCAGGGGTTGAGTGATGCTGCACACCAAACAGAGGCATTCAGCCCCTTCATTACGTTTGAAGAATGAAGTGCATCTTCCTCAAACATCTAGCACTTAAGGACAGAATTAATTTTCTGAGAATTTGCATGTAAATTGGTCAATTAGTTAGAGTTAAAATTAATTTTAAAAGTGATCTTGTAAGAAATTCACTAAGCAGTAACAGGCTATTTCTTCACACGTGCTTCCAGTTCCCCGATAGCTAAAACTCACTCTCATGTGCTGGGTAGGTTTGAGGGCTTGGTGTTAGTATTTATTAATAGTGACCCCACTGGAAGGGCGAAACGACTGTGTTAGAGACCCAGTTCATTGCACCTGGAGGTCTAGCGTGAAGGGCAGACTGAGCCGTAAGGCCGTCGCAGCGTGGTGGGACCAACTGCACGTAGCAAAGGGCTGAGTTAAGGGTGTTCATTGCATTTCTAGATCTTGAGATATTTGAATGTCTTTTAAACTTGATGCTGTCTGAATTTCCTGGGTGTAAAAATGCACTTTCAGCTCTGTCTTCATGTTTATGCCATGAATATTTGCATAAGGTTCGTATAAGAAGCCTAAAGTGGTTATTTGATTACTTTAGTCATCCTACACACCGTGAGTGGAATATTCTGCTTGTGTAAACCCCCCAAAGGCTTATACTCCATTTAATAACCCTTTCTTTCCAAAATACCAAGCCCCTGCCTTTCAGGTGCACCATTCACACTAATGGAAACTTCTTGCTCCTCGGTGCTCCTAACAGGTATGAAGATTTTCATCTGGGTGCCGTCCGTGCAAGCCCAGCCCCCCTTAGGAGGGTTAACAACGGTTGCCTGCTGATGGAGCTGTGGTGGCCCTGATGCGAGGTGAGCTGCAGCCCGTTTCGCGTTTGCTTTGTACTTGCCTGACAACGCCAGACTCCGCATGTTGCTTCAGCGCCTGGAGCCGGGGGTCTCTGATCCTGGTCAGCTGGGGCAGCAGGCGTCGGAGCGGGGTGCATGCTGTACCCTGCAAGAGCTGGGGCTGTTTTCATTCCTTGCAATACAGTGGCAGTGGGCAGCAAGGGTTGAAGAAAAATCAAATGTGGAGCAAAAAATCCACATTCAGATTTCCTAAAAAGCTCTTCTTACTTTGGGGCCAAGTTTGTGAATTCAGGGGGGATTTGCTGGCTGATTTGAGGGGGGGATTGGCCACTTTGGTGTTTTTGTCTTCAGCGCCCCCTTTCCGGAGGAGAGCGACTTAACATGGTGCATTGATGCCTTTTAATAAGGGAAGTCCCTCACTATTTTCCTCAATGCCGTTTTATTTTTAAAAACCCCCAACACAAGCGAGACGTCGGCGTGGAAGGGAAAGCGGAGCCTGTTGGCAGGAGCGCGGTCCCGAAGCGCCTAGGATCCGGGCGCAGTCGCCGTCTGAGTTTTCACGGTGCCTTCTGTTTTCACTTTGCTGGCGAGCTGGGTACATCAGAAGGGTTGGAGGGAGGTTAAAGCCAAATCAGAATTGACAGAAAATTATTAGCAGGGCCGAGCCAGGGAAGCGCTCCCCCTTCCCGCCTGTAATCAGGTTAATGTGTGCGCAGAATGCCGAGCGTTGCGGCCAAGCTGCTTTTTAAGTAGAAATTCAGTTTCCATTATGTGCCGCTGCCTCCATTCCTGCTCTGGCAGGGCCTTTGATCAGCCAGCTCCATGGGGGAGAAGGGCAGAGGCATATTAATAACTTCAGCATGTGGCCCCTCGGCCCAGCTGCACCTCCTCCTGGACAGCGGCCAGGTGAAGGGGTGGCCGGGGGGGACGAGGGGCGGAAAGCCGCTCCTGCAATGCCCGCCGCTCCGGCTTTGCCCCCCTGGCTCCGGGCAGGTCGAGGGCCCACAGCGATGGGCTCCAGCGCTCGCTCCCCTTGCCCCTCCGGCGGGTGACAGGAAGATTAAAGCAGGCTTTACAAACCCTGTTGGGACAAGGCTGGAGGGAGGTGGAGACTGGAGCCCAGTGCGGGGTGGTTAATGGGAGCCAGGTGTCTGACACGGGAGCTCGGGGCCCAGCCTGCTAAGAGATCTTGCTCCTTCCTCTCTGTACTGGGCTCGAGACGGCCGGGTTGTGTCCTGCTAGCGCGTCAGGCCTGGCTGCGTTTCGCCGCCGCGGCTTGTATGTGGGGAGTGGTTGAGATAGACAGCGACTTCCCCGCCAGGGAGGGGCCAGCGCACTCATCCACAGCCTCAAAGAATAAAAAGCTGGGTGCAAACTGTTGCCTCCTGCGCATGGCTTGCGATGCTGTGCTCGGTGATGCTCCACCCAGAAGGTATGTGCTGTTCCCTCCACGAGGGTCAGATCTCGCCCTGCCGCACGTGGCGCAGGCGGAGGAGGAGCAGGGAGCCGCCAGCAGACAGGCGGAGGTGGCGTAGCCGCAGGATAAATCGCTCCGAGGGGAAGTGGTCCAGAGAAGCCGGGGCCTGGTTCTGCTCCGGGGATTTCATGCTGCTTGGGGTGCAGTAAGGAATAGAGCCTAAAACTGGCGCGACTTCAGGTGCTTATGGAAGAGTGTATGGTCTGTCCCTGCAAAAATCTACTTTGTCTTGAAGTCTGCCTCCTTCCCCTGTGGCCCAGCCTGCAGTCCTGGCCTGGTCGCCTCTAGATTCCAGAAATGACCTGCAAAAGATACTAGTTTTGAAGCAAAAATAGCGGGGCCGGGGAGAAACATGCTGTGACTATAAAAGTGAGGTGGTGGTGTCAGCTGCCCCGAGCAGCCGTTCTGCAGTAGAAGCCCTCGACAATGCCAGGCAGGAGGGAAAAGCTAGCTCGAGCGGTGTGGATGCACCCAGGCCAAAAGGAGCGGTGTCTGCAAGTTGGGCAGGGCCCGGCGCCCGTCCCGGGGGCACTCCCGTTTGCCTCTGAGCCCCCTTCGGTTTGTTTCAATCTCTTAGAGAAATGGTCTAGGGACCCCAGACCAGACCAAGCCTCAGTCTGGCATAGGTGCCAGCAGGACTGTTCAGTAGCAGAGCTAATGGATCTGAATCGTTAACCTCAGCTGATTAAAGCTAGTAGTAAGCACCTTATCCTTGCCAGCTGGCAGCCCCCCTGTACGGAGCAAACACAGTCAGGTCTGGTTGACTTTTGCACTTCTCTGCCCAGCTGCTCAAGAGAGACCAGGGCCTTGGGCCGACGACATGGGAGAGGGGAGGCACTTGGGCCCCCCGCACCCGGGAGATGCAAGGAGAAGGTGGCATTTGCTCTGAACTGGGCCGTGTCAGTGAGACTAGGGTAAGTCTTTGCTCCACTCACTTTTCTCTGATGAATGTGAACTGTTTGTGGCTATTTGATTTCCAGGTAGTTAATCCCCATAACACCCTTGTCCCGTGATGAGCCGTTGTCGTTCCCCGTGGCACTGAGGTCTGGTCTGAGCCCCATAGAGAGTGGGTGGTGCAGGCATGGCAGGCAGCAAGCTCCAGATCTGTGCCCCGGGGCTCCCAAAGCATTGGCAGGATGGCTCCTCGTACTTCATTCTGCATTTCCATTTGAACTGGGCACTGAGCAGTAGCATATTGTCTGGGGAAAGAGCTAAACCACAGCTGGCCTCTCGTGGAGGAGATGGTGTCTCAGGCCCAACAAGAGTTAAGATGTTAATGAAACCCGTATTTGCTGTTCTGTTAAACAGCTAAGTGGTCTGGGACTTTGTCAAGCCACCACTTGCTCGCTTCTGTTGGAGCCTTTTTCTTGGTAAAGGAAAGGAAGGAAAACGATGATAATGCAGTTGAAGCGTAAAGTACTAAGGGATTTTAATCTTTGCAGTATTTCTGACTCTTTCACTTGTAGCTGCAGAAAGGTTGGAGCAGTGATTGTCAACCAGGCTGTTGTGGCATGCTGGGGTGCCTTGTGATCCTTTCCAGGGGGCTGCGGGGTGCCACCCAACGTTAGCACTGCTAGTGTGCAAACATGAGTCATGAGATGAACCCAGAGATTTCAAACGGGAACCCGTACAGTTAAACCAGCCCTGCTGTGGTCTTTCTGAGTTCTTTGCAACAAAAAAATCACTCTATTATTTATTTGTAGTCAAAAAAATGTGTGAAAACTAAGAGCTGCCATTTTCCAAGGGTGTCTGGAGTCTAAAAAAGTTGAGTGCCTCTGGTCTAGGGGTGAGCCTCCATTTCACAGTCTGTTAAATACTATCAGAGATGATCTCTGTCCTTTTTTGGGGAGGAGAGGTCATGTTAGGTAAGATGGTCTGGAGCTGCTGCTGCTGCTGCTGACATTCGATCCTGGTTTTTTTAAGACAAGACAAATGCACACAAAAGGGAAGAGGAAAGAACAGCAAACACAGCTTTTGGCTTTGACTTCACTTGCAGCCTCGGTGCAGGAGAATGAGGCCCAGCGCACCGCTTTACCTGGCAGCCGGGGCTGGGGCAGCTCTGGACGTTGTTTCGTGGCAGCCTCTGTGGTTATGTACAAAAGGGGGAGTTTTGGCCGGCTCAGCCAGACCCTCTTTACAGAGAGGCAAAAGCAGAGAAGTGGGAAAGAGGGAAGAATAGGAGCGGAAGGAAAATGACACGCAAGGGAGGGTGAGAGCAGGAACAGCCAGGTTTCATGTCCCAGGTGGATTTGAAGGTTTATGTGGAGGTGGCAGAGGTGGCAGGGACATCCCTTCCTGCTCTCCGGAGCGGTCTGGTCGCGGCATCTTGTTGCATCAGGGCAGGGAAGTGCCAGGGAAGGGAGGAGACGCGGCTGTGGTGGCAACGCTCCTTCCGCCCACATCTCTCCCAGCTTGTGATGCCCAGATAGGCAGTGCGTGGCGAGGGGCGGCAGCCTCACCCTGTTTGCCTCGGCCTGTCCAGACCGATGTTGGTAAGTTTGACTTTGAACAGTTCTGGAAAGCTTGAGCTCATCATCGTGCCAGTTTCTGGCTTTGCCAAAGACGCTGCCTACCCCCAAGCACGGTTCTTTGAACTGAAGCCATCCCCCTTGCTCCAGTCTGTTGGTCTTGTATATTTTAGATAACGGGGAGCTTTGGACTCGCCCTGCCTTGGCCGACACAGGTTTCTGCACAAGACTTTTCCATCTGCTAGCTACGCAGTTGATTTAAGGCTTTTGGAGATGCCACTGGTGAGTGGGGCTGAGTGCTGGGCTCTGTAGATGTGCGTGTCGAGTGAGAAGCAGAAGCACAAGGGTGTGCTTACGCACCACGTGGTGTGCTCTGCCTGAGTGGTCGCTGTCCCAGGCCCCAGCAGTCCTAGCTTCATAGCTCAGAGCCAGCTGGCACATCTCCAGTCTGCAGATCCGCGGTCGGGCTGGGGCGGCAGAGGCCCGCACAGACTGCTTGACCGTGCTTTCTAAAAGAGCGATGAGCCAGCGTGGATCAGCAGTGTTGCGGCTGGCCTGCCCCAGTACCGATATTGCTGCAGGGCAGTCTCGGTGGAGGGCCACCCCTGAAGCGGGTCCCTGCTCCTGCCAGAGCCGCCCCGCAGCCAAGTGGGGGCTGCTGCCCACCACGGGGAGGGGAAGCGGTCCCTGCACGCAGCTGTGGCCCCTGGTCCAGGGTGAAGTCCCACTGCAGCAGGTGCAGAGACGATCCAGGGATGGAGAGCTCGTGGCCTGAGGAAGCTGGAAAAGCGTGGCTTGTCTAGCAGAAGGCAGGATGCGAGGGGACGGGGTTGTCCTCTGCACATCAGCAGGGCTTAAATGCCAGGGAAGGAGAAGAGCTATTTAAGCTAATGGGCAGGAACAAACGCGTGCGACTCGGGACTCGGTGGGCTGGGGCTGGGAAGCCGAGGGAGGTTTCTGACTGGGTCTCTGCCCTGGGGAGGCCTCCTGTGGCCCAGGGTCTCTTCCAGCCTTGCTCCCCTGGGTCCCTCTTTAAATGCAGCCAACAGGCAGCTAGCGCCAGGGCTTGCCTTTGTGCCTCTCCCCGTCTCTCCTGTCGCTTGCGGCTCCAGAAAACGTGCGAAGGTCTCGAGCACCCAGGGTTTCTCTCTGGCAAAATGGGGCTGTGCAGTCGGCTCTTGAATGCGGCCGTGTTCCCCATCTCGTCCTCTCACTGTTTCCACTGCCCCTTCTCGCCGGGCCCGTCATCAGGGGCCATCTCAGGATATGGCCTGGTGGGTTTGCTTTAAAATAACAATAACAAACAAAACTGGAAAGCGGAAGAGAGAGATGTGCCCCCCCGGTGAAACGACTTCTTTCCGCTGTCTGCGCTCCCCGCAGACGGCAGGTTTCTTCTCCGTTATTCCCCCACTTTAATATATTATTTTTTGACTGTCTGTCCTCATTTGTAATGAGGTGTGATGTATGGAGCTCGGCCTGTTACCATGGCGATGCGGGTCCTCCATTTCTTATCACAGAGGCGCACTATCGTCTCGTGTCAGCGGAGAGGGGATGACAAAGGCTCCCCGAGAGCCCGGCTCTGCCATTACTGAGCCATCAGGAGCCGTTCCTAATAGAGCACATCCAGGTCCATGGCCGCTCTCCCTCTTCCGGAGTGTGCGCGGCTGTCACGGCGAGGCCAGTCTGGACCATAGAAACAGACCGTTTATTGGGAATGGGCTTGTCTGCACCGATGTTTTTTCCTTCCCGAGGTTTTCAGATGTTCTCTGTGCTGGTGGCTAGGATGTGGGAAGTCCCTTGCTGGGCTTTGCTCTGGATCCCTTTGCATTTTCTGGCTTGGATAAAGTATTGTCTCTTGGCCTGAGCGGCGCTGGCTGTTGGGATTTGCCTGGGCCTGGTGAAGCCCCGCGCTTGCTCGCAGCTGTCCTGCACCGTGCAGGTCTAGTAGTCCTTCCCAGTCCAGCACGTCTGGCTTCATAGAAGGGGAGCGACCCAGCGATACCGGCATGGGCTGGTGTGACTTTCTCAGGCACGGGGAGATGCCTACCCCAAGATGCCTGGTGCACCGCCGTGCCCTCCTGGCCTGCAGGTTTTGCCAGCCTAGCTGACTTGCCTTTGATTTGCCTGCTCAAAGCATCTGCCCTTCTTTTGACAGCGTGATGAGAGGTGTTACTGGAGGAGACGAGCATGACGTGAATTTTTCTTCCCTGTTTTCATGCCCCTCCGGTTGGTGCTGCTAGGTCTGAGAGCTTGCTTTCTCTCCAGCCGAGCCAGTACCCTGGGTCCCCATGTCCCTTGTCGCTGGTGGTGCTGTGTGCATCTCTTTGCCTCGCAGCCCTGGAGCTGCATCCAGGCTCTGGAGACGCCTGCCCGGGACGCTGTGAGGAGCGCGCAGAGAAGCAGAGGTTGAAGTCAGCTGCTAAGAGCAGCGGGAACTTCCCCTTCCCTTTCTAGCTTGGGGGAGCTGCCCTCTCTCTGTGGTGGGTGTCATGAGATCCTCCTGTCTCAGTCTACTCTGATCCCTTGTATATGGACGTATGATGTCTCTCCCTTGTAGGACTGAGTGTGCATCCTGCTTCCCAGCCTGTAATCCTCCCTAGGTGGGCTTCCTGACATGTTGTGCGTCCTCTGTTCCTGCCTGCTCGGCCCCCAGTGCAGCACTGGGGTAGTGCCTTGGCAGAGACGGGTTCCTGCTGCCACCTGTCTTGGCGATGTAGCTGGGCTGGCACTGGCTGCTCCAGCAAGTTGTCGTGCGCAAAGCCATTGGGTGCAGAGTGAAACGCAAGGCTGCAGCACGACAGCGGCTGAGAAGGGCACACCCTGCCTGCTCATAGCGTGGCCAGTCCCCAGCCACACTCTTGCCCTGCTCAGGGCAGGAAGCCTGATTAATCTGTGCCCCTGTGTTTGGGGGTGCTAGTTAGACAGACAGGCGGGCCTGAGCATGTCAGTGAAGAAAAGAAGACAGGAGTCCAGGTGCGTACCGTACCGGGAACCTGTGCTCTCGGTGGGCACTGCCCCTGCCTGAGTGGCCCTTGGTGCTTGGAGGTTTACTTGGCGCCAGGAGTTTGAAATGGTGCAGGTTGTGACTGTGACCTCTTGTCTTGCTGGATAATCGAGGTGAGTGGCCAGCTAAGACAACTGCTGCAAGAAAGAGTCTGCAAGGAAAAGGTAGCGCGTCAGTCTAGGAATGGGGGTCTCTCTGAAGGGAGGATTGTGCGTTAGGGGCAGGCCTAGCGTGACAGTGGAATAGAAACTGGAGCTGCAACTGGCTTTGGCAGCAGCGAGGAAGCGGGATCTGCAGGTCTGTCCTGATGCTGGCAAAGGGCCCTGGGGATGTGTTGCAGTGATGTTGCCAAACCAGGGAAAAGGTGCGTTTTGTGGATGCTCTTTTCTGTATCTGAACTAAGAGGAGGTTACTCTGCTACAAGAGCAGTCAAACCAGGGTGGTGTGCATGCACGCATGCAGAGCATTGCACCAGTTTAACTGAATCGGTGCCATGGCTTTCTGTTCTGACAGCTGGGGTCCTCCTGGATCCACTCCTGCTCAGTGAATCTGGAGCACCGGGGAGAGGAAACGCTCCTGTCGGGCTGCTGTGTTCATGGTTAACTTCAACTTTGGCTGGGACCTTAACATGAAAGAAGTGAGACCCCCTGTTGTGAAGCAGGAGTGCTCCAGTTTGTGGTCTGTCTCTGTCCCGTTGCTCAAGTAGCTAGCAGCCACATTGGTCCTACTTGGGCCCGGACCCTGTAGTGGAAGTGTCCCTCAGCACTTCTACGGAAGGGGCTGGAAGAGGGTGTTTGTGTTTTTGGACTAATCAGTGCCAAAGCCATTGGTGCACGTGTTGTGTGCCCTGGGGAAGGAGCAGCTGGAAGTTCTGGGACGCTGGTTAAAACCGCAGTCAGTAAGGGGAGGAAACCCCCTCTGCTCTTTCTGTGGGGGGCACATGCCCCACAGTGTGTCCTGCCCCCGACCCCATGTCAGCTCGCTGGGGCCCTCGGGTGCCAGGCAGGGACTTCACTACGGAGGGCACAGTGCAACGTGTGCACACAGGCACGCACGCGCTTTGCATCGCTGTGAGAGGGGCAGAGCACGGGCACTAGCTTCACGTGCTCTGCCCCAGAGGGATAATACTTTATTTTTGCACCCCTGGCAGCCGCCCCGTGCAGAGGTCAGGGAGGTGCAAGTGCAGCGTCCTGACCCCATCGCTCGCACAGGGCAGCCCTGTGCTAGGGAGGCTGCGTTGGTGATTTCAGCCCAGGTTTTTAATAATGAGACAGAGATAAAAATTCTGTATTTTCATTACTCCCTATTTTCATAGTCCACTGAACAAAAACACAAAGCAATTCTCCTGCTGCCCCTTGCTCCCTGGCCCTGCCTTCTTCCCCTGCGGAGTTCAAATTAAAGAAAGGCGAAAATTGAAGCTGTTGTACGCAAGGCGATGGCAACATGCATATTTGATTTTTATGATGGATCTAAATTGCTGAATAAGGCCATGGAACAAAGGGAGATGGCGGCTTCCTGCCCATCACAGGCAGCCAGCGAAGGCAGAACAAAAGCTCCAGCCATTAGGGGCTCAGCAGGGAGACACATTATATAAATGACTTTGTCTTCTCTGCCCCCTTCCCCCCCACTGGGTGCACTGGACAGGGATGGGGGCTGGGGGCCGCGTGATTTGCTGGTGCGGGAGATGAGGATCCCAGGGAGCAGCGATGGGATGCAAGGATGGTGTGAGCTCGGATACAAAAGGCTGCGACTCCTCCCCACTCCTTGTGCCGGCCACGGGGAGAGCTGGGCTCACAGCGCCACCTAAGAACGGGATCACCACCACAACGTGGCTTCAGGGATTCTGCCTTTCTTTCTTTCTTTCTTTCTTCTTCTTCTTCTTCGTGGGTTGCCTTCCCCTCCCCCTTCGCTTCCCATTTCTTTGCTAGGGTCAGTGAAAGGCAAGGAGGGGCGTTTGCTGATGCCCGGCCCCAGGGTTCGTTGTGGCATTAGGAGGGAGGCAAATGCCAGGCTTCTCACCTGAGAGCTAAAGGACGCGGGGCTGCCATTTCCTCCCCCCTGCCGGCGCTCGCCCGCTCAGCCTCCTTGTCCTGCCCATGGTGGGATGGGGGAGTCTGCTGGCTTCGGGCAGGAGGGGCTGGGGCAGGTTGGGGGAAGTGCAGTGCCAGTGAGCGTGTTGTCAGCAGGCAGAAGACACCCCTGCTCCCCAGGCTGGCCAGGCCAGGCCCCCTGGTCAAGCAGGAGGACGTGCTCTGGCTGCCCAACCCCACGGCCAGGTGCTTTCAGGGACCCCCGTCAGTGTAGCGTCAGGGCTGGCCTCCAGCTACAGCAGAGCCACTGCCAGGACCTGATGCTACAGTTACGGGAGTCCCTGGAAGCGCCTGGCCGGGGCAGTCGTGCCCGGGTCTGTGAACGGACCACCAGCTGCCTGGCGCAGCTCTGCCTGCGGAGACCGCTTAGCAGAGAGGAGACCCGGCTGTTTCCCGTGACAGTCCTTGCTCCCTGGGCCTGAGGCACTGGAGCGAGCAAGCCGAGGTTGTGTCTTGCACTCCAAGTCCAGCGGAGCTGCAGGGAGGTTACTGAGCACAGTAGTGTGGTTTTCGGCTCCATACGAGGTCTTTCTGTGGCGGCTCTGTTTCTTTTTTCCAACTGAAATTAGCTGGGATGGTGCTGTACATGCTCCCCTGAAATGATCTGCTCTCCAGGCCTTCCAGGCACCAAGATTGGGAGGTCACTGATGGGCCTTTGCCTGTCCTGTATCTCGGAGTGGATGGATCAGACTGTGATCAGTGCATGGAAATGGGTGGAGGACAGGATGGCCAGTCTGCTGGCCAGGCTCTGCCATCTCCTCCCTGTACCATGATGAGGTGGTCTGTATGCATCTAAGAGCAATCCCCCTCCTTGCTAAGAGTCTTGGAGCATCCTGGAGACGCATGCCTCAATAAAAGCCTGTGCACTTTGAAATGGGACTAGCAGGAGTGATCCATTTGATGTACCCACGGCCTGTGGACTAGCTCTTAAATGAGCAGAACTGCATATTACTGCTACAAATGTAGACAGACAACACCCTGGCTTACCCCAAAGATGTCTGAGTATAGGAGGCCTCTGTGTGACCAGCCCATGCCACCTTTCCCCTGCGACCATCCTGGGAAGGAGTGGGACTTTGGGAGGGATGAGGGCAGAGAGCAGGGGTGTCTTGGCAGCTGAGCTGCTTGGAGCCTGGGAGGTGAGATGGGGATCTTGGGGGTGGTGTGGCAGGTGAGAGGGAGCCAGTCCAAGGAGAGGTGAGCTGGAAAGCAGGCAAGGCCTGGGTTGGAGCGGGGGAAGAGCAGATAAACTGGGACTTGCCAAGCAGTGGTTCGGATTCTCTTACCCCTTGTTTGAAAGAGGGAACATAGCTTCGCCCAAGCACTGGATTGACCGGCTCTGCCTGTAAAGGGGACGTGCATCTGGCTGCAGGCATCCTTTTCAGTGGCATGTCTTGGAATGAGTGTAGCTCCACCTGCGCCCCGTGGTAGCTGCATGACTGGTGCCTGGATACTGTTCAAAATCTTCAGAGAAATGCCAACTTCGCTTCAGTGCCACTCCGTCATCTGGTGTCGCAGCAAGGCAGCAACCCTGCACGAGAGAGAATTAGCGAGCCATGAATGTTGTTTTGAAGAATAGTCTGTGCTGCAGTGTAACCCAGCACTGAAGGGGTTAGCGAGGTCCAGAGTACACGTGCACGGGCCACCGACTAGTGGTGCACACGAATGGCTGTATTCTTGCTGGCTAGGTGCATCCCAGATTGTACTCTGCGGATTACCTGCCAGAGACAGGCTGTCCGTCTGCGTTTGTGAGAGCAGAGGGGCCAGTGTGGTGGCTGTTGTGATCCGCAGCTCACTGGGATCTTCATTTTGTGTTGAATAAAATGAAGCGTTTGTTAACGAAACTCCAAGCAGAAGCTCTGCGCTTTCTCAGCCCGGGGCGGAGGTGTGTGACAGGGGCGGACTCTGGTTAGGCTCAGCTTGGATCGGGCAGAGCCTTCCTCTGTCAGCGAGGCCGTAGGCCGCCCTAGCTGAAATGCTGGGTTTGCCAAGAAAGTGCTGAGATGGCTGTGCTTGCTGCGGCAGGCAGAGGAGCACGCGGGCAGGGTTTTCTCCGCCAGCGAGATGGTACGAGGCAGTTGTGCTGGAGTTGGTGGAGAGAAAAAAGGGGAAGCTGCCCTTTGGATAAAGATGCACTCCCTGGGCAAGGAGCGGGTCCATGGGAGACTTGCACAATTGTTTCCCACGCGTGCGAGCTGCTCCCAGTGACCTCTGTGGTGCAGCACAAGGCCCCACACTTAGGTGCTGTGGTGATGGGTGCCCTAGAAAGGCATCAGCCAGGAAGGGAGAGCTGACCGGCTTGTGAAGAAGAGGGTGGTCTTTATCATTATTCATTATGCAATAAGAAGTAAGGTTTCCCTTAGGGTTTGCATCCTTGGGGGCTGCTTCAGGCTGAAATGATCCAGGTCTGATTCCTGTCTGACCAGGAATTCTTGGGAAATTTAAGCAAATAAGTTTGATCTTTTCTGAGCAGAAAGGGACAGAAAAAGGAGACTTTTCCTTCAGAAAACCTAGGTCTGTCTCTGCGGTGGGCATGGATACTAAAGGTCCAGAGGCTTGACTGTGGGAGTGTCAGTGAAAATCTGTTTTGATTCATGGCCTCACGTGCATCCAAAACGGCACCTTGCCTCCTGCGCGGGCTCTGCGCCTGTCTGCTCATGGACGGGCCGCGTTCTAGGCTGCGCGAGCGCGCTTGTGCGGATTAGCGCGTCTGCACGATGGTGTTGCAAACCGGGGAGCTCTGCTTCAGCTGCCGCTTGTGGGCTAGCTTGGAAGGGCTCTGGGATTCAGCACGCCCCCTACCCAACTCCCGGGCCTTGCTCTGTGCAGAAACAAACCCGAGGGCAGCACGCTGGGTGCCGGGCAGGCTGTGCGCTTGAGTGACTCTGTACCTTGGAGGGTTATAGGAGGAGGCCCTGACTGCCTTGAGGCAGAAAACTGTCCCTCATTGAACCAGGCACCTTTGCCGCCACTGTGTAATCAGCTCTGTGGGGTGCCTCCAGCATGGGGAACTTTTCTGGTGCTTCCTTCCTATTGCTGCATATTGTGGGATTCCTCCGATTAGGTTTTCCTTTAAAACATAATAATAATAAGGAACGCTTCTACTGAAATCTGCTGAGGAAGCACTACAGCTGCAATGCGGTCAGGAAATGCTCACAAAACCTTAATTTTTGGCAAGTGTGACTGCCCCTTGTATACATGTCACAAAACAGACTGATCTTTTGCTTTTCTTTCTGAAAGGCCCCTGCCTCACCCCGTGTGCAGGGACTGCGTGGGCTCTTATAAAGACAGGCTTTATTGCAGCCAAGTTCAAGGTGAAATCACTGCAGTCACTGGGTGAGGAATCCAGCAGAAAAGGGCTTGGGCCCATGGTGTGATTGGCACGCAGTGCATGTGGCAGCACTAGGAGGCCGTGCGTCGTTCAGCATGAAGGCTGGACAGCACGTCACTCAACTTGCAGCCTTTTATTAGACTCCCTGTGGCTTGAGCCTTGGCCCCTCTGAGCTTGCTACTTGGTTATGTCCCGTCGTGCTCCAGGTGTAAACCCGCGGAAGGAGAGAAGAGAAGTTAACCAAAGCAGTGAGAAGGGCTCTCCTCTTTGTTCATATGTTTTGGAGAGCAGAGGAATACACCCAGGGAGTCATGAGGGAGCATGTGTCATGAACAGCACCCCACAGGCCTTTTTTCCCGTGTTTTCTGGGTATGGGGCCAGGTGATAACTCGGACTTCCCCTCTCCCTAGCTTTCATCTTGCTAACCAATCCAGAGCTCATGGTAAAAGTCAGAGCTGACATGCTGCACCCTGGCAATCGGCTCCAAACACGGCGCAAGCAATATGCCAGTTCTGCCAAGATGCACGTTCACACCCACCCCGCCCCATGGGGGAGACTTCCCTCTCCCTCCACCCCCAGGTACCTTGCATATACCTGCCTCCTTTCCATGCAACCTGCTGCAGGAGGAAGAAACTGTTCCGTGCTTTAGCTTTAGGCCTGGAGGAGGCTCTAACCAAGTGATGAAGCCTGAAGAAGTTTTTGAGATACGAAGATGCAGCTTGCTCTGGTATGCAGGATGAAACATCCCTGGCCAAAACGCGAATCCTGACCCGCAGCTGCAGGAGTGTCAGCATGGGGATTGAGCAGGACAGCTGGGTACGGTGTGAAAACACAACTGGAGGGGGAATAGGGACTCTGTGTGCTATGGGTTGGTGATTGCACATGTTTTGTTCTTTGCTTGGGTCATTTTTTGTTTAAATTCCCCAAACCCTTCACCTGTGCACCTGCTGCTCCCATCAAAGCTACTCCCCAGCCCCAAGTTGGGTTGTTTTTCCCCTGCTAAGTAGCTAAACTGAGATGCTGTGTGTAAGAAATGGAAAGTGACAAGATATGACCGAAGCATTGGAAATCAATCCAAACTAAATGTGCTTCTTAACTATAAGTGAACAGTTGAAAACAATCCTCTTTTATAGCCATGGAGATAAATACTCTGTTTTTATTAGGAAAAAATTGCTTTGGACTGAATAAAGTCGTTTGATTAACAAGTCAAAGCAGATGGTTTATTGATGTTTCAGAAAAGAGTTTACAAGGTCTACTGAAAAAAGAGACCCAGCTCTGAATTAACAAATTACCCTGGTATACAGGACATTGACAGTTCACTGCTAATAGATTTATGGGCTACTGCTGGGTGTTTCATCCCCATTTGGTTTATTATGATAAAATATTGGGGCATGGGTAACCTATAGCCTTGTTGCAATATACTATATCGACCCTTGACCCTAAGGACCTGACAGCAAACCTATGTATTAGATTCTTAATTTGTCTTAATCTAACAGGATCAGCTTCCATGTTGTAATTATTTTCCAGAGGCAGTTTAGTGTGTGTGTGTATGCGCGTGTGCATGCAGGTGTATCCCTGTCTACTGCGCTGGATATACATTTGTAGCACGGTGAAGCTGTGAGATCACTGCACAAGTGACAGAAGAGCATCACTAGCCTGTGCAACACGAGATGACACTGATAAATAAGATAATTCCCAGATGCTGTAAGTTACACACAGAAAACGCGCTGTGAAGACTGAGAACGCTCTGGAGACGTCTGTCAGTTCAGAGGCGTACCGAAAATGCAGAGACTAAAACAGTCGGTGCAGAAGCCCCCCTTATTTATTGTGATGTTAAATTCAGTTGCTTGCACTTTCCCTGTCTCTTTAACATTTCAGCGTACCATGGATTTTTTATTTGCAATGATAGCTTAGTTGCAGTATTTGAAGGCTGTGTTGCCTGAGAATTTGTGCATGGTATTTGGGGAGTAAAAAACGTTAGCTAGATGTTTCTGTAAAAAGACAGTGGTGAAACAGCTAACAGCCTAGGCATTTCCACTGTCATCTTTAGGTTTCAGAGTCAACAACCTACTTGAGATGAATGTGGACCACCCCCAGCTCCTGGAGCTACTGTTTCAGACTGGCAGCAGCAGGTGGGTCATTGCTGTATTGGCCTTTGCTCAGGTCACAGTTACTGAGTTGCCTTGGCAGTCACAAGGGCAAGCAATGACATCCTTCTGAGATGAAAGCTCAGGCTTTGAAGTATGATTCTGTGACTGTGGACTATGGAGACTCGGCCTGCAGTAGCCCAGCGCAAATTGTTGATCTGAAAGTTATGTGCCTCTGAGCACAAGTGAAGACCTGATTCCTGGAAAAAAACAAAAAAAACAACCACTGCTGCGCTTAGAAGTGTTTCTTAAAATAAAGCAAGGGCAGCATAGTGAAGAAAAGTGCGCTTTCCCTGAATGCCCATGGGGCCCTAACTTTGCCAGAGGCAGCATTTCCCTTTTCAGCCATTCCTTCTGGAGTACTGGCAACCCCTGCGCGCGTGCACATGCATACATGCGTGTGCGCACACACATGCGAGGCACCTTATGTTCATTTGCATGAAATTCTTAGTATGAGAGCATGAATTTGACATGCCTGTGAAATATATTTTTATAAGCCTGCTGGCCAGGAACCTTGCTCTTTCTCCCCCACCCGCCCCCGAAGTTCTTTAAAAGAAAATCCTGCTGCGCTAGGGGTAGGAGCTTGAAGTTAACTTATGTCCTGGTCCCTGGATTTATTGTGAGCCTGCCAGAGTGGTGGAGATCCTCCTGGGCTGGGCACCCATGTGTGTGCAGCTTTGAGCTGCTGCCCATCCCTGCCGAGGAGCCCCAGCAATTGCAGCATGTGAGTTGTGTGCCTTGTGCGAGGTCTCCCTTCTTCCAAACATGAGAGCAGCGGCGCAGCGTGTGGCAGGCACAGCGTGCCTCTTCTGATCCCGACTTGCAGCACTTCTGCTAATCCGGTGTAGGGCACCTGTCCCCACCTCACACACCCTCAGCCCTGGCTTGGGACCACATTTAGCTCAGCTTGGGCACCTCTGCCTTGTCCTTCATGGCTTCCATGGCTCTGACAGTGCGCCCCAGCCCTCATCTCCTGTAGACAACTCTTTCATGGCTTTTCCTGGGTGGCAGGTGCCATCTTGGTCAGCGTGTAGTATTTTGCATGGGAGTTTGGCCTGTGATGCTTTTCCTTATGGAAGGTATTTTTCACATTTGTGTTTTGTTCACGCTGTCTCCTGATGTTGGCTCAGCACTGCCGTGTGCAAGACACCATCCTTGCCAGCGGGGAAAGTGAACAAAAGGGAGGAAAAGCAGCAGCAAACGCATGAGATTTCCCTAGAAAAAGGCAGCAGGACTGGGGGGGGCAACCTGGTGAATGAACTGGGGGGAGAGGGAGGAATACTGTGGAGTCAGAGTATGTGTTAATTTTCACCCATGCCCAGCTCTGCTAAACAATATCTGCATGCATCTGAAGATGACATGGTGATGAATGGGACACAAATGCATCTTTTATTGCCTTCACGGTGCACTTGCATTCTCTCTTCTTCTTTTTTTTTTTAAGGACTGGCGGACAGCTGGATACAGGAATTCATATGATTTGTTCTGCAGCCATTTCTCCTTTCTCTCCTGTAATAGGATCTGCAGAAATAATTTAAAAAGCTGAAAGGTAATTTAGTGTCGTCTTTTCCTCTCCCCCAACACTTCCTATGAGTTCACCAGGTACCCTCCAGATGAACTAATCCTACTGTAAAATATTTCAGGGCTTTATTCGTCTAATTTATTAACTGTCTGCAGTTTTATTTACAGGGTTCTGGATTAACTCTGAGAGCAGTTACTTTACGATGTTCCTGCTCTCGTGTTCTTCTCTCACTGTCTTTTGGTTTCTGTTTATCGTCTCTCTTTGTAAAGAGGGGTTCATTCATAAACTGAATTTCATGAGACTTAGCTGGTATTCAACAGAATCCCCTGTCCTTGCTAGCAATTAGTAACTGTCTGATACCTAATAAGGATTAACAGCAAATTTCCCTGTAGGCATCAATCCTGCTCTTCACCCTTCCCCTTGAAGTGAAAGGAGAATGACAGAATCTTTATCCTGACTGAAGCCACAAAATTTCATCTGGGCCCATGAAGGATATTGAAGCTATGCTGCTTTAGACCGTGGAAGGAGCTGTTTCTTCCCTTCTTTCCCCTTTGAGTCTTTGAGCATACAGCCCTGCATACTCCATTTACCCTTGTTTCTCTGCTTGGCCCTCGCTGTGGAGATTGCCACCAGGAGAAACAGCTGGATCCCATATGTATAGCTCTTTCCAGGTCTTTCTGCAGCACTGTTCTGCTTATGCTGATGTTCAGGGCACATCAAGTGAATACAACTGAATGTAAACGGTGGCTTAAGGAGAAGTTGCTGGCCCTCCAGTTTGGGGAGAAGAGCCTGAGGTGGATCCCTGCAGGTTCCAAAGCGGAGGATATAAACAGACTTCCAAACGTGGTGGTGTAAACACCTCTGGACCATGTCATCTATGGGCGTGTCTACACATGCAATGAATGCGACTGAAACTCTGGTGCGATTTGAGCCAGAGTATACTAACCTCAAGATCACCGTCTATACGTGTGTTTTAAGTGCAGTAATTTACTCTTGCCATTGGCTAGTACCAGTGCCTGACGGGACTATCCTACACTGGAGTAAATTAAGCTGCTGCACCGTAATTGTAGCACACGTGTACATGGTGATGCTTCACTGCGTAGTAAGCTAGTGTACTGTGCAATATAGTGCACGTGTAGACGCACCTTAGGAGAGCTGGGTGTGGGCAACACAGCACTTTTGCTCTGACACTTAACAAAGCTGGTCACTGTGAAAGCAGGGCTGGGCAGCAACTTATGACAGCTGGCATCTATATTGGTTTGTAGTAACTGAAAAACAGATGAAAAGGCCAGCCCTTTCAGGTTATTCACTTGTCTCTTGTATACAAGTCATCTGTCTTTTGCTTGGCCCTTGTTTCATTGATTCGGAGAGCTCAAGCATGGGAGGGGGCCAGTTAGTCATCTGTTTTGACATCCTTGTGACACAGGTCACTGAAGGTCATCTAGTTACCCCGGTATTGAACCGGCTCTGTCTACACTAGGTTTGTTTAAACTAACTGTTGAGAGATTCTCTGTTTTGGGGAGAGGGGATGAAGATCTCGAACGTAGGTCACTATTGATGGGCATCTTGTAATAAATAAGCATTCGGGAAAATTTGAATGAGAAGAAGAATGGAGACCTATTGACCTGGGCCTTGACGGTAATCCTCAGACAGGGAGCAGCAGCATGCAAAATGTCATCATCATCATGAGATGTGGTGAAAGGTGAAACTGTGAGGAGGTACAAGATGATATGCTGGGTTAGTCACATCTGTTTTGACCAAACTCTGAAAAAGCAGAATCTCCAGGGACAGACAGGAGTTTTCTCTGAATGAGCAGTTACCTGGGAGCAGGTGAGGGAAGATCCTATGCACATGCCATGACCTGTTCTTAAGAAACTTGTTGAACCTTTCAGGTGCTTATTCCAACTGTAGAGGTGCCTCAGAAAGCACCTCCTGAGGACACCAGTAAGAATGGTACAAGCATGGTACCTAAGCGTGGCTCAAGTGCTGCCAGGAGCGGCATTGAGCTGCAGCGTGTACGCGCAGTCAGGAGAAGCTGGTGTATCCTGGCCTTATTCTCCAGGAGAAGGGCATATTGTGGAGGAGTGTTTAGCACCAGTGACCACATGATGTTCCCCAGTAACCTTTCCAGTTCAGGAGTGCCCTGGGTTCTGTGCTTTCTCATCAAGGAGATGACAGGTTTTTATCCCCAAGCAGCAGAGACCAAAAGCATCAAAAACCAACCCTGCAATGCTTTTGGACCTTCTGAAGGTCAAAGGCAAGAGGGAAGTATCCATGGACTACCAGAGGGTACTTGCAATGCTTCCTACAACCCTTCATGTGCTGGAAAACTCCCCAGGACAGGCATCTTTTTCTGGTAGGCTGTGCCCAACATGCATAGAAACGCATCAGACGTGAAAGACTCATTGTGCTAAGAGCAGGCACGCTATTTTAAATGCCATGTAGCTGACTTTAAACTGGTAGGATTATGACACACTGAGTTTTTCATTCTTAAATAAGGGGTGGAACAGATGGTGCAGTGATGTGTGTTACATTGCAATGTAACATGGATCAGAAGGGAAGTCACTGGCTCTGTAATGTACTTTCAGTGTCTGGACAGTCTCAGAGCAGAGAACTCAGTGCATTATAACTCACTGTAATGGCCTTTGCTGGATTAAAGTGCACTGAAGGAGCTGGCACACAGGAACAGTTTGTACTGTGGGAATGAGTGGAAGCAGTGAATTCCAAGTTACAGCATTACACACTGAGTCTGTCACAAGAGGCTGCTTGCAAACTTTTAGGTTATCTGGCCTCCCTGAAACACGAGTGAAACTACAAAGCTCTATAAAGTCAGACACGGCTGGCTTAGAAATTGCCCCCCTTCCCCTGTCCTGTCCTAAGGGTTGTGACTGGCAGAGACTCTTCTCTTGGTCCTGGACTGAACTGCTGGGGACCAGCATCCAAGCATTTTATAAGGCTCCAGGTTCTGGAACTCAGCTCTCAACCTCCTGGGACGCTGCAGTGTCATTTGTCATTTGGGATGCATCTGGATGGTGTAGCTGTGCCCTGCAGGCCAGTAACTAAACCAGTTTTGTTTGACACTGTGTGTGGATAGTATTACAGTTGGTAGAGGTGCAGATGGAAACACAAGCAATCCTAGGGAATAACTAACTAATAAAGCCCCAGGACTTGTGCACAGAAGGCTGTGGAAGAAGCAAGGAAACTTTACTTGCAGCTGAGAGAGTCACAGCGACAAAGAGGGAAGCAGCTCAACGCAAGTAGCCACGTGGGTGCTGGTCTGTGTTTGGGCTTGACAGCAGCTGGGAGCCCTGAAGATGGGAAGCGTCATCGAGAACCACTTGATCCCTACCACAGCTCACTGATGAGTCTTGAGGTGACTCCAATCCCTGTCCACAGAAGTTGCAGGTCTTTCTACAGGGGAGAGTAGGCTGCAGCTGGGATTCCTCTCCTCTTCCTTCCTCCATACTCTCTCCTCTGCTTTGAGGGCAGGGTGCTTTACCTTGAAATGGGCTGCTTGGTTTAAGGTTGCGGCACCACTGGAGTTGACTGGCATCCAGTTTCTCCCAACTCTTGATGCCGGCATCCGTTTTCTGCCTTCAAAGCGCCCTTGTAGCATTTCTTTTGGATACTGCAAAATCTCAGGCCACTACTAAGCTAGGAATACTGCACTTGTTTTGGGAGTCAGGAGTCGGGCATCCACATGCAACGTCTGGTCCAGGGAAGCTGGTACTTGAGGATCGCTGACTTAATGCTGGTAACATTGGCTTCAGCAAGGATGATGGTGCTGGTGTGGCAATCTTTCCGTTAGATGTGGAGGATTGTCCAGAGACATCATAGGTGACACCTCTCCAGGCTCTTGAAAAGATGACAGCAAGTTGCCCACATTTCACATCTGTAGGGGAGAGTGGGAATGATGGGAGCACTGTAGACCTGGATCTTGGTGTTTTTCCGGAGATCACGATGAGTAAAGACATGCCTACATAATTTGTGCACTAGGTCTCTTCATCAATGTTCATCTCTGAGTGGTGGCTACTGAGGTTGAGGAAGTGCTCAACTACCTCCAGGGTCTTTCCCTTGATGGTAATTTGGAGAGGGAGGTCACATTCATGGTTTGGGGCAGGCTGATGGAGAACTTTCATTGTCTCAAGTTGACAGAAAGGCCCAGAACTCAGTAGGCTTCTCCAGCATGGCCTGGAGGCTTTCCTCAGTGTGCGCAAAGATGGCGCAGTCATCAGCATAATGAAGGCTAAGGATGGTTATTTTGAGTACTTTGGTCTTTGAGTAAAAACATCCTAGATTGAATTGCTCCCCTCATCCATTTGGTATTCAGTGCCAGTTCCAGAAGGAAGGTAGTCCTTAGTGAGAACCAGGATGACTATCAAATAAATGGAGAACAGATTTGGGGCAATGATGCATCCTTGCCTGACCCCATTTCAGATGACAAATGGATCTGTTTCCAAGCAGGTGACAGTTCTCTGGTCATGGAGAAGTCTTAGACCCTTGATGTACTTTTCAGGACATCCAAATCTGGCCAGTACTCCCCACAGGGCTTTGCAATTGATAAAATCAAAGGCCTTAGTAAGGTCAGCGCAGGCCATACCCAAGTCCTGATGTTGTTCCCAACACTTTTCTTGGATCTGGTGGGCAATGAAGATCATGTGAATTGCCCCATGGGATGGTTCGAAACCACACTGAAATTCCAGCAGGACTCCCTCAGGAAGAGGTGGAAGAAGGTTTAGGAGAATGTGGAAGAAAATGTTCCCTGCTATGGAAAGGAGGGTGATACCTCAATAGCTCCCACACACAGACTTACCTCCTAGTCAGGGATCTCTTCATTATTCCAAATCGGGAGAATAAATTCATAGCGGCTCAGTACTAGTTCCTCACCATCAGCCTTGTACGTTTCAACAGGAATGCCATTGGTCCGGTAGCTTTTTTGTTCTTGGCTTCCTTGATGACATGCCAGACTTCTAGGATAGGAGGGTCAGTGAGGGATCCCCTTCTGGGGAAAAGACTCTATGGGTATCCACCACAGTCAACTTGCAGTTCAGGAATGCCTCAAAGTACTCTTTCCATCTAGCTTGGATGTATTCATTGTCTTTGAGTGTTGAGGCGGTCTGTGATTGCCGGAAAGTAGGACCATGGGAAGTTGGGCTATCAATGGCTTTCATTGCCTGGAAAAAAGCTATGTGTGTCATGTTTCATAGTTTCATAGTTTCTAGGGTTGGAAGGGACCTGAGCAGATCATCTAGTCTGACCCCCTGCCATGGCAGGAAAGAGTACTGGGGTCAAACGACCCCAGCAAGGTGTACATCTAACCTCCTCTTAAAAACCCCCAGGGTAGGAGCCTGCACCACTTCTCTTGGAAGTTGGTTCCAGACCCTAGCTGCCCTGACCGTGAAGTAGCGCCTCCTGATGTCCAACTTAAACCTTCCCTCCGCCAGCTTGTGACCATTGTTCCTGGGACACACAAGCCCCTCCACCACTGCAAGATCTTGGACCATGGAGAGGAGATAGGAAACAAGAGATTATGGATTGCATGATTGTAGCTGCAAGCATCATGGTGGAAAGGGTACTGGCAGCTGTTCTCTGATGGATAAGCCTAGCTTTTCCTGGGCACTTCTTTCAGGAGAGTGGAAATGTATCAGATTTCCATTTCAATCAAAATATTTGTGTGGTTTTTTGTTACAAACTCTGTTCAAATCCTATTGCTATGTGGAACAGAATTTGCCCTCTTCCCAGGATCCAGCAGCCCAGTGGCACGAGCGTTCGGTGTCACGAGCAGCATTTGGAGGTTGGATGTGCACAGACCAGTTCAAAGCTGTTCTCTTGCTCACAGTTGAATGCTTGTGCTCGTTCACACGTGAAGTTACTAGAGAACATCTTCCTCTTTGAGATTGCAGAGAGAATGACAAGCCAGTAGCAGTGATGCCAGCACAGGGGTTTTTAAAAGGTACCTCTCTTGGAGGATTTCATGACCCGAACCATGTTTGCTTGGAAGTCTGGATTTTGCAACATGACTCTCTTACTGGTAGTGGATCTGGCTGGTGCTTGGAGTTGCATTGACGTGCTCCCCTGGGGGTATATCCAACCCCCCTCTGCTGAGAGGAACATCTCCAGAGGACTGGCCCGTACTGAAGCAGCCAGTTCCCAGTATTTGGAGCACTTTAAATCCTTGTGCGTTCTTGTCCCTAGCTGCTCCTTTTCTTCCCTCCACCTTCATCCTGTGCTTGAGCAAATATTGTAAAAACGGCTTCAGCAGTTACGGCAGCATCCGTGACCTGGGCCCCAACTCCCTGGTGTGTCCACATCCTCAGCTAGAGTCAATGACCCTAGTCCTTTAATGGTAAAACTGTGGGCTTCTTTTTCTAATAATACAGTCCGATATCATACAAAGTATCTTTATTGATTCAGACACATTGTGAAGCCTGCCAAGCACCTGCAGTTTCCACTGATTTCGGTGTCTGGGGATTTCTCTCTTAGAAGTTTTTTGTGTGAAGTTTTTTTTGCTTCAAGGGCTGGAATCCCAGTGTTTCCTAGCATCCTTGGACCTTGTTTTGAAGGGGACGTTTTCCTTTGTGACACAAATGTATGTTAGGTAACTTATTCTGGCACTATTTCAGCACTCTTGTAGAGGACTGCAAGGTGGGGTGGTCTTGAGACGTAGTCAGACAGCTCTTATCTACGTCTCTTGGACTGTATCCCTCTCCTCTACCCTTCACGAGTTATGCGGTGTAAACCATGTTGAGTCTTTGGAACAAGAACTGTGCCTTTGTATGCATGTGTTTTTACAGGCAGAGCATCTAGGAGCCCAATCCTGTCTGAACCCTCTAGCGTAACATGCAACAGCAAGGCACCAGCAGAACTATCTTGTTTTTCATGTCATTGTTACTTAAGCTCCGGTCATAAAGCTTCCTTGAGAAGGTAAAATAAATAACATAAACCAGACACCATTTCCTTAATGGTTGCAAATGTTTACTGATATTTATGTAGAAACTGTACTTCTCTGCACAGGCAGCTTTCAAGTCAGACACACGTGCAGTGAATACATTTCCACTGGTGCACTGTGGCCATTTGGGCACTTCCCCTCCATCTGCTGCTGCCACCTGTTGTCTGTTGTCTCAGGGTTAAACAGCAAGTGTTTTGGAGTGGGTGTCATCTTGGGGATGTTTATACAGTACCTGGCACAGTGAGACTCCAGTCCATGACTGGAGCCCTTGTGTATCAGCATAATACAAGGGGCAACAATAATAGATTTCCCCCCCCCCCC
>NW_017728998.1:561176-568162 GCF_001723915.1 Gavialis gangeticus | reverse complement strand
GGTGCGGCGGCTGCCACTACTGGCCACCACTTTGCCTAAGCTCTGCCCCGAGCCTCTCCCTTCAGCAAGGGCTCCACACCTTCCAGCGTCCTCCCCAGCCCACGCGACTGCTCTCAGTCAGCCACGTGGCCGTCCTCTGCTCCCTGCACAGCTCTCCACCCCAATAAATTAGCTTAAAGATGGCAGCATGTTCCCAGATGCAAAGTGTTGAATTTCATTAAGGTGCAACTTTATTTACAGAAAGCTGTATTAATGAAACACTGTTGTGTTGTGTTCATGAATGTGATTATCTAATTCTAAACTCCTGACTAAAGCAGCATATTTTCACTATCACTCTCTTCTTTAAGATCACCAGTAGGGTGTTGGCTAACTGGCAATTACTGGGTACTTCTCATATGAACCCTTTTAATGGACTCTGGTCCACACTGCCTGGTAGACTGCTACCAGAAGCAAGAAAAAAGTGTGAGGTGCCATGTTGTAATGACCAAAAAATAGCCTGTAATGCAGTGATGCAGGCACACAAGGGGCAGAGGTAAGGGCTCTACATACAGTCTTGGCATGCAGGGGTTCGAATGTCTGACTACAAACCTAAAGCCTCTTAACAGAGCCTTTGCTGTGACACTTGCAAGGGTGGTTCAGGACAAGATGGATGGATCCTGGAGTCCCGCCGGCTTCTGGAGAAATGCTAGCAGAACGTGTAGTCGCTTGGCTCAGGCTCCTTGTCTCAGCTCTGCCACTCCTCTGTGCCTTTCACTTTAGTTCAAGCTGTCCAATGCCTGTTTTAACTTGCCTGTTTGCACCCAGCAGGTCTGCTGACCCATATCGCTTTTTGTTTACGTGGAGATAGAGCCTTCACCGATACAGGTTATAACACTAGAAGAGTCCTTGCCACAGGGCCTCACCATGGGAATTCAGCCATTCCCATGGCTGATGCAGCAGCTATATACATGCACATGCAGCATGGGCTTCCTCAGGTGCACTCAATTCTGTTCTGTCCTATATGCTTCTGGTACTGACCATTTTCCAGTTGTGCATGAAGTGATGAGACCAGTGTCTGTCACATACATGTTCTTCCATCTTATTCCCTGAGGATAGGCAGTGGAGTGGTTTTGTTTTGGAAGTACATGTGATATAGCTACGTGCATTTTTGTAGTTTGTTTGTTAGGGGGAGTGTGTGAGAGAAAGGGAAAGAACTGTGAAAATGCACATGTTGCAATGTAATTTTACAAGCGGGCAGGGGACCAGGAGAGAGAGAACTGCAAATGGCATATTTTATTATCTATGCGTGTTGGAGAAGGCAGGGAGGCCAGGAAGAGGTCCATCCTAGACCACCAGGATCAGGTGCTGGAGAGGGATCCAGGAGGAGGAAGAATGTCTTCCACTGTCCCTTGACAGGAGATCATTCACCAGTGGGTCTCTAGTGATTTCAGTTTCATGTCTTGGCTTGACTCCCAATTGAAACAATCGCTGGCTCTTTGTTTCAGCTCAATGAGTTTGAAGTTGGCTGTGGCTAGCTTCTCTCTGAGTTTGCTCAGGAATGGAATATTTGACATTGGATGGTCACTGACTGGAACAGATGTATCCAGGCTGGCTTTGTTTGATGGACGAATCTGCTATTTCAGCTATGAGTTAATTATCTCAGTAAAAACTACCTTAATGCAACTACTCATGAATGGCAGATCAGAAACAAATTATTCTGTGGTAAGTCCATGTTTTGCTCAGAGTGGATTATTTCCACACTGCCCATTTTCAGTTTTCACACTTATACACTGCAGCTGAAGAAGTTTTAAAAGAAGAAAGAATTTTAAAAGATTGGAAAGTCTTTGTTTGAAAGTTGAGAGTAACTGGAAAAGAGAGCTATAATGGAAACCATGATGGAACCTTCTAATGAGCAGCGAGCAGCTCTGCTTATAATTATCCTCTAATGCTTATGTGGTTCTTGCTTATTTACTGCCCAGATAGAATCGGTCAATGTAAATATTAGCCCTGACATCCAGCTGGTAGAAAGAAAAAAAAAGGACCAGGCCTAGATTCCTTGAGTGCGTGCCATTCGCAGCCCCGTCCCACAACCCGACCAGTTGATTTCAGCCAGCTGTTAGAACATGTTTGCATTTGGTGTGTGCAACAGCCCTGCAGCTGGGATGGGGCTATGTTGTGGCGCGGTTCCTCTGGCATGGCCTGAATGGGCTGGTGACCAGGTTCTGCTCAGGTTAGTTCTGTTGCTTGGCCTGGGGATGAACTGTATGAAAGCGTTTAAGGCTCGTCCATAGTGAGACCTGCCCTGTCTGTTATTTCTTAAGCTTCCTGTGTGCCTGTGGCTAGCTCAGTAAGTGCAGGATTGGTGTGCACGCATGCATGGCTTATAAAACAACTCTGACTACAAATTCCCCCAAAAAGAATATGGCTTTTTTAATACAGAAAAACATGTGTTTTCCTTCATTTTTGTTAAAGTAGGAGACAAAGTTCCAGGCATTGTCTTGTTCTGCTGTCCCACATCAATTCCAGAGACAGACAGGGAGGGAAGTTTGCGCTCCTTCTCCTTTGAGTTAATAATTTATCCTTCATTTTGTTTCTGAATTGTGCCCCACTTCCCTTGTGCACTACTTGCATTGGCCCAGATAGCTTGTTGCATGCATGGAGGAGCCCAACCTTGGCCAATGGTTGTTATCTCCTCTGCAAGATGAGTTCACAGCCTCAGTGGTTTCCTAAAGATTTTCCTTTGCTGGATTTCTCTGACTCCCACCATTGCACAAAGTGCTTTCAGCAGTACCGTCCCTTATCCAGGCCAAGCACAACTTCACCTGGATAATGCCACCTGATAGCAGCATGGCAGGCATCTGGCAGGGATTCCAAGGGGTTTGTTTTGGGGGTTTTTTGGTACCTTTATGATTTTAAAAGGCTTGACTGTATGTGCCTATGTAGAAACACAGACACTGTTGTCTCCTTCATCCTTCTCCTTGCTTGTGAAACTAACTGTTAAAACTGTCTTAATTTAAATTGCAGTTTTCCTTAAGCAAAGGCTTTCTTTTTTTTTGGTCTGTATTCATACAGTGCACAGCACAAATCCCAGCCTGGAATGGGGAGCATTTATTAGACTACTATATAAACAATAATACACTGTCCAGAGCTAAAACTCAACAGAGCCGGGTGACTAATGCAATAGGTAGGTTTGTGATGCAGGGACAAAAGCCTGGGATAATGAAACATTTTTTCTGACTCAGAATACTATATCTGCCTCCAGGTGGGTGGACACATTGTCAGCTCACACAGGCCAAGTTAACACACCCGTCTTAGAAGTGGGTCTGACTGGCTAAGGGTTTGGATATGTCAGATGCCTGCTGTTGTGCTTGTGTGACACACTCCAATCACTGATTAAAAAACAAACCAACAAAAACCCAGCAGGTGAATTTACCTGCAAACAGGCACCTGCACAGGGCCCCTTAATCTGAAACGAGCAGTAGTTGGACTGGTCCTATCACTCTGCCCATTTCAGCCCTCTCTAAGCCTCCCAGTAGTGATGGACTCTTGTAGGTGGTATAGGGCTGGCCTGTTTTAGTGTTGTCAGAGCTCTCTGGTTTTCTTGGTTCTTATTTAATTTAATATCCGAGAGATGAATCGAGCCCTAAAACATCAGATCTTATTTGTGACCATTCAGAGTTTTGTAGGTCAAAATACAGGAATTGGAAGAGCCATCCAGTCCAGGCTTCAAAAGCAATACCCAGAAACCAGTAGGTAGTCGATGCAGAATGTGAAATACTGGTCTGGGGAACATGGTTTAGGAAAATGATGGGCTGGCAGGATGGAACAATCCTATTCTGGGAATAAAGCATTTAGCCCTTAGTGGGACCAAAGTGTAGTGCTTTTTTTGGTATCTGTTTACATGCCCCCAAGTATGTGTTTGGTGGCAGTCTAATCCAATAACTAGCTCCCTGTCACGCAGACATAATTACCGCATTACTCTAATTATATCAACCTTTTTTTCCTAAAGATTGATTCAAAAGAACCATAAAAATTGTGCCTGATTTATACATGGGGTTGCCCTATAGTTGGGCCCCCCAACATCTTGATTTTGGTACTTGCACTATTTTTGTGTATGCAATATAAAATACCAAATCAGACTTTTTCATCACAGTTTTTATTTTAGTGTTTTTAGTTCATTTAACCATTCAGGCCCTTTCCTTGGGTATTTGATTCTCCTATAAGATTTCATAGTTTCATAGATGTTAGGGGCTGGAAGGGACCTTACAGGACATCAGGTCCAGCCCCCATGCACTTGGGCAGGAAAGGCTGCTGGGATCAGGTGACCCCAGCAAAATGGGCATCAAGATACTTTTTGAAGATCGCCAGGGAGGGTGACTGTACCACCTTTGGGGTGAGCCTGTTCCAGACCCTTGGCACTTGACTTGTAAAGAAGTTTTTCCGTATGTTCAGTCTGAAGTGATCTTCAGTTAGTTTGTGCCCATTGTTTCTTGTCCTCCCCTGGTGGTGACTTGGTGAATAGATGCTTCCCCGGGCCCCGATGAATGCCCCTGATATACTTATAGGCTACCACCAAGTCCCCTCTGAGTCTTCTCTTCTCCAGGCTGAACAGTCCCAAGTCTTTCAGCCTCTCCTCATATGCCCTGGTCTCTAGGCCTCCAACCATGTGTGTGGACCTTGTTTGGACTCTCGAGCTTCTCCACATCCTTCCTGAAGTGCGGTGCCCAGACTTGGACGCAGTACTCCAGCTGCAGTCTCACCAAAGCCGAGTAGAGTGGGAGGATGATATCCTTAGTCTTGCTTGAGATGCCTTGGTAGATGCGTGCCAGTGTTTGATTAGCATTGCCAGCTAGCTATAGCATCGCATCGGTGGCTCATGTTCATTTTGTGGTCTATCACAACACTCAGGTCTCATTCAGTTGTGGTGCTGGCAAGCAGAGCGCTGCCGAGCACGTAAGTGTGTTGCGGATTATTTCGCCCCAGCTGGAGCACTTTGCATTTCTCCATGTTAAAGGTCATCAGGTTGAGGTCTGCCCATCTCGCAAGCCTGTCCAGGTCAGCCTGTATTGCCACTGCTGTAGCGCAAGGGCCACAGCTGTTCAAGGTCTTGAGCTGGAGTTGCCAACTTATATTCAGGGGAAATACTGTTTTTCCTCAAGTTGAACCTGAAACTGTGGGCTTTATAAGATGACCTTACGTATAAATCATCAGTCCAATATGGTAAAAAGGGTCCTGTTAGTTTTACATAACAATTGACTGTGCCTGGTTCCTCATAAACTGCCTTCCAAACATTTTTGAGAGTTAAAGATCACACAGAGATGTTAACAACGGTTAGTGTATGAGCACCCTGAGACCACTGCCTTTTGTGCTGATGGTCCCTGATCCTCTTCTCATCTGTTTGTGTCCATCGGTTGCCTCTTGTCTCACACTTCAATCGTAAGTCCCAGAGGTGGGGAGCATTTGTGTTTGTGCAGAGCCTGACCCAGTGGGGTGCTGGTCCATGGCAAGGGCTCCAAAGCACTAGGATAACAGCGCTAAAGTGTGAAGTAGATGGCTAGCTTTGTTAGAAGCAGGGCAGAGTTGCACCTGAAGTGAGACAGAGGCGGAGGCAGAGGAGGCCATTCCAAATGGCAGGAGACTCCAGCTGGGAGTCCATTACCACAGTGATAAAAGGCAGGGAGAGAGAGAAGGCAATGCTAGGCCAAAAGCAGGTAGGGAACAGCAAGACAAGATAGCCTGCAGCAAATCCATGAAGTGCAACGGTGCAAGCAGGGAGGGCAATTCTGAGCTGAAACTTGAAGGCACAGCGAGTGCTTTGGAGTGTGTGGCGGTCGCACAGCTCTGTACCTGCAAGGTGGGCAGCAGGCTGTGATGGCTGGGAGGCCGTTTCTGGGTGGAATTTATTTATTTATTTGCCTCCACAGCATCTTGATGGTTTAATGGGTTGGAGCCAAGAGGTCCGAATATTGGTGTTGCTTTATTTGCTTGCTGGATCAGGAGTTGGCGAGGCGTGCCTGTGCAGCCCAGGGGCGACCTCCAGCCATATTCCAGCTCTTCACAAGTGTTTCCCTTGTGCGGTTCCATGGCCCCTTTTAGGTGGTGAGAGCAGTTGCCCTATTTCTGGAGCATCTTCCCCTTGGCATGGCCAACTTCCCCCTTTTTTTTACCTAGGAAAAGAGTGCGGTGCGTGCAGAGCAGCCCTTTGCTGTGTCCTAGCTGGGTTCCCCCCGTGTTCCTGCACTATCCTGGTCATTAATGTTTCATACTAATGTATTCTAATGTACTTAATTTCTTACGTAGTGCAGTTTCTACTCTTCAGGCACGCTGCATCAGGCTGGAAGCGTTGCGCTCCCCGCAGGCCCGGGCCCTCACGTGCGAGTCGCAAGGCCGGGCAGCATATGCTCGCACCCGGCACCAGCCGCGAGGCTCCGGGCGGGCGCCTGGTCCCTGCTCCGGGCGGGGGGGCACGGCCGGGCCTCGGGCCAGCCCCCTGCAGGGTGGGGAGGTAAGACAGCGGGGCCGCGGCCGGTGTTTGTCGCTGAGGGGCGGAGGGGGTCAGTGTGCAGGGCTGAGGGGCAGTGATGGGCGATGTTCCCCGTTGCTGCCAGCTGTGTCCCCGCCCCCCGCGCGTGTGAGTGGCGCAGGGGCGGACTAGGCCCCTCCATCGCCATGGCAACCCTGGGCCTCTCGGTTGCTCCCTGCGCAGTCCCCATAGCAACCGGACGCCTCGCCGCCTCTCCACCGAACTTCAGCCCTCTCCACGGGGTAGCCTTTCAGCCAGTCAGCGCGGCCGCAGAACAAGCCCGGCCGCTCGTATTGGGCAGCACAGCCGCGAGTTCCCGCCCAGGCCCCAGCAGGGTTGAGCGCCTCGTCGCAGCCGTTGTGGAGTCACGCCGCTCTCCCCGCGCCCCGCGCGGATTGGCCGGGCGGCGGCGGGGATGGGGACGGCGGGCTCCGCGATTGGCCCGGCGCCTAGTCCGTCCGCGGCGGGCCGGTTCGAACGGCGG
>NW_017728998.1:555112-561027 GCF_001723915.1 Gavialis gangeticus | reverse complement strand
GCCTGCGGCGGCTGGACCGCGCGGGGGGCGCCCGGCACGACGTGCTCGCGGTGAGTCGGGGCGGCCCGCATGCTGGGCCGCACCCTACCGGCGCCCACGGGAACGTCCGGCCGTGACATTTCACGGGGAGGGACCCATGGTTATTTCTGCACGTGTCACGAGCTCGGTAGGAGCGATCGCTGCGGAGCCCCCTGCGCGTGTGCCGGCAGAACAGAAGCGCTCTCGGCCCGCAGCGCCTTCGCTTGCCAGCTGGGGCCGGGGCCGCGCTTTGTCGCGTGGCGAGGCCCGGCGCTGGTCCACACCCTTGGTGAAGACGGCTGGGGCGGGGGGCTACCGCCTCCGGTGACGCCTGTACCGTCCCTCGGCCGGGGCGTCTGGGGTGCTGGGCCGACTACACCTTGGAGCCCTGGTTCGGACCCTGAACGAAATGGGGTTAAAGTTCAGTATGGCTACAGGTCACGGAGACAGGTTGTGACTTGATCTTTTGAGGTCCCTTCCGGCCTTACGATCGAGTCCGTTCCTGCCTGGTGCGGGGGCCTGGGCCCGATGATCTTCCAAGGTCCCTCCCAGGCTGCGACCTGCTGTGTTTGGTGTCGGATCAGCCGTTACCTCCATCTGACCGAGCCCTCCCTGCCACGGGGCTGTGCCTCAGAGCCGTATGGGTGCTTGCTTCCCAGTCCCCTACGGCCTAGGGTGTTTCCATGCGCAAAGCATGGTGCTGCCTCTGACCTGCAGAGCCCAGGAGGTTTGGGACCTTGCTGTTGACCTCAGCTCCTCGAGCCCAAGCCCTCCCAACTGAAGCCAGGGCACAGCCCGCACCTGTCTTCTGAAGGGGCCCATGTTTTGGGACATGCTCTCCTCTTGGGAGGCATCCAGAGTAAGGGCTCATTAGTTTTCCCGTGTGCTGCCAAGCCACAACTCTCCCTTTTCAGCGTGGTTAGTGTTGGGCTGGTTGCACTCATGAGCAGTCCTTTTATTTGCTAGGTGCTCATAGCTGTATTTCTGTATCCTTAAATGTCTGGTGTTGATTTGTAATGCAGGTCAGAGACAAAGAGGAGGACTGAACATGCCAAATAAAATTAGACTGCGTATTCCCTGAACCCTCTCAAATTCCCTTTCCAATAGACAATTAGATAATTGTTCTGCAGACTTTTCCCATGAAACAGTGTGACTGGCTTTCCAAGATGTGCCTCAGGATTTAACTCTTCAAATGAAGTTTTCTCTTCCAGCTGGGATTTATGTGGGGCCAAATTTGGGCCTGCATCAAATAGCTACAGCTGTTGTAGGCACCTGAATAGGACATAGGTACAGGCGAGACTGAATCTGGATCTTCAGATCTTTATTTATTTAAGAAGGAAGCTCAGTAGTTGCTGTTATGCACCAGCCAAAGGGCTAACTGCGTAGGCCAGGCTCACAACTTCACAGATGGATTGGGCTTGCTAGCTGTAGCCCCGTAAACTACTGCACAGAGTAAACGTTGGCTGGCACTGACTTGACTTCTGCTATTTTGACAGTTGTACTTTGGGCATACAGCAGTGTCAGGTGGGCTATAAGATGTTCTATATCTACAGTACAGTTTGTAAAAGTAATAAATTCTTAGTAATACACGACTTCCCTGCAAGACTTTGCTGTTAAATCTTCACTGAGATAGAGAGACCTTGCCATTTCTCGTGTAGATTAGCAGGGTTATATTGTGCTAATTCTAAAGGGCAGCGATACAAGAAAGACAAGCTACTAAATTATACTACTGAAGTGTATTCCTTATTTGAACTGTTCCATTGTGCAAAGACTCAGATTCTCAAACAGCAAAACTCAGTACAAAAAGCTCCATCAGGAGACTGTTAAGGCAGCTTGGTTAAGCACTCAGGAATTGGAAAAAGGCAAAATTAAGCCTGTACGTAAACCCTGCTTCCTGCTGCATGTGAATAGATATGAGGCGGTTTTAAATCCATGTTTACATAATATTTCTAGACGCATTTTTTAAAAAGGGTAAGTGGAATTCCCAATCTAGGCAATGGAGGCTCATATCTGTTATCAGCTCCTTTCTTCCACACCATGTTGAGGAATCCCCTTCTCAGTGCAGAGGGAAAAGGTGTTTTTTCTCCCTCAGAACAACTGCAGAGGGATGAAGGGACCCTGCTCCTTCTTATTCCTCCGTCTGTTGACAATGGGAGGCACCATCCCACATTGCCTTTTCACAAGAAGCACTCAAGCCTGTTCCAGTTCTTGAAGTCAGCGGCCTGCCTCAGACAAGCCTGCTCTGCACATTGGTGTTGTTGCTTGTCTGCAAAGCACTGCCTGCTGGGTCAGCCCAAGCACTGTGTGGGCCATGCAACCCAGCTGGCTCTGACTAAATGCCAGTGCAGATTCCTGATGTCTGGCAAAATTGTCTGAGCATTTCTGCCCAAATTCCCCAATTTAATTTAATAGGAGCTAATCACTCTGAGTACTTGGAAGTTACCTTATGCATCTTGGGTGCTGCTCCAACAATTAATGAAGTGTTGGGTTTCATGGGAATTTCCAGCAACTCATTTCCATAGTTGTTCTGTGTTGCTGCGCAGTTGCTTTCTCAGCCTGTCCCTGTCAGCTGAAGTACTGTGCCAGTCAGAGTCCTAAGAAGCTTGAGGCAAAGCCTGGGTTTACGTGGTACGACTTACAACTGTAATTTTGAGTCAGATGCACCCACCTGCTATTAACTTTGCCAGGGGATCCTGATGGTTGTGCTTGTCAGCATGGTCCTCGCACCAAAAGGCACCAAGTTGTTTTTGTGGTAGAAACACAACGTACACATGTCCTGGAGTTGTCGCTGGATCCTCAGTGAGTTTCAAACTTGTCTCCCATTCCAAAAATGCCAAGATGAGAGAAGCTAAACAGCTGTGGCACTGAAAGAGCAGGGAAATGTCAATCTTTCAGGGACCCAAGTCACTACAGGACCTTAACCAAACCTTTGAGAAGACTCAGAGAAATTCTGCTTACAACACTGAACTGCAGTTGTCTTGTTTTTGCTCCTGCAAGGACCGGGCGGTACCCGACCTGTAGTGGATATGGATAATGTTCTTAGATTTTACGTAGGACTGAGAAGGCCTATGGAGTCCAGTCTCCTGCATTAGCAGGTGGCCACTTATCCAAAAGGATCCACAAGTTTATCAGCTCTGACTTTCTCATACACAGCAACTGCAAAAACAAACAGAAACCCACCAGAACAAACTGGGTGAATGTTGCAGTTTGTGTGGATGTTTTTTCAATGTAATGATGTAAACATTAACACCTAATACCATTCAGTAAGCATTAGAGTTGGCATTCAGATGAGGTAGGTAATATTGCCATAAGGTTTTCCAAAACTCTGATCTTTTAGACCAAAGCTTTTCAGATCTGTGTCAAAAGGTTTGGGAGTCCGTCTCCCCCCGCCGTCAAACTCAGAAATACCCAAGCCAAAATAAAGCAAATCAAACATTCATCTTCAGGATTTTTATAAATAAAATAAAATTGGAGGAAAATATACTTAAAATTGAATGCTTTTTTTTATAGCAGCTCCAGGAGACTGAAATGCTTGAATTTTAAGAGGAGATGGCCCAAAGGGAAAGGAGGTACCTTTCTGTAAAAATGGCTTTTGATTTGGCCATTTAGTAATAAGATTTGAGTTACTTTTGCATGTACCCTGTAGTCTTTATTTTCCAATGAAGGCGCTCTCAAAGAGCTACCTTCTGACACTCAAAAGGAAATTAGGCAGTGTATGCATGTGTAGTTAAAATGTGACACCACATTTTGGGCCTTGGTCCGTTGGTTGTGGGGAATGTAGGAGCAATAAGCAGTGAGGTGCTCAGTAGAAATCTGGGGTCAGGGGGTACGCCCAGAGGAAAGATCGATAGAGATGGGCTACAGAAGAATACTGTCAAATTCTCACTGAGTTTTACCTTATTATTAGCAAGGAGATGGGAATACTCTCATGATCTCATCCTGGTCAGGTCATTGCCTAGGGTCTTTCAGCAAGAAGGAAGCACCCTCTTTCCTCAGAGTGCTCCCAGGGGGAAAGCCCAAATGAGGGAGCAGCCAGCCCAGCAGTTGTCCTGCCAAACACCCAGTCCAAACCATTCTCGGGTGCTTAGAGGCTTTTGTGGGTAACTTACTGGGCTGGGACAGGGGTGATGAGTGTGTTAATTTACTAGCTCTGCCTATGGCTTTCTGCATTACATTGGCCAAATCACATCATTTCCTTTCCTGTCCTAGACAGGTGTTATTTGTTATTAGTCTTGCTTGGGAAAGAAAGCATTAGCTGACTGGGCAGAAGGCTTAAAAGGAGGCTCCAGTTCCAGTCTGAAAAGTCTGCTGAGGGAAAATGTGTGCTGAGTGAGAGTGAGCTGGTGATGGGAATGGATTGGCAAAAGTTTCTGGGCCAAGGATACCAGGGCTAGGAAAAAGACACAGCCTCTAGAATGGTGGTCCTCAGCCTTTTTAGACTCCAGGCACTGCTCTGAAAATGCCAGCTCTTAGATTTTACATGTTTTTGACTGTGGAAAAATGATAGATTGATTCTCTTGTTGCAAAGAACTCAAACCACCATAGGTCTGAGTGCTTTGAACACTGGATTCCTATTTGAAATCTCTGGGTTTATCTTGTGAATCATGTTTGCGTGCCTAACAGTGCTATACCCGCATTGCATGGCAGCCTGCGGCACCCTTGAAAGGAGCTCAGGGTGCCACAGCATCCTAGTTAAGAATCACTGGTGTAGAAGAACAGGTTTGAGCTTCTCACCTGAGGAGGAAAATCTTTCTCACAGACCTACATGCCCGCAGTTATCCGGTTCATGCTTTCCCTCTTCTTAAATATAGGTACTGCGTTTGCTGCTCTCTAACCTTATGCTGTCACCCAAATTCAGTAAAAATGCTTGCTGCCTTTATTGTTCCATGTGATGATTCTTTCAGAATTAAAGAATGGAGACTATCTGGTCCTCCCCTCTTCAGCAAGTTAAATGCTTCTGTTTCCATGTGTTTGTCTTGCTTAAACATCCTACCTTTGCCACCATGTTCATCATCATCGCAGTCTTTACTGAAGACTGAGATGACATGCATTTAATGTTTAGGCCACACCTAGGTCGACTTGCTTGCTGGGTTGACAATACATTGAACTTACATTATCACCAACACTCTGTGTGTGTGCAGTGGGAGATACTGGTTTTGGATCCATTTTGTGGCTCCAGACGTTGGTCCAAAGCCTTATTTTGACCACAGCAAGCCCTCTAATTTTATTGGGGAAAAAGCAATTTCATTGAAATTGGTCAACATTTGATTAAAGAAGGAAGATAACTGTCTCCTCAAGTGTCTGGAGTCCAAGGTGTTGTTTTCAAATGCAGAGCCATCAGGTGACCCCTTATTCAGAGCTGAAGGTTTGCAGACTCCTCACATGGATGGCACAAATTCTGCCTCCACCAACAGACACATCTACAGGCCAGTACATCTGGAATGTACAGGCTAGTTCTGAATGCAATTCATCTTAAAGTGTAAGTGATGAAAATAAGGATGACAAATATAAAATAGTAACAATGTTCAGAATTAATTGGATTTGTGTCACTGAAGCTACTGGTAACAGATGTATACCGTGGTCAGTTAGACATGTGAAGTTTTAAATGCTTAGCTGCTAGACATGCTCCCAGCTGGTTTTGTCCTCTGAGTCTGAAACTTTAAAGCGGGGGGCAGGGGACAAGCCCTCTTTCTAACACCCCGGGGTAGATTGTGCTCTGCTGAACCCACAGTTCTGCAGTTTTAGAAACACACATGGGTTGTGGTTCACAAAATCCAGCATATGTAATTTCCAGGGCACCAAGGGTTAGTCTCATGAACTGCATGTTACTTTGCCAAAAGGTGCTCTCGTGTGTTGTAAGAATCTTTACTCTGCTTTTTTTTTTTTTTTTTTTTTTT
>NW_017728998.1:548800-555048 GCF_001723915.1 Gavialis gangeticus | reverse complement strand
TTTCTTTTTTTTTTTTTTTTTTTTTTTTAAGTCCCATGCTTCTGTTCCTGGACCACATGTAAGTTGGCCAACTCACATTGTAACTTCTGATATCCTTGTGCCTACTTAAACCATTATTTCCTACCCTCCAGCAGTGGTTATATTTGTGCACAATTTAATTCATAACAAGGAGACTGGTTTTCAGCACTAATGTAGATCAAGGTGCTGATGCTGTTGCGTTGTCTGCTGCTTGTTTTCAAAGTGAAGGCCAAGATAAAAACTCACATTCAGGGATAAAGCAGTAGCTCCAAATTAAAATAGTATGACAGTTTTAGAATTTACCTGGCAAGCAGATTCGTTTCTAAAGTTCAAATGCAAGATTTTGTTGTTTGATGCTTTGAATTTGGATATGGAACAGTCCTCATTCCATCTTGTTCCTTGTTTACTGTCCCTATGATAGACCAGTTTTAAAGATCAGTATTTATTGCAAAGTGCAACAGCTGGGTGGACACAAGCTATAAGCTGGTAAATCTTATCTTTCTAACCATTAGAACAAGTACTCAAATACTATTCCCTCTTGACTGGCAACTGTGAGCTCCCTGGTACCCGTCACAAAAACAATCTCTGTTTAACTGTGTTTTTAGATTATATGATTGATGCTCTGTAAGTAAACACCAAGCAATATACCGCCCAAGACAGGGTGGCCAACTCAGGCCATGTGTGACAAGTGGCACAGACAGCCTCCATATGTGGCACATGGTGGATTGGGGAGGGGCCAGACATCACAGTGGCAGATAGGGGAGGGAGCAGAAAACAGAGTAGCAGATTGGGAAGGGAGCCCAGGATAGGGAACAGAAAGCAGAGCAGCAGATCTCGCAGGGGAAGGGGACCAGAGTGGTACTGGGGGGATGGTGTGGGCTAGTTTGTGACACACCTCCCAAAAGCACTGGGTCCCAGTCAGCCTACGTGTACAATTAAAGCTTTACTGCTGGCCATGCATTTACAAGCGTGGTAGGTCTTTGTTACCTCATCTGCAGTTATTATCTGATCGTAGGATCCAAAAAAAGAGTGTGTTGCCTACAAAAGCTTATGCCTTTCTGGACAAGTTAGTCATTAGGGTCCCACCCTGCTCTGCCTCCTGTCGTTATGTTGTTACGGACAGTTCTCAACTACATGTGTGCACATATCCTGGTCCTAGCTGTTTCAGGTTACAGCCTTAATAATTTTGTCTTGGTTTTGGTCTGAATTATTAGTTGATCTGACTGGCCAGGTCATGGTATTTGAGGGTGACCTAGTAAATCTCTTGCAAGATCTCTTCTTCATATTTAACTGTGTGTTTTAATGATGGATGCAGGGCAGGCGTAAACACAGTTGGTTTCTGGTGGTCTGGTCAGGGCAACAGCCACTTGCATTACAAAGTGTGAGGTTTTTTGATTTTGGTTTTTTTCACACATGTTTAAGGATTTTATGCAAAAACACAACTCTGTTCCAAATTCTAGATGTGACCCCCATGGTACCTGCTGCAGTCTTGTCAACCTCATGGCAGGAAGTTGGAGTGACGGTGGCTACTGCTAGGCTGCAGAATGGGCTAGAGCAGAGAGCCCTAGGTGCCTGCCTTAGTTGAAGGAAATGCACTCCATCTTTTGACTTCCTAAACTTTTGAGAAATCTCCCTACTTTTGTTTCTAATTAAAGTCTTACGTGTATTTGTAGCTTTCCCTTTTCTGATTGTCTTGGTCACCTCATATTGTAGTTTTAATAGCTGTGTTGTAGGGTCCAGCCAATTTGTCCATATAACAAGTAGCTGATGGATGATACAATATTGTCTGTGACTATTTCAGAGAACACAAAATAAAAAGTTCCTTTGCTGCTCTATTTCTTGGCCAACTTCCCCAAATAGCCTCCTGCCTTCAACATGGAAGTTCTCTCAGGTGGGGTGACTGAAACCACTTGCTTTCCTTTGGTATTTTTAACTGAAACCTGGCTCTGAAGTGCTGCTGAACACTTCTGAGGAGCCCCTGCTTGCCTTCCATTCAAGCAGAGCAAATGCAATCTCCAGTATTCTTAGACCCTCTGAAGAGCTGATGCACTTGTGGGGATTCAGATGGTTCATGGAGGCTGAGTCTTGGGACAGAATCAGTTTGTCAGAAAGTGGTTTTTATTTCTGGAAGCCAAGCAGTTGTATACCATGTGCAATTCACCCCCCTTCGATTTCTCAGCCAGTGCTGATTAAGGGATAACTATGATCATTTGTGGGGAAGGCAGGGCAGAGGTGGATATGTCCCTGGTAGCAGAGTCCCAGGCAGACAGCCAGACTAATTGCTGTATTCACAAAGAAGCATTTCTTGAGAATGTTGTATGGGGGTCCCTGTGAAAATGACTCTGGCTGGAAAAAGAAATAAGAAAGTTGGTTTAATCCTTGGATAATTTCACTTGTGGGTTTTAGGGCAAAGAAGAGCTGGGATCAAATGAAAGAAACTGCACCTTATTAGAAGCATAAAAACTAGTGACTGTATCTTGGCCAGTGTTCCCTTTTTTCCAGTAAGCTGTCTGCTGTACGGAGGTGTATAACCCTAATGGCTTGTTGTATGCCATTAAAAGGTATTGTACACTCATAAAAGAATGACATTTTGATCAATGCTGTTAAAAGAATTACTGTCTTGACACAGAAAAGCTTTCCTGCTGCAAGTTTAAAAATATGCCTTTAAAAGCTTTTTATTGAATACCTTTGCATCCTTCAGAAATGTGCCATTTTGGCATGAGGCATGAGGTTGCTCTGAAGTATTCCATATTGTAACTGAAATGCAAACCCTCCCGTTTACCATCAGAATAGTTAAGTATATCTACTTGACTACCATCCAGGGGACTAAAAGAAGTACCTTCACCTACTAGATGTAGTCTAAAAATAAGAATTTCTTGTTTTTAGAGAAACCAAATCATTTGAGAGTCATTTCTTTTTCATTTGGCATTGAATTTCCTCTGGCTTTGCTCGAGTGCTCTTTGAGCTTTGAAGTCATGTGTTTCATACGTAGAAATGGGTGACACTGGGCTTGTCTACATGCGCAGTAACTGCTGTGCATTAGTGAACATGTAGATGAGGCTTGTCCAACATGCGGCCCGTGGGCCGCCATGCGGCCCGCCAAGCCATTTTCTGTGGCCCGCAGTGCTGTGATGGGAACCCCTTGTCCCTCCCCCAGCCCCTCAGCAGCTTCCTAATGGCTGCTGAAGGGCTGGGGAAGGGACAGGGTTCCCACGCGCACCGTGTCAGCCTGACGTTGCCAACGCAATGCAGCTCCTCCCCTCCCCCCCTCATTTCACTGTGTCCCTTCCTCGCCCTGCCTCTCCCTTCCTTATTTGCATGCCAGCTCCTTTCCTCTTCCACATTGCAGGGTTTCCGTTCCTCGCCTTGCCACTCCCTTCCTCATTTGCATGCTGGCCCTGCCCTGCATCGTACCCGCCGGCCGCGTGGGCTGGAGCAGGTCGCGGTGCAGCAGGCGGGCGCAGGGGTCGTGGATGCCGGCTTGGAGGGATGCCACAGCCGGGCCTGTGGGAGATGCTGCTGCCACTGCTGTTGTGGCTGTTGGGGCGGGAAGCCGGCGCTGCTCCTGCATCCCGCTGCTTCCGTCTCCCCGCATCCCCCTTCGCCGGCAGACATCGCGCTGGGGGTGGTGAGTTGCGGGCCCTGGGGAGGGAGGGACCCCTGCTGCTTGGGCTTGGGCTTGGGCTGCCCTGGGGGAGAGGGAGCAGGGGGGTGTCCCTGCACATCCCGTACCCACTGTAGAGTCCCCACATGTCCCCCTGGCTGCTGAGCCCAGGTGTGCAGGTGTGGGAGCATCCTCGAGGTCGCCCAGGTGACAGGGAGGACACGGTGGGGTCAGGTGGCACCCCTTGACCCCTGCGCCCCCAGGCTGTGGCCAGACTGGACAGGCCGCATGAGCGCCCGCTCCTGCCGGCCCACTGGGTGATAAAAAGTTCATGATCTGGCCCTACATTCGAAAAGGTTGGACACCCCTGGTGTAGATGCATCCAGTATCTCCAATGTAGTTGGCTCCAACTGTGACTTGCTGACAACAGTTGTGAGCAGCGGTTCAAGTGTATAATGCAGATATGGCCTTAGGAATCCTGTCGATAGGTTTGGCAATGTGGAGTTAGTCTAGTTACCTGGCCTCTGAGACGGCAGTATCTGGAGTCAGGGCATTGCATGGTGTTAGCACGTTGTAACTTAGCCAATTATATCCAGCTAGTTTCAGCACGAGTCTTCCCAGGGATTCATACCAGCATGCTGCGCAGATCTAAGGATCCTTATATTTTTGTTCTATGTCCACTGTAATGCCATATTAGAGGTTTTCTGTGCAACTCAAAACACACAACTGCTTCCTCGAGTCTCTGTTTCGGTTTTCCAGATGCAAAGTGGGAAGTATTATTTCCCCTACCTTATAGGTAAGTTGCAGCGATAAATTTCATAGACCTTTTTCACAGACATTAGGGCTGGAAGGGACCTCGGAAGATCGAGTCCAGCCCCCTGCCCAAAGGGCAAGAAGTCAGCTGGGGTCATAGGATCCCAAATGTATGTCATTGTGTTTGGAATACATGCCTTTGTGTAATGCGAAGCTTACACAAGGACCAAAAGGGCAAACCTGTTGTTTAATTTAGTAGCTTTTAGCTATTTATTGACCAAAAACATTTTAATACAAAGTTAAGGTTGCTCAGTGCTATCTCTTGCCCTTCCAGAATGTCATATTCAGCCAGACTCAAACCTAGTAAACACAAGGTCCATATAACCTTACCTGGGCACCTGAAAGTTAGCAGTAGCCACTGGGACTACCTGGCTGTGCTCCAGCTGCATTCAGCCGGGCAGGTATAGTTGTGCTGAGTGGTGGAGGAGGTTGTTGGGAAATCTTGGCAAGGCTATGAACATGTGATATGAAGAGATTTGGAGCAGGTATTCTGAGCTCTTCTGAATCTCTTTTCTTCCATGTGTGTTCAAAAGAGAGAGAGAGTTTGTGCTTCATACTAGCTGTGCAAAGGGGTCTTCTCTCCCTGGGAATTGTTATCAGTGAGGTTGGGGGTGGGGTAATGGTCTAGGTTTTAGGATGGGTAAATATGAAGATGTTAAATGGCATTATGTGTGGAAGTGTGAAGAGTTTGTACAGTTTAGTGAATGGACCTTTGTTTCGATGAAGTCAGCAACATGTGTGCGTGTGGGCTGTATCTCAAGAGCCTCACCCTGAATGACCCTAAATTTGCATTACTAACCTTGCCCTGTACCAGTGAGGCACTGCTGGGGTCAAGTCAATGCAAGTTTGTTGGCCTTTAAATAGCAAGGGCTGTGACTTCTTCAATACCTTCCCTTCTTCACTGTGGCTGTGTTCCCTGCTCCTGAGAGATGCTGACCCCGCCCCCCCAATCTCTGAATGGATGCAACCCGTATGCTCTGTGGATGGAGGAGCAGGTGCTGGCTGCAGCAGAAGGAAGGCACTGAAGTTGTCACTTACGGTGTGGAAGAGATCTCTGGATCCAGTGGCCAGGCAGATGTATTCCTTTTGGGCAACTTCAGTGTGTGCATTGGTACGGATGAAGGAATATGGGCAGAAGCAATCAGGCAGCCTGATTTGGGAAGCATGAGTGAGTGGGACTTACCCTGGGGGGAACCAGATCAGCTTTGGTTTGGTCATCCCAGGCACCTTTGTCTAGGATCAGGCCTCTCCCAAAGACTCGTGGCAAACCTGGTGATTCAAAAGTGGCACACCATGAACTCTGCAAGATGAAGCAACACTAAGTTAGTTGTCTGTGACACCTGTGGTTGAAGAAACACGGACTGCAAGCTTGACTGCAGCAGACTGATGTTTCGTATCAGGCTGAAGCAAGTTACCCTGGCCACCCAAATACCTCACACCTGTGGGACAGCACCGTCACTGCCAACCTCCAACAGTGCCTTCTAGCTAGGCTGACCATATAATTTTTAAGGCAATCTGGGACACTGATCCTCATCCCAGGCAGGAGCAGTGGTGCGTAGCCCAGCCTGGCCCCTGCCTCCAGCCACTGCACAGGGGAAGCAGGGCCAAGCAGTGTGGGCAGGATGGCACCAATCTGGGACTTTTGTTTCCATTTTCACCAACTGGGGAATGCCAGGATGCCCTATGAAATCTGGGACTGTCCCTGCCAAACTGGGATGTACGGTCACCCTACTTCTAGCCTGAAGTGAAGCCAAGGTAAATGGAGGAGCGTCAGACTGCAGGAGAGCCTTTAGAGATGTTGCACACAATACGA
>NW_017728998.1:541425-543800 GCF_001723915.1 Gavialis gangeticus | reverse complement strand
GAGTACTGCATCCAGTTCTGGGCGCCGTACTTCAGGAGGGATGTGGACAACATGGAGAGGGTCCAGAGGAGGCCACTCGCATGATCAGGGGGCAGCAGGGCAGGCCCTACGAGGAGAGGCTATGGGACCTGAACCTGTTCAGCCTCCTTAAGAGAAGGCTGAGGGGGGATCTAGTGGCCTGTTACAAACTGGTCAGAGGGGACCAGCAGGCACTGGGGGAGTCCCTGTTCCCCCGAGCACTGCCAGAAGTGACCAGGAATAATGGTCACAAGCTGGCAGAGGGTAGATTTAGGCTAGATATCAGGAGGCACTACTTCACTGTCCGGGTGGCTAGGATCTGGAACCAACTTCCAAGAGAAGTGGTGCAGGCTCCTACCCTGGGGGTCTTTAAGAGGAGGCTCGATGTACACCTTGCTGGGGTCGTTTTTGACCCCAGTACTCTTTCCTGCCATGGCAGGGGGTCGGACTAGATGATCTACTCAGGTCCCTTCCGACCCTAGAAACTATGAAACCACCAGAAAAGGGCTTGGAGTCACCAAGGGACAACAGTGCAGAGATGCAGGCGCTCCTCTGTTCCTTGAACCATGTTGTGAGTCTGATTGCCAAGACTTGGACTGCTGGAAACAACTGTCCAGATGCTTGTTGGCTTTCACAATGGACTGAGAGGTGGTTTCTCCACTGGCAGTGTGCAAGCATACCCTTTTCGCATTACAATTGGCATCAGACAAGGCTGCATGAAGAGGCTTCTCTTCATTATGTGTCTTTCATTAGTCCTCCATGATACTCAGAGGCTTCCAAGTACAGCACAGATTAGACAGTAGACTGTTCTCCCTCAGCAGAAAACATCAAGGCCGGAGCAGGCAGTGGTGACTGGTGCCAGTGACGCTGGCTTTGCTCCCGTCAGGTGGCTCCAGTTGCAGCAAACAGCTGTAGCCCCAGCTGGGCTGCTCGGTTTGGGGCCCAGAGGTCAAGCAACAGAAGACTCGGGTGATGTGCAGTGTGGCCCCCTCCAGTGCAGTCACTTGAGGACTGTGCACTAAAAGAAATTTCAGTCTTTGTAAAGCATGGTATCCACAGCTGGACCCATGATACAGAGATAACAGGGGGAGATTGCCAGTTCTCCCTACAAGCTCTGCCAACTTGGTTGTGAATAATCGCCTGTTTCCTTCCAGGTCTTCAAGGGAAACGTTGAATGGTGCGAGACTCATTTCTGTGGGACCCCATTAGAAACACCTGTCTCCACATTACTTTTTGAGATATCAGATAGCCAGTTTTTAATCCATTTAACAGAAGTGTCATGTGACTTCCTTTGTCATGGCTGGTTCCCAGAACTCTTCTGTTTCGACAGGTTGGGCTCACAGCCTCTGTTTCTAAAGGGCTCAACAGGCTCCTCTCTTCTTCCTGCACTTCCTTTTTTGCTGCACCAGCTCCAGCTCCCAAAACACAGGCTTTGGCCACATCCCCACTTTGTCAGCTAAAATGATCAGTAGCAAAACAGTTAACACTGACATTTAAAGTGTTGTCCTTAGGCTTCTGGTACCTCCGGTTAGGTGGCTGATGATGGGATGTGGGAACTGATTTCCGACTGAACGCCTTGGTTTGGTTTGATGTCGGTTCTTGTAGTTCATAGTGCGAGTGCTTTTCTAGTGAAGGCAGACTAGGAGTGCCCTTTTCCTCCTATGTTTTGTTTTATTTTTTTCAAAATTGCATTATGCCCATATTTGTGTGTCCTTAGTCTTATACTCTTTCTAATGAGTTGGTTACTTGATAACTGAAGAAAGCCATTTCAGGAATACATGCATATTTAATATGTGCATATTGTTTCATTTACTTTGCATGCATAAAACAGAAATTAGGAGCAATACAATGACACTAGCCACTAAAAGTCAGTATAACAGGAGGGAGAGATACCATAAACTGGTGTCTGAGAAGGACCCTATTTTTAAGCAGATTTGAATCTATGATGCAGAAAATCAGATGGATGACTTCTGTCTTTCATGCTGGTCATAACCTATGGGGAATGAATTGAACGCTGAGAGTTAATAGGATAACTGGGTGGCATGGATTTGTTTTTTGACTGAATCTTAAGGAGACCAACCTATATGTAAATAACATGATGGAAAGTCCCATGTTAAATTGTCTTTAAATTCATGGCGTACAGCAAAACCTTGGGTGACTGGTAAGCATGGATTCCTGCTGCTTGGTCCTGGATTTTCACTAGCTGTTCTGTTAATGTGGCCTTTGCATGAAGAGCAGGTATCTTAGATGCTGGACTATCTCCCCTATGGATAAAATATCTAGTTCATTACAGTTTCTTTGTATTTTTAGGAACTCGTCTTCTGAACAGTTGTGTGTGCGTGCGTGCGCACGTGCGT
>NW_017728998.1:525439-536425 GCF_001723915.1 Gavialis gangeticus | reverse complement strand
AATTCAGTGCCGAGTCTGATATTTGTCTGTTTTATTAGTGGAAATTTCAGTCTCCTGTGTTTTCCCCATTCTAGATAACCTTTTCTTGTCATCTAAGAAATTAATTTCTTTGTTGGAATTGTTGCAACTAAACTTGATAGCAGGAGTGCTGTTATTGAGGCAGCTTACACAGTGATTTGCTAAGTACAGCCTCTTCATATAAGGTGAAGCAGAAGTCGATTTATCGACCACTACTGGGATTTCAGGAACCTGTGGAACTACCTGTTTTTTTTTTTTCTCTCTCATAAAACTCACAATTTGAATGCCTCTCTTGCATCCTCTTCTAGAGGGCTCTTTCTGCTTTCACGTAGTGAGTGTGAACAATCTTTCTGTTTGCTGCTTGTTTCTCAGCTAGCTGCACAGCTGGACTTTATTTATAGGGGCAGTTGATGCAGCCTTCCTGACCTCAAACTCTGGAACAGAACAGTCCTACCTAAAACTCTTTTCCATGTTTAGAGAACAATGGGGGCCATAGTTATCCAGGTTGTGAAGACTCCTGGTCACCCCATCAGCCATCTTTGCCAGAGCACATTTAGACTGAACAGAGCACTATGGTAGACATGACCTTTTTGTAGGTGCAATGTTTAGGCTACAGTACAGCTTTCATGAAGAATGTAACTTCCTACTTTTCCTCAGCTTTTAATAAAATGTGTGAGAATAGATATTATCTGTGTTGTGCAACTTGCTGTCTGTTCACAATGTTTCATTACAACTTTCCAGTTCAAGAGTTGTGTTTCTTTTTCTCCTCCTCCAGAATAGGGCACGATTTGGAAAGGAGAATGGACTGGGCTTTTACAGGGTATTTATCTATAAAATCATAATTTAAAAAATGAACCCACTTGAATTACAGGCACTGGGAGTTGGAGTGATGCCCAGAAATCCTCTGGATGGTACAGATGCCTGCAGTGAATGAGCTCACAGACCATTGACCTGCTGCTGCTTTCACTGTAACGGCATGCTAGACAAGCTTTTGGTGCAGGTGAACCAGGCTAGTACCCCATACCTTTCATATGAGGTAGGCCCAACAAGCAAACAAGTGTTACATATTTGATTGCTTCTGCAGGCCAAGCACGTTGCCTACAAGGGGCTCTTTGCATGCCTCCATTTTCCTCTAAGCTGCTCATCTCCCCCCGTTTCTCCTTTAGATCCCTCTGCCTTCTCCCTTCTGCCAGGTACTCTGTATCCCTCTTTTCCTCCATGCCACATGAGTATGCAGAATGCAACTACATGCACATTCAGCGTGATGGTATTTGTGAAACTACTAGACTTATAAAACAAGCAGCGATGACCAGAGGAAAGAAAGCACAATTTGTAGTCTCTTTATGGTCGTGTACTACAGTGACCACCAACGGGTCTGGCGCCCATCCTGTTATCCTGTTCCGTAATTCATGAAAGCGGGAGCATGTCTTCCCCAGATTCTTACACATTTGTTGCCTTAGACCAGGGGTGGGCAAAATGCGGCCCGCAGGCCAGATGTGGCCCACCAGGCAATTCTATCTGGTCTGTGGGGCCCCTGAAAATGTAGAAAATTAATATTTATCTACCCCTGGATGCCTGTCATGCAGCCCTTGATGGCTTGCCAAAACTCAGTAAGCAGCCCTCTGCCCGAAATAATTGCCCACCCCTGCCTTAGACTGAAATTTATTTCAGAGGAAGATTGTGCTATTTATGGTTTAACTGCGGTGCTCGGACAGTGACTGACATCCTGAGCCGATGTGATTGGCTCTGGAGTTTTCCCTCGTTTGAACTACTGGGATTAACGAGGTCCAGTCAGATGCAGAGAACTCGCTGTTCAGACTGACACTTCTGTCAGGTCAGATGGTTTGATTAACATGCACACTGCAAGTGTATTGTTATTGCCAAACCATTTTTTTTCTGTAATCTAGATAGAAGCTCTGGTCTCTGAAGATGAAAAGCTGGAACATCAATCTGCCATCCCAACTTGGCTTTCGTTTCAATATTGAACTTCTGTCTGTGTATGCTGAGCTGTTCCAGTCACAGCCCCAAACTCACTGTTTTTTGCTAATGCGTTGTCAGAGAGCAAGCTGTCCTCTTCGGAGAGATTGAAATGAGTAATAGTCTTTCGACACTATTGGCAAGTGGCTTTCACGGTCCATGGCAGATCTAATGAACTACAGCTGCCTGGTTGGAAAATCCTGTTTTCAATTGTCTAAAAGGACCTCTGGAGTCCAGACTTGGATTCATTGAGTTTAATTTGGGATCTTTTTCCTTTGTAGGGGAGAACAGGGAAAAGAGCGCTCTTGCAAAGTTCCTTCGTGACCCAGTATCCACAAATCCTAAATTTAGAACACAGTATTTATAGACTAGAAAAATTATAAAATTGATGCACACTACAGGCACTGCAACACACAAGCCCATGTAGAGAGAAGTGCACAAGTGCACAAGCAGCTATTTTCTAGGACTTGGAGGCCAGAATTGGGCCAGATTTTCAAAATAACTCATCAGCATGCATTCAACACATTGAGCTCTTCTGAAAATTTGTCTACTTATATGGGTGCCTAAATGAAAGCTGAGTTGGGTTTTTTTTTCCCTTTCCTTTTTTTGTGTGAAAAGCTTGCCAAGAATTTGAATGCTCTTCCTTTTTGCTTGGGAAAAGGCTTATGGTTTTTATATAGTATTTGGTGGAAGAGAGGTGCAGAAAACAGCTGTTCTTTAGACATATGTCCACAGAGCTTTTCAGTGAATTGACTGTTGTATGTCCTTGCATAGCCATCTCCCTGGCTACTCAACCTGATGGTTAAAAAGCTTTTTTGCAGTCTTTAGCTAAAGGTAGATGAGAGCTGCTTGTGGGTGGTGGCACTCTGAGTAATACATATTCCTCTTCACTTTATAGCTTATTTACAATCAAAATAAAATAATTTAAAGGACCAGCCTGACTTGGGCCAGAGGGAAGCAGCATCTGCAGATTTCCACCCTGGGCCCCCCTTGCAGACTAGGCTGCATCCCCAGCTGGGTTACCCCTCCCTCCTCCGCTTGTCAGCTAGCCCTCACTAGTCCGGCTAGGGAGAGGAGGGCCAGGCCCAGCCCTGTTCTCTAGAGCAGACAGCACAGCCCAGCCCAGGGCTACAAAGCATTCTGGGATGCTGGGGGACTTAGCTTGAACCAGGAAGACACAGCTGCTTCTTGAGCTAATGGGAAAGGAGCAATGTAAACTGAGATACGTTGTTAGAGCTGGAGCACTAAGGTTGGCGCATTGTTATAGGTCTATATACAAGACACCAGGTGGTGAAGGAGCAGAGGGAGAAATGGGGATGTCCAAAACCTGTAAAAGATTTGAGTTTCTTAGACCTAAGAAGTCCTGGGCTCTTTACCGTGGAGAAGTCTGTGTGACTTATGCCTTGAGCTCCTCATGCCCCCAACCTGTTCTGCCTGTGCCCTGTGCATGGTTGGATGTAATACAGTAGCTCTTCTATTTCCACCTATATTTAAGTAGTGGCAAATGGCAGGATCGTTGACTGGAGATGAGCTGGGAGTATGGGAATGGCCGCTTCTTCTGTTGGTTAGCAGAAACCCCTGAACTGAGCCAAGCAGCTGGAGTGTCTGCTTTGCCAGCTGCGCAGGAGCAACCAGCGGGAGCTCACTGAAGCACTGTTGCTTCTGACAGACTGTAAGCACAGTACAGCCGGTAGAGCTGTTTAACCGCAGGTCTGGAATAACTTCTTTACACCAATGTTGATATGATTTTAATACAGAAATTAAGTTTGTGACTTGGAAATACAAGCCCCCAGTGCTGCCTGAGGTTATGGTCTGTGGCAAAAGTGACTCTATGGATCCTGATGCTGTAGTAACACAGGGTTGTATGTGGGTATGTACGTCTTGTCATCCTGCACAGGGCTAGACATGCAGAATACATGCATCTGCTAACGATGCAGTTACTGAGTGATTTGCAGCAGCGTCTGTGACATTTCTCACCAAGGATTTCTTTTTCAGGATCTGCCCCTCTCCCTCCCACTCCCACAGGGGAAGGCAGCAGCCCTTCCAGCTTTTCCTTAAAAGCAGGGAAGCGTGGAGGCAGAGGCCAGCCAGTACTGGGAGCTGCCGAGAGAGGGAGGTGTGGACGGCAGAGAGAGACCTAGGGCAGGCTGTATATGGGGGAGAGGTACTGTACAGCTCTCTCTTCTGTCGCCTGCACCGCACTGTCTTGCAGCCCTGGCCACAAGCTAGCCGCCGGCTGCCACTGCTCTGCAGGTAGGAAATGATTGTCCAGGCACAAACTCTTCCCTGTGGAGTGTGAGGGGGAAACGATCCTTGGGGACCTGGGTGCAGGCAGATGCAGTTTGAGGCCCTAAAGCACTCCTGCTGGTCGTGACCAAGAGGGCCCAGCCCTGGGCATGCAGGGCCCGTGTCTGCTAGCCATGTTTGCACCCTGCATCTTGAAGCGCTACAGCTTCCTCAGAAAAGAACAGTGTGAAGGCCAGCTACTTGATCTGCTTTTGCTCACCTTTCCCGTATCTAATCTGAGAACAGACAGGTTCCCCCTCCTCCCTCCCGACTCAGTCATCCAGGGAGAAAACTAAGCCTGAAGATGGTGAAAGAGAGAGCAAGAGATGGCGCAGTGCGTCTGTGGCTCAGACACCACAATGCAGCTGCTCTGCTCTGTCTTTAATTAAACTTGGGTTTTCCTGTTGTTGTAGCTGGAAGCAGTGTGCTGACACAACTCACTCTTGTACAGAACAGATTAAAATGTCAATGTTTTAATGTTCTCATCTGTGGGAAAAAGAAAATAGTTGGGGTGTTTTATTTATAACTTAAGAAAGAGACTCTAGCATGGAAAAGGATTACTTGTATGAGATGGAAAATCGTTCCAACAATTAAAGAGACAGGTCCTATTTAATATTGGAGCCTGTGAAGGGAAACAAAGATTGGAAGAATAAAACCTTAAAGGACCGTCTCTTTAGAAAATTGTTTGGGATTTGGGACAGTTATTTAAAAGAAAATACTTAATCTGTCACATTTAAAGAGGGATGGAAATTTAGCTTGATATTCACTTTAGGTCAGTCTCAAGGACTGACACACTGTGTCCTTGCCTGTGCTTACTGCTCTGTAGGTTAATGAGGTCTTTAGTCCTCAGAGCTGTTAGGCTGGCCCACTTCATTGATAACAAGTGTAAAGGAGAGCGGGGAGAACAGGACAAATACATGAGGGTGAGGGACTGGTGCCGGATACATGCGGGGAACCGTGAAGTCTGCGCCAGTGATCTGGACATCACTGACAGATGTGCGAGGGATAGATTTACTGTGGCACAAGCAGGTGGATGTAAAACGTGATTTGCTGGATGGGAGCTCAGCTGGCAGCTATTGCCTACTCCCAGGTTGGGAAAACTTCTGCCTTTCATCAGAACACACATTTCAGCCCTTATTTAGAGATCTGCTTAATTTGGATGGTCCTCTGGGTTAACATCTGTGGAATCTGCATTTCTCTGGCAATTGCGTCTCCCTCGCATGTACATTACAGATGTTTGCTAATGCCCTTCTGGGCCGCCGCTTGCTGGGGAGGAAAACACTTTCCGCGAAGAAAGAGAGAGCCCATCTGAACACTGATTGTACAAGAGGAGCGCAATAGCTTTACAATGCTTCTCCCCTTTCCATTCCTTTATTGTTTTAAACCATCTCCTGGAGCCGGGCTGCTGTGGGATCAATTTGTTGGCAAGGGTTATTCAAACATTAGCAGAATGCATGTTCTGACTGTGCTTGTTGGACTCGAGCACGGAGGCCAACAATAACAGCGCTGGTGTGGGAACTGGTGCTGGGTATTCAAGGCCGTGTGTTCCTGATGGTCTGTTTTACTACAGCTAAAAGACATGAGGAGGTTTTTCCCCCCAGGTTCTCCTCTGTGTTCTCGACGGGCACCATTTGTAGAGTGGTGGGACCTGTGGGAGGATGAAATGCACAGTATTTTGGAGAGGGGTTCTCTGGGTATTGCTCCTTGCAGCCCTTTCTAGGGAGTGTGGTGGTGCCTAGATGTGTCCTGGTGCTGCAGACTGATGTTGTTCCCCCCTGTTTTTCCTGGTAGGTACTGCTCACCAAGGTGAAACCTGCCCATTGGGATTTGGGTTAGGAGAGGGGAACTTGGGGCCTGTGTAGCCAGCTGCCAGCAGTCACACTCGTGCCAGTAATGCTAAGATGAAGGAGCCTGAGCTTTCTGGGCTCCCCTCCTTCTCCCACACCACCAGGCACTGCTTTTTCCAAAGACATGGTGAGTTGCTTGGGCACCTGAAGTGGCCTTTCAGGATCGTGCTTCGCAACACCAGTGCATGCGTGCAGCACCCAGGCACTCCATTCCGGTTGTGCTGCATTGCTGAAGTGGGGGTTGCAGAGGTTTGAAGCTCTCTTTATCTAGCTTGTTCTCAACGTCGGTCCCTGAGAAACGATCTCCTTGGGATATGTTACCATCCCTGATCAGACCCTTTGGCCTGCGGTAAAAAAGTCTGATAAGCCTAAAGCTAGCAAATCTGGCATTCTGAATCCCTAGAGACCAGGCTCTTTAGTAAAAAATGCCAGTGTAATGGCTTTGGGCTGGGTTACAGGACTCTTTAGTCTCGTCTCCTGTACAGCAACCTCTCCACCCCCAACAGTTACAGTTCTGTCTTAGGGCTGCCAGGAATAACTTTATTTTGCATGGATAATTAACTGGATTGGGTAACAGAGAAAAAAAACATATTTTATTTCCACACTGTGGTAATAATAAATCTGTTACTACTTTTGGCACTCCATGTTATTACCATAGTTGGAGATGTCTTAATGAGGAAGTGGCTTCCTTTCACTAAGTTCAAATACCAGCAAGGAGTCTGCCTCCCCAACATGGGTGTGGGTGGGTGCAAGTGGAGGGACAGCGGGTTCTCTTTTTCAGCTAAACAGTTTTTCTGGCATGTGAGTGATTATCTGTCAGTTTTTTTCCTGCAGGTTATAAATTTCCCAATCTTTTTGTGACAAGGTAAAGTTCAGGACCTTGTGGTGATGTCCAGGTTGACATGTTTTCTTGGGATGGAAATCCTTAGAGCCAAATGTCTCTAATCCTGTAGAGGTTTAAAAAAACCACACACACAGCAATCCCTTGCTCCTTCTCTCCCCCCACACCACCCCACCCCCCCCAAAAAAAAAAGAAAGAAAAAAGAGAAAGATAAAATGAGACCTCCAGGGAGTACTTATTTGACTGTAGGAGACTCCCTGGACTGACCCTTTTGTGGGGAGGGGATCAGTGGGGTATTCTCCTCCTCTTTTTCCAAAGAAGTTAAATAAATGGATGATGAATGGGGCTGCTGGGGTTACCACAGGAATTATGTCCCTTGAGAGAGGGAAAGACCTGCGGCTCAGTTATGAAGATATTGCACTCAGGAGTACTCATAACTCTCTCCTCTTACCACAGCTTATCCGATATTGCTTTGGCCTCCTGCAGTGTCGCTCCCTCCCTTTTCCATTTATTTTCATCACCTGCCTCCGGCCTCGTGGTGCAGAGGCTGTCCTCCTTTTTGACGGAGGGGGGCTGCCCATGGCTGCCTCCGCGCCAGCGCGTGCTCTTCGAAGCCCTGAGCGGGTTTGCTTGGGATCAGGTGAGATGCACTCTCCCCAAAAGCTGAGCACCCTGCCTTCACCTCTGGCATGGAGGCAAAAGGCTGCGCTCAAACTTGTGTTGGGCAGCTTATCTGGGCCAACCAGGGATCCAGCTCTGCTATACCTGAGGAAAGCTGCTCTTCTGGTGCAGGCACAGCATTGTGGTTTTGGATTACACTCCCTACTCCTTCCTAGACTTCTTGTGGCCTCAGGCCAGTCACTCCTGGTCCTCCAGCTGTAGTAGTGGTACTGCCCCACCTCTCTGGGTGTGGAGAGGATAAGTTGCCATGCCTTTGGGCACTCTGATATGAAGAGACTGGCTTGTTTTGTTCACGAGCTATTTTTGTAACCACGTCCAGAAAACAGCTCTTTCCTGCTGCCACGCAGCCAAGGTACGAGACAGTCCCTGATCCCTTGGAGCAGAGAGCTGTGAGATGGTTGCTGAAGGAAGAGGGCTGTGGCCAGATGGGTTGGTTCAGGGGAGGCTACACCAAAGGGGCAGTACAGGAGGAAGCCAGACATTTGTGGGAGAATAAAAATCTACAGCCAAGTGGTAAAGGGAAATGTGCACCATAGCTGGTGCTTTGTTTGCCACCAGTCAGTGATTCCTACCTGCCTAACCTTCACCCCACTCACCTCTTCTTTCCCCCACCTGTACCATTTACACTTCCACTTTCTCATCCCTGTGTTGAGCTGTATCCTTCCACCTCTGACTCCTGGCACCAGCCCTTGTGATCCAAAAAAAAGGTTGATGATGCCCTACATGGCATGTTGAATTAAAAGAAATAACTTTTGGAATAACCTTTCATTTAAAATATACTTTGTTACATAAAAGCATACTAAATATAGATGTTTTGAGTGACCAGAAATAACTGTTTTTGAAGTTGATTTGTGCAGAAATTCCAGGATTTTGGCTTCTTGTCCTATGAGGATAATGTGCCCACGGCACTGGATCCACACAGAGTCTTGCCTAGGCTATGTTGCTGACACACTTACATCCCTAGTGAGGCGGGTGCTGTTGCTCTCGAGCATCTTGTTCCTGTGGTCCGTGAGCTCCCCAAGGGAATGCTCCGAGGCACTTAGCACGCTCTAAGAGCGTTCTGTTGCTGGTGGTTCGAGTTTCTTTCTTGCGGGCACTTCTGTTTGGTGCGTTCTTATGGCTGGAGCGTATTTTGTCGCTGAGTGTCCAGCTTTGCCTCTTTGTTTTCAGCTGGCTGGTGAAATTGTGAGTCTGGAAACGGTGACACTGAAGTTTGTGTAAGAACTAGAGGCTGGACCTACTGCTGGTAGGTCCGAAGAAGCTGTGGTGGGTGCTCTGTGGGACCAAGCTGCCTGCTTGCAGCACAGGTTCCCATGTTGGACTCTGTGCAGCTCCTGGGTACTTAGCACGCTTGCTCACCTGCTGCTTCACCCATCTGCTCAGGATGGGACAAATGGATTTTTTGGGGGGGGCTGAGGACCTTGGTAGGTGATTTGCACTCACAAGTCTAGTTAGAAGTCAAAGCTGATTCAGAATGTTCCCACAACAAATACTTGTCTTCACAGAGGACTTCAGGGAAAGCTGCCAACCACGGTGGGAACAGTAGTGGAGAGCAGCCACTGGGTGCTTCCAGCCTGCTCCAAGGGCTGTTGCTAAAAGTGCTGCATCACCTATCTGCTCTTTCTGCAGTGAAGTTCATTCACATGGGTGTTGTAGACAAGTGATCTAACATTTTTACTAACACCTGCCCAGCAAAACCAGTGTTAACTACATTGCAGAAAAAGGACAGACACTTGAGCATTTTATTACATTGCTGTTAATGCTGGACTTGCTGCCCCAGGTGCTAGAGAGCATTATAAGAATGCCGAGTGTAGCTGTATTCCAGCAGCCCATCATCCTAGAGCTCCAAAATCTGTATCAGCTGCCTGGGTGGACCTGAGGATGTTTTCATTGATTTATAACGTTTTGAAACAAAGCTACTTGAGAGAGGTTTCTGTGTTGCCACTGTTGTAATTCAGGTGTTCGGAGTGCTCAGCCTAAAGAAGTGTGGCATCAGTGCAAAATCCAAAGTGATTTTATTCAGATTTAGGGTTTTTAATAGCATTTCTCAAATTTCAAGAGGTACAAAAACTCTGAAGTAAGCGAATAACTAAATTTTAAAGGTGAAACATTTACCAAATAGGGATATCTTTTTTCATGAAGGGAATATAGTGAGATTTGGCCTCAAGTAATGAAAACTTTGTTCTCTGGGTTCTTGAGGAGGACTGGCTTTGGTGGAAAAACACAGAGACGCTAAGGTGGAGGGGATGCACATGTGCTTTCCTATCATAGCTTTCAGATGGTGAGAATGAGCAGGACCATAATTTTGTAAAAGGCAGAAGCAGAAAACTCGACTAATAATACAGATGGCCACATAGCTGGTAAATATTTCACATTGCCATGACCTTTAAATAGGAAGCTGGGTCTTGGAGACATTCCTTGGGATCTCTGGGAAAAATACACTTTTTTTTTTTTAACCCAACCCGCTGCTAGATGTTCATTACTCTTCAGACCCCAGAGCTCTAAAACTCTTGGGAACTGCTGCAGGCTTTCCAATGCACTCGCATGCCTTCTGAATGCAGTCTACTTGTGAGAGTCAGTTTTTGCATGTCTGCACTAACCAGATCTGGACCTTCACTTACCTGTGCTATTTCACCAGCGCCAGCTGTGTGGGCAGTGGGTGTCAGTCTGTATTTTGCTGGTGTACGTGTGCCTGGCACACCAGGCTGTTAATGCAGTGTTTGTGCTGCTGTTTTTACTGCTGCTAATACAGCACCAAAGGTCTGCAAAATGCTTAGACATTTATGACACCGGCAGCACTCTGAAATGAGTTTATCTAAGCATCATCAAGGGGCAGTCATAGCAGGGCACTCACATTCTGGCATCAGTGGTTACTGTGAGGAAGGACAAAATATCCCTAGCAGTTGATAGAAAATGCCCTATGCAGGATCCAGGCTGGCTAAGGGGAGTTGTATTGTTTGTTCTCTTTTTTGCACAAAGTGCAGCTAATTAAATCGTCCTTAAGGAGACGATCCTCCAAGCCCAAAGGAAGGTAATCCCAACGAGGATCAAAGGGAGCAGGAAAGCACACAAGCCTCCATGGCTCACCAAAAGCATCCGGGAATGTCTCCTTGCTAAAAAGGAAGCTTACACCCATTGGAAAGAAGGGGTCATCACCAGGGAGGGCTATTCTGCAGTTGCTCAGGGATGTAGGGGGGTAGTTAGGAAGGCCAAGGCAGAGATGGAACTGGGACTAGCTTCCCAGATTAAGGACAATAAGAAGTCCTTTTTTAAATACATAGGGGGTAAGAAGAAGGTCCCGGGTAATGTGGGGCCCTTGCAGGACACGTTGGGAAA
>NW_017728998.1:523529-524780 GCF_001723915.1 Gavialis gangeticus | reverse complement strand
CATGATCAGGGGACAGCAGGGCAGGCCCTATGAGGAGAGGCTACGGGACCTGAACCTGTTCAGCCTCCACAAGAGAAGGCTGAGGGGGGATCTTGTGGCCTGTTATAACCCAGTCAGAGGGGATCAGCAGGCATTGGGGGAGTCACTGTTCCCCCGAGCACAGCCAGGAGTGACCAGGAACAACGGTCACAAGCTGGCAGAGGGTAGGTTTAGGTTAGACATCAGAAGGCGCTACTTCACAGTCAGGGCGGCTAGGGTCTGGAACCAACTTCCAAGAGAAGTGGTGCAGGCTCCTACCCTGGGGGGTTTTAAGAGGAGGTTAGACGAACACCTTGCTGGGGTCGTTTGACCCCAGTACTCTTTCCTGCCATGGCAGGGGGTCAGACTAGATGATCTGCTGAGGTCCCTTCCAACCCTAGAAACTATGAAACTATGAAATGCAAGCTGGTTTCTGCAGCTGGCACTACTTAGCAGCCAGAACACGGCAGGCACTTGGCCAACATAAAAAGACCATCCTTGGCCTGAAGAACTTTCAAGACAGCCTCCTCCTGCAAACATTTGGTCCCAGCAAAGCCAAAGGCATTGTTCACATGGGTGAAGTGTGCTGTATCTGGCTCTAAATGGGCTTATGATGTAACAGGGAGCCTATGGGGAGAGAATGGGTTAGGGCAACTAGAGCACAGGCATTATCAGCCCAAGGCGATGAAGGGAGCCGTGTGGCATAGAAGGCATTCGGAAACTGTTTTCCTGTTAAAATTGACATACATTTTTTTTAGGGAGGAATCCTGTTAACTTGCAATAAGAAAACATCTCCTGATAAAGTGACTAGCTAACTTTTGAGCCTGTATAAATTGTGAATGCTTTTGCAGCTTCCTGGATTATAATATGGATAGAAGCAAAGGGAAGAGAATGTAGATTATTGACACTTCGCACCTTCATCTAAGTATAAATACTTATTTACCTGGGCAATTACAACGGGTACATTTGTCTTAGAAATTCCTTGTCACCAGATATCGCTGAATGCAAGATTCATAGATTCATAGATTCATAGATTAAGGGTCAGAAGGGACCTAGTAGATCTTCTAGCCCGACCCCCCGCCAGGGCGGGAGAACAACAAAAAACCCCAAAAAGAGAAATGGGACTCAAACGAGTCCAGCCAGGTAGGCATCCAGCCTCTTCTTAAAGACCCCCAGGGTAGGGGCCAGCACCACTTCCCTTGGAAGTTGGTTCCAGCTCCTAGCCGCCCTAAC
>NW_017728998.1:514685-523077 GCF_001723915.1 Gavialis gangeticus | reverse complement strand
CCATGCTGATTGCCCCTGAGCATCATTTCTGATGCCGGCCCCTCACAAATGTGCTCCTTGATGATCTTCTCAAAGAGTTTCCCCAGGATTGAGGTAAGACTGACGGGCCTATAGTTACCCTCAATAGTTATTAATTAATATTAATTAATAGTTATACCCAACTATAGTTACCCTCAAGATCTCAATAGGACTTTAAAAAAGTGACTAAAAATGTATATAATTAGAATAAAAATTGGGGTGGGATGTCAACTTTTGCTCTTCCTGATATAAATCAGTTACTGAAGAGCATTTGAAATAAAGTTCCTCACTGCTAGCTTTCACACACCATTACATAAGCCACCGTTCTGGTTCTGGGCTCTGTCATTTGTAGGAGACTGGCCTGGATGAGCCACTAATCTGATATGGACTGGCAGTTCTGGTGCCATTTCTTCACTGCCTTGTCCCCCAGCCCTGTACACCTGTCTCTTTTTGTCTCTGACAATAAGTTCCTAGATGTTGGTTGGTGACACTTTCAGGTGAAAGGTGACTCGTTTCACTGCACAAAGAGAATGGAACGCAGGCCTCCAGAGGTGCAGGTGGCATCTCTGTTTTCAGGAGCCTTTGTAAACCCAGGACTTGGGATTACACGGTCTATGCCTCTGCCCTGTAATGGTTGCAGGGTGATCCATGCAGGACAGGTGTTGGGATACTTCATCTCCTAAGGCAGGTTTAATCCTGTGGTGCCAAGGCTACGTTTTCCAGCAAGCTCCCACTGGCTATCAGGAGACTGGACATTCTTACAGCTGCAGCTGTGCAAGGTGATACTACGGCTGCCGAGTTGCACGGGTGCTTTCTCTGCTACCAGTCTGCATCTTACCAGAGCATGTGCTCACAGTATGGCAGTGGAGCCTGCAACTCTGGGCAGTTGTCTGCCTGTTCACCTGGCTGGAAACAGGTAACTTTCTGATGAGGTTACCGACCTTTATAATGCAGGAAGAGGCACAGGAGGGGAAAAGAAGGAAAGTATCTTGGGTGATGGGTTAGCCACAGAGAGACAAAAGAATAATCATAGCACTTAGAAGCTGGTGGAAGATGGATGAAAGTGTGTGGGGGGGAGTGAGCTTCTCGTAACAGGGATTCCTGTTGTTCTCTGTTCTTAATGTGGCAAAGCAAGCCAGGCCCCTGCGGACCTGCTAATACTGAATGAATTACAGTCTTGAATAGCAATGTGGTATTGTTAATGATTTCATTGCTGACCACAGCTGTTGGCAGTGAGACTAGCATTGTCATTTTGTTTCTGATCATTTTTTAACAGAGATTCGGTTATTAAATGACTTATTTGGTTTGTTGATTTGATTTTTTCTAAGATTGTTAAAGCTGTAATTTTATATTTCTGAATTCAGTAACATAGGAGATGCATGCTAAGATTGTGAATTCTTGCTAAACAGAACTTCTGCATTCCTCTTGCCAGGTGCAACGGGAGGGGCTGGCACTAGAGAGCAGCTAGAGCCGCAGTGTTTTCAAAGCTCGCTGAGGCGCAGGGTGGCATCTGATGCAATTTAGAGGCCTGAGGTTTGCTATAAGTTACACTGTGGTGGCCCCATAAAGAGTGCTTTGCCTGCCTAGGATTGTCTGGAACACCGTTTACTAGTTCTGCTGGGAGCTTTGTAGACAGTGTGTGCGTGTGTGTGCACATGCGTGTGAGTGGGGAGCAAGTGGCACAGAACTGGCTCTTCCAGCTCAAGTCTCCAAAGAACCCCTGTGCGGGGAAGCTCCTTGGTTGTCTTTGAGGGGGGCTTTCCAGCTTTCTTTCAGTCCACAAATTGGAAATCTGGGGCTTGTGAAAAGGCAATGAGCTGTTTTTCATGTGTGCTCATATTTTGGACAACCAGAGTCTAATATGACCTAGCATCATTTCATAAGCAACATAGAAATCATCCCTTAGATCAGCAACAGCACACAGATGTCTCAAATGCAGGTTGCCTTTCTTCATGTTCCACTCCATGCTTCAAGGGCCATCGTGTAGGGCCAGCCCACCCTGTGGCAGTTGCATTTCTAGAGTGGATTCAGCTGGTGTACTCTGTGAGGATAGGGAGGAGTGGCAACAGTTTGGTCAGGCAGCAAAATAGCTAGGATGGCCCTGCCCTTGTTGTTTCACATAATCGAGAAAGGGAAGGCTTGGAACTCCCCTTCCACCTCCAAGCAGACTGACTAAATTATTAAAAGGGAAAAAGCAAAGCCAAGGCCGAATGTTCATTTGTGCACGTCACTTGGTGGGTCGACAGTGCTGTAACTCAGCTCAGAAGCCACAATACTTGTATTGATAGGAAGACAGCCTACTTCAGGGGCATCCTGTGTACCTTGGGGCATTTTTGTTTTTAATTAAATAATAAAAGTGATTAACCTTAAAATCTCTGGGTTTGCAGACGGACACCATTGCTATTTCCAATTCTAAGTAGGGAAAGGTGGTTAGTCATGCTAGCTTGAAGTCAGGCAGGAGGGAGAGCAGGGTGGCACCTTGGAGACCAACTTTTAGAGGCAGGAGCTCTCATAGGTGACCATACTGATCAAGGAGGCTGTCATCTATGAAGGCCTCTGCCTCTGAACAAGTTAGTCCCCCAGCGTGTCACCCTGCCCTGCCTTCTGCCATGGTGAACTACCTCTCTGCTCACAGATGGCACCACGCTCAGCTGAACGAAATGGGCTGCAGTTCTAAGGACAAGCAGAAAAAGCTGAGTCCTCAGGGATAGTTTCTGGCAAATGCAAACTGAGATGTAGGGTGAGGACCTGTGCTGCTCGGGGCATCTCATTTTAGACACTCACATTAACACTGCCAGTCACAGTCACTGAGGCTGTATTCCTCCCTTGATGCGCGCGTACAGTTCCTGGTGAGTTCACCTGCCTTTCAAGGCAGTGTTTGGCAAGATGCATCCCCTTTTTGGCACGGTGTTGTCCCTGAGTCTGGATGGAGGTTTTGCCACTGGTGTGAATTTCCTACTTCCTCACATTTAAAAGTGGTTGGTTGTTTTGTGACCTGGCTGCACAGGCAGCCTGGCTGGTTCGGGCTGAGGATTTTATTTCAGTTGTGGTGGGGGGTGCAGTGCAAAGATGTTTGCATGCAGTTTGCTTTCTTCAGTGCAACAGGAAAGAAGGGGCCAAATTATGCCCTCGGTTACATCCATGCAACCTTATTGACTTTAGTGGTGTCTCCTGGGTATAGCTGAGGAGAGAGTAATTTGTCCTGAGGCCTTGTAAATGCATCTGGCGTGCTGACCAGTACATCTCCTGTCACATGCTGCAAAATATCCCCTACTCCAGCCACCAGTTTGGGTCTCCACAGCTTGGCTTTTTTAAAATACAGCATAAAAAGCAAAGTGTCTTGGTCTCACTTTCTTTGAGGGAGTAGCCTGACATACAAATATTTTGATTGGGAGCTGAAGACTCTCTGTCCCTGTCTAACTCTTCTGGGTAAAACTCATTTACTGTTTTTCCTTTTAAACTGTTAGCTGACCTTACGTACGAATCCCAGCTGTGCATTAGCATTGCTTGGGGATGTGTTTGTATCTTTTGTCTAAAAATACCCAGCCGGTAGGTTTCATGATCCATGAAAGCTAATTGAAACAATTTCTCTTCAAGTTTTGGCAAGCGAAGCATGCATTATAAGCATTAATATCTATAAATTGAATTGTTAATGAATCTAGACACTAATAATGAATGCAATTTTGCAGGCTTAACTAGAAACACTAAAATTATCAGGATCTGGAGCAGAATTTTCAATCATTTTTGCTTATTAAATAGCAAAGCTATGCTTTTAATAAGCTAATCATTTTTATTTGACCCCATAGGAGTAGGTTGGCTGATTAGAAGCAGGTTTCTAAGTGCAAAACAATGTTGTTTTCCTCTCACTGCTTTAACCACCACAGTGCTGAAATTCAGATCAGAGACTGGGTTGCACCGTTTTGAGTGCGTCTCCGTGAGGCTTATTTGGATTCTGAAGCTCGTCCATGGGACTTGGTATTAGTCTGGGCATGGCCCACTTAGAGAGACCGGCTTGGGCTGCTAGGTGGTCACACTGCAGCTCCTTGAACCAAATGGAGCTTGAGTTGGATGTGGTTGAAGCACAAACCATAAATGGTGTAGGAAAGAGAGAGCCAAAAATGGGGGTACAGGTTCTTAATAACACAACAGTGAGAGGATGCTCAGTGAAATGCAAAGGTTTCAAAATCAAAACTACTAAAAAGAAATACTTTATTTATACAGCAAGCATCTGTGGAACTTGCTGCCTTGACATCATGATCATGCCAAGAGCTGTGTAGGACTTGAAGTATTAGCTGTTTCAGTGAGTAGCAAGAAGATCTGGAGTTATGGGGGTGACAAGATTTTGTAAGGGACTACATGACCTCTTAAAGGAAAAGATGAAAGCAGTTACCTTGTGGGATAGGACAGCTGAAGAAGTTGTAGTGAGTGTAGTGCTTTGTATGTGTGTACCCATCAGGCCTGTTTTGGAGTGACAGGCTGTAAGGCAACCAAGTTAATAAAATCAGCGTTTGAACTAATGGCCAGTCCTTTATATGCCATGTTGTTCTCCTGAACAACCATAACAAGCTTTTCATCTCAAGGGAGTTTTCTCAGTTTTTGTTGCTAGAAAATTCCTGGACCTTGTGTATAATGTCCTATTTTTTGTGCACATTCTTCTCAACCATAAGCAGGTGTTGGATGGCTGTGACATTTGGTGGTCACTCAACAGCAAGTGTGTTTGTGTGGTGGGAAGAGTAAAATACAAGCCTATTTCTTGGTTCCTCATCATGGTCATGGTTCGGGTTTGGTTTGGTTTTGCTTTGCTTTGCTTTGCTGCTTTTGAGCTGAGCCAGAGGGAACAGCTGGAGGTCCCAGGAGGTGATTTCCACGAAGGGACAGGAAAGGGGTTTGGTGCTCCAGAGCTTGGAGTTGATGTAAAGGGCAAGCTTCTTTTTAAAGAGTGAGCACTGAGGTGGGGCAGCCAAAAAGGCAGCACCCAGGACAGAAAACAGTTAAAAGGACAGAGTCCTAAAAAAGCTGCCATGGCTATTTGCTAAGTTCTTTTCTAGCATCTTCTATCCAAGATGCTCAGATACTTGGCAAGTGCGGAGCCCTGCAATGCTCCTGCCAGGTGAGTGCATTTCTTCGGGGCCAGAGTTTGGTTCCCGACAGCTTGCTCTGCCAGCTAAACTGCAGTTCCTGAGTAAAACGTTCAAAATGTCAGGGATATTTGAACCACATCCAAAGTGTTGCTGTTTCCCCAGGTAAGGCTGGCAGCAGGTTTAGCATAGTCATACAAGATTTCAAAGGTCATGCCTTGGTCTTGAATATTAGTCCCAAATGGTTCTGCAATTCTTTACTGATCTAACAGCATATAATGCTAGTAATCATGCTTCCCATGGGCATCTGTATTCTCAAGAGCTCTGTCCAGCCCTGTTGAAGTGTTGTGCTTCAGGTGGCAATGGCCAGTGAGCTTTTCTGAGCCTGTCTATCGTTCAGCTCATCCAACAGACCTTTCTACACTGATGTCTGGTATTAGTGGTGATTGCGTATAGTATAGCATAAGCACAGATGTGATGATTAGAGTTGCAATCATTCAAAATGCACATGGGTAACGCCTGTGTGACATGAAACACCTGGAAAAGCATGAGCAGAATCACTTCAGCCATTTTGGAATTATAAGGCCATTTTCCCTCCTTATTCCCCTCCTCATATAATATCTTGATCTAAAGACCATAGATAACGTCATTGTCCATCAGACCAGACAATGAATATCATTTCCAGAGAAGGGATGTTGCAGTTAAGAAGTCATTGCAAATGGGCATCAGCTGTTATCTCTTTAAATAGTTTGTGAGCCCTCTAGTGGTGCTTACCATGTCCCATCATTAAAAGGTACCCCAAACTTGTTAATGTGGCAGTGTGTTTATTGCAAGGTCATATGAATGTTTGTGTAGTGTCGGTAAGTTAGTACACAGTTATTCGGGACGCAGCTGTGGAGACGTGCTTTCTTAATGTTGTGTAAAGAGCAAATGATGCAAAAGTTGGAGGTGAGGACAGGGCTAGTCTCACGGGTGGGCAACCACCCAAGGTGCCGTGGTCGGGGGTGCCACGTGCACACATGTGAGCAGCTTGCGCTCACAACAGCGCTCTCCCTGTGTCCCACCCCAGCCAGGAGGGGCAGTGCCCAGCCCAGCACTCCACACCTCCACCCACTGCTGAGGGGGAGCCAGGCCAGGCGGGCACATGCGAGCCGGGTGGCACCTGCTCCAGTCCACCTGCATTGCTCCTGCACGGCACCAGTGATGCTTGCCTGTGGGAAGGCAGGTCTCCTGATCCAGCCCAGCAGCTCCCCTGGGGCTTTATTTCTAAATCTTTCACTAATGCTACTACATACTTAAACTCTAAGAAAGGTCGCCTGGGGCACCATTTCCCCTAAGGCTGGCCCTGGGTGAGTATGTGAGACTATTCTAGGAATACAGCGCAATACAAGGCGACTGCAGGGGCCAGGTGAAAATGAAACTAAAAGGCTACCTGGGACTGCTAGCGTGCTTATCTTTAAGAAGAAAAGGGGTTATAAATGTCTGGTTATTTAAGAAAACCTGATCTATTTTGATAGTGTAGTAGAAGTTTGGCTCAAATACTTAGAAATAGAGCAGTATGTAATCACCAATGATGTAAGCAATGAGAAAATGGAGAGTGTAACGGGAATTAAAACTTTTAAACTGCTGCAAAACCAGCAAACAAAACATTTGCAGAGATTGTAGAAGGTGTACAAAATCCTAACTTTCCAAGCCAGTAGTGGGTGCATAATGTTTCTGCTTTTTATAAACCAAAAAAAGACAACAAAACAAATTTCTGAATTCAGCACATATTCAGAAATTAGCAGAGCACTGACAGCCTGGAAGGAGTTATGTGGTGCATTAGAGGGCCTGTTAGCATATGGCATGAAAAACAAAGCAGTTTAGAAACGATTATCAAATGAGGATGATTTTTACTGGTAACCTACACTGGAAACTGTTGTGTCAATGGAGAGAACTTCTAAAGATACCAGAAAGCTGCAGCAGCAGCAGCATGTCATCAGTGCAAGAAATAAACATGGAAAACAGCTGACAGCCTTGTCTTCACTGCAGCAGCTAGTTTATAGAAAATTATAGAATAAGAGCAACCAAGCAACACTTCACTTGCAGAGTGGTGGCATTAGCAGATGAGCTGTGCTAACAAAGCCTCATGGTCTGCAGCTGCATACCTGGTGCAACTTGCTCAAGTTCAAGTGTTCCCACCCATGCTGGCTGATGGGTTAAGCACTGCTTAACTCAAGCTAGAAATGTCTATGTGGTGGGGAGTCAGGTTGGGGTGACGCTTGAGTTATACCTGTAGTGCTGCAGGGAAGCCCAGCTCAAAAAACTAGTTTAATTGTACAGTAGAACCAAAAAATGTGCACGAGTGCAAAATATGTAGCCAACACTACACAGTCGCTTGAGGATTTCAAATCCATCAGGTCATAATTTTAAAAAGGACATGGAGAATTTAGAGAGGGTTCAGGGGCAACAATGAAGAAGATCCAGGGCTAGGAAGGCAATTCCTGTGAGGAGAGGCGGAAGGAGCTTGGCACGTTCAGCTTGCGGAAAAGGTGCTTAAGATGAGACACAATAGCCATCTTCAAATACTTGGAAGGCTGCTGTGAAATAGAGTGAAAGCACCTTTTCTGCCGTGCTGCAGAGAGCAGGGCACGGACCAGTGGCTTGAAGCTGTAGCAAAGTAAGTTTATGTTGGATACTCAGAAAAACTCCCTGGCTATGAGAATAGCGGGGCAGTGGAATAGACGGCTGAGGGAAGGGGTGGGCTCCATCGTGAGCTGTCAGGCAGATGTTGGACAGCCCCTGGTTGGGGATGATCTAGGCCTAGCGATGCCTGTGTTCTGCTCTGGGAATTTCCCAGGCTTCTGGGCTTTGCTAGTGGCCCCCATGTCCGGGGGGTTTCTGCTCCATGTTGTTTGTGGGGGCTTCCTCAGAGGCACTGGGTGTTGGCCAAGGCTGTGGGACCAAAGCTCGAGGTTCCTGGCTAGATGTTCTTGCCCCTCCCTTCAGGGTCAGACCGATCACCATATTTGGGGTCAGAAAGGAATTTCCCCCTGTGATCAGATTGGTCTGGACTGTGGGGGTTTTGCCGCCTTCTGCAGGGGGGGCATGGCCCTCTGCCTGGGATCTCTTGAGCCTACATTGACAGCATTTCATAAAAGCAAGATGCTGACTGCCATGGTTCCCCTGTGGCAGGTTAGGGCGTTATGTCTGTGTTGTCTTAGGGCTGATGGTGGTCTTACGCAGTGGATGGTTTGGAGAGGGCCGATCCTGCCTCAGGCAAGGGTTGGACTAAATGCGACCTCTGGAGGTCCCTG
>NW_017728998.1:505784-509685 GCF_001723915.1 Gavialis gangeticus | reverse complement strand
TCTTTCCTGCAGAAGGATTAAAGCAGGTGCATGAGCAACATCTGGTTTATGAATTCCATTAGCTGCTTTTCTGGTGCTTCTGCACACAGGCAAGGTACTCCTGCACATCATCTGGGGAACCAAGAATAAGAGGGACTCGCTGGTGAAGGGACTCAGGCTTCACATCCAGCACTGGTTCAGTTCCAGTGGTAGCCATCCCCCCTGCCAGCCCCACTGCTCTGGGACTATGTGTGGAGAAAAGTTTAGGTGCAAGGACAAGGCCTGATCTGACTCACTGGACTGCTGTTTTGTACACAGTAGTGACATGTGGGGAGACAGACTGAGACCTGTTCCTGCGATGGTCTGCAGGCAGGCGGACCTCTGTGCTCGCTCGGTCACACGCAGCTGCCAGGGCTTGCCTGTACCAAGCCTGTCTCAGGACAGGGCCTTATGTGAGTTTGTATTGACTACCTGCATGTGCGTGAGCTGTGGAAAGGCACATCTGATACATCCAAAGAAAACATTTCTGAATTTATCTGGACTTAAGCAGCCAGAGGACACAGCATTCCTAACATGCTTTGCACAGGATATGTCAACTGCTGGTACAGAGAGGGGTTCAATATTTCAGATGGACTGAGTCCAGTCTAAAGTGATGTAAATCCTTGATTTTAATCACGATTTAAATCAGCAAGCAGGACACCTTGACTTAAATCATCACATTTAATCTTATTTTGCATTTCCACTTGTAGCCATTTCCTAAAGAGAAGTTAGTTTTCATTGGCTGGTAACTGTTAAAACGCCTTGAATTACAACTGAATATACCCCTAATGTGATAGTTCTTGCTAAGCAGGACACACTGTATCAATAGCCCTTTATTTCAAAAGATATAGAGTATCGCATTCATTCCGGTTCTTCATTTTACAGTGTTTTATTATTCTAGAAGACGGTAAATAATGCATTTCTTTTTTACTGGACTAAATTTTGTATTAGTGATTTGTCAAGTTCTAGTTGCATATATATTGGGATTCAATTAACTGTACAAAAACAGCATTTTAAAATTGTTTTTATTAGTCATAAAAAACTACCTTAAATGTGCTGGATACGTAAAGCAAGTTTATCAAAACATGTTTTGCATTAAAACTGATTTATTAAACAAAGGAAGTATTATCTGCCGTTAGTGACCAGAAACACTCGGTTCAATTCACTATGTCCTTCAGAAATTTCAAACTAGTAAATCTCACCTCTCACACCTAGTTTTTACTCATGGATTGGAAGAGGGAAACAAGTTTTCCTGCTTTTTCAACTCCCACTTGGTTTTTTCTTTTAACTTTGAATGAACTAGCCATTGAACTGAATCAATACCATAAACCGAAATGAAGAAAATATTCTCTCTGCACCTGCAAAAGGAGCTACTGCTGTCAGAAGCTAGTTTAGCACTTCAGGTTCCTGTTCCCGATGCTAAGCTAGCGACTGCCAACAGTTCAGTCATTTTACCTTCAGCAGCAGACATTTACTACTTGAATATTTTAATTTAATTTAAATGGTTTTAATAGATTGTGGTTAGTTTAAGCATTACCGTAGGATGTCATAATTTCACATTTAAATTTAAATAGATTTATTTTTATAAAAAAATATTTAATTAAAATCAAATCTAAGTGAAAAACATTTTGATTTTTTTTTTAAAACTACTTCCATCTCCACCCTTTAGTTGAATCCAGTCTTGAAGTTGCTGCAGCCAATATCATGTTGTCTCTGAAAATAAAGTTCTGTACGGCAGCTCCTGGCAAAGTAGAGACCTTTTCTGGAAACAGCTGTAGTCCTTGATTGCAGTCTGACACATGGAAGGGAGGCCCAGGCCCAGGAGCAGTTGTATGCTGTTTCTCCTAAGATAGTCTGGGGGTAGCTGGGTTTGCCTTGTGGCTGCGTTGTTTGGCTCAGCTTGGCTGTACATTTACACCGCTTCATTCTTTTATTGTATTGATTTTTAATATTTTTCTTTGCACAGAATCTGTGTGTGCAGAAGTGGGTATACTGTATGAACACACATTATTAATGCCTGTTTTTACAGTCGTGTCCAGTGGCAGCTAAGAGTGAGGTCTGGTTGCTCTAGGTGCGGCACAGATGTGGAGTAGACAGTCCATGCCATTGATAGGCAAGCCCCGAGCAGAGTGGGGTTTGGGTAGTAGTATGTGAACAGAGTGATGATAGCAGTGGGCATTAGTGCTGCTGGTTAGGTGGTTTCCCTTTGGGGAGGGAGGATGCTTCTGGGGTGGACTTGGGAAGGGGTGTCTATGTGGAAGGAGAGGACGGGCCAGCGGAGAAGAGATGGGTATGGTGTGAAGCTCATCTGCAGACCCCCTGAGGGAGGGGTGCTGGGCAGGGGTAGTCCAGTTTGGCTATGGAAAGGTCTTGGGGGCTGGGGTGTGAAACTCCCAGCTGGGGCTGCTTCTGTAGTTGCTCCAACCAAGCAGCTGAACTCAGTGGCTCACACTTCTCTGCAAGACAGGGTTTTACTTTGCACAGCACAGAGTTGAGGGGGAGCTGCCTTTCAGCAGGTCTGGAGTTTTTAGTTTCAAAGCAATCCAGATGTTGACAGGCTGAACTTTTTTCAAGCTACTTTTGCTGTCTAGGTTTGTGCCAAGCCCAGTCTTTATGAAGAAAATACCTTTCAGATTAAAGAGTCAGGCATCCTCGTGCTGAGATCATTCTCAAAGCTCTTTCCAATCTGTTGCTTGTTGGGAGGCAGAGAACTGGGTATCAGAGGCAGCAGCCTTCTTCCTGGCAGACAGCACGTGCTCGCTGCTGCTGCTGAAGAAGCAGATTCAAAGGTTGCCTGTGAGCTCTCCCTCAGTTCATTACCAGGGACTTATTCCTTGTGCTGTTTTCTTTGGGAAATACCCAGAGACAGGGGGTAAGATTAACTTGGGCAAATTGTTATTGAAATTCATCTAGTCACAATGACCCCACTCAGTTCTCCCATTTATGGCCTGCCTTCTGCTTTCAGAGCTGTGTTACTAGAGCTGGTAGCAATATAAAAGATCTACTTACCAGTACTGTTGGTTTATATTTGTCTCTTCTTTAAATGAACAGTTTCAGTTGGGTGTTCCCAGCCTCAGAGGACTTTGTCCACCCTACTTCCTCAGAGGTGGCTTCTTTCTTTCCTATTCTGTGAAGCTGAGTATTTTCTTGGTAGGTTTAAATTCATATATATATACACATTTTCCTGTATTATTTGTGGAATAGATATTTATAGAGAGGGTTGAGGTAAAGAAGGAAGGATCATCTCTATTGAGTGGTATTTGGTGACAGCTAGAAATCTGGCATAGGTCAAATGTTTCTGGAGCATCCACACTAGCCTTTACAAATGGGTGAAGTCTCAAGTGAATGGACAGTAAACTCATTTGAATTCTGCTCTGATGTACACAAGCCCTAGGCAAACTGCATCTGGTAGCCGTCTTGGTACACAAAGGTCATGCAATACATTCCGCCTAGTCCCAAAGCAGCTTCTCTAGCACGCGTGAAAAACGTTTCTTCTACAGAAGCGCAGAAGGTTGCTTCCTGGCATGCATGGCGGCGCTCATTCCAGTGCTCGTGTCAGCAGGGTAGTCCCGCAGTCTAGCTTACTGTCAGGCCCACAGGACAGCTGATCTCCCAACAAGCAGTTTCCTAGGGAAACAGGAGGTGGTTATCAGTGAGTGGCTCTGCCAGCGTAGATCCACATCCTGCACCCACGTGGGTTTCTTGCAGGGACTTGGAATGACTGGAAAGAACTGGAGGGCCTGAACAGCAGTTCCTATGTGTAGAAGTGCCACGCTTCGCTTCTAGAAAGTGTATGAGGTTTCAGTAGCCAGTGATAGCAGGGGTAGCAGTGGACATAGTCTTTCTGGATTTCCGGAAGGCTTTTGACACTGTCTCTCACCCC
>NW_017728998.1:492321-505773 GCF_001723915.1 Gavialis gangeticus | reverse complement strand
GGCAGGGGGTCGGACTAGATGATCTGCTGAGGTCCCTTCTGACCCTGGAAACTATGTGATTAAAGTGGGTCCACGCATGCCCAAGCGTTTCCACTGACACCCACAGTCTGCCCCAAGAATACGTGTTTTTTCCCTATTAGAAGGATTTTGCTAGAAGTGAATGAAGTTGTAAAGCAAACAGTTGCAAAGCTCTGATACATGTATGCTTTCACTGGCTGGAGGCCAGACTGTCAGACACCTCCTGGGAGAAACAAGGCAGGTTCTTCAGAAGGCACCTTGGTGTAATGCAGGATTAACTCCACCAAAGCCAGCACGCTTACCCAAGTATCGTGAGAGAAGGTTCAGGCCCTGCAGTTTCTGAGATACAAGTTTTTCAGCAAAAAAGAGAAATGAGACCTTGCTTAGAACAAAAGTGTCAGAGGAGAACAAGGGTATCACCTGGCTTGTTTTTTCCTATCGCTCTATAAACAGAAAAATCATGTTGGGAGATGAAAAGCACTGGAACATTTTACTTTAAGGGAGTGAAATAATTAAATGTTGGAGGGAAGGCAGGCTGGAGGAAAAGGAGGTGCTCTCTCATAACAGAAAAACCAGGGGGCTTTCAGTGCTGGTGTTCAGAGGAGGCAAACTCAAAATAAAAAGGCAATCCTCTTTCACGTAATGCACAGTTAGTTTGTGGAATCCGCTGCCACCACGTGCCATTTAGGCCAAGAGATTAGCAGGCCTCAAAAAAGTATTGGACCTTTTTGTGAACAAAAGGACTTCAAGCTGCTGTGAGTTAGTTCCAGTCACGTGGGCATTTGAGAAGGGCTGCCGGCCCTCCCATGTCAGGGTGTAAGCCAGTGACTAGCTGTTGGGGCTGGGTAGGATTATCCCTTGGCTGCTTATCGCAGGGTTTCTCCTCTGATGCACCTGGCATATTGGCAGCAGTGTGGGCCAGGGTACTGGATCCGTTTGACCTCTTTGGGGTGTGTGGGGGTTGCAGTTCAGTATACTAGGAAATCCCCATGTACCAGGCATTGAGTGATGCTACCCAAATCAGCTCTCTCGCAAAGCAAGATGACTTGAGAGTTTGTAGTAAAACCTGCACCTTTTGCTTTAAATGTACTCGCTCCTATTTTGGAGTGACTGTGCCTGTAATGGGTCACAGGGACCCAGATAATAAAATTAGCATTTGAAGTAGTGACTTGTCGTTAATTCATGCCACAATTCTTTATGTCGAACTTTTACCCCATTTTTAAATATCCAGCTAAGCTTGACTGATTGACTCATTCTGATTATGCAAGGAGCAAAACTATTGGCCTTGCCCCTCAAAATGAAGACGTGGGTGATGCACACGTGTGCTTTTAAAAGCCAGAGTAATGCATGTAATCATGAGAGGAATATAGACAGAGATGGTTGATGACCGCAGGACCCATCAGTGTGGTGTTACACAGTAAGGTTTTGTCTGCAGGTTCTTGACAACTCAGTTGTGGAGGAGACAGGTTTTGCTGGTGTAAAACAGGAATAACTTTATTTTTCTTGGCAGCGCAGCATGTTGGCACTATAACCCCCCTTCTTTCTCTGACCTCTGCTGCTTGGTAGAATGAGTCAGTGGTGAACATGAAGAGCCGGATCATTTGACTAGCAGGGTTTTGTTATGTCTGAACGTGTTGGAATTGGCTGTTTTACTGTTGGCTGTACTTCTGCCTCAGCCCGCTGCCTGCTCTTCTGCAAGGTGGTAATGAGATCGAGGATGATCACATCAAGCTGTATCTGGACAATGGGATTAAAGGAAGCCCTTGGAATAGGACAAAGGTTGGTGTGACATGCTGGAGCAGGTGACCAAACGCTAGCTAGTTCCTCAGGGATGAAGCTTTCGGCAGCCACTGTCATCTTCTCCCACAGTCGGCCCTTAAGAATGTTACAAAATGCAGCACAGGGAAGGGAAGGTGTCTTTGGCTGGCCTGACACTAGGATGCTTTCTCCTTGTTTCCTTCCTCCCTTTGCCGTTGGCATGGCCGTTACCGTACTTCACCCTGTTCTGGTCCTTGCCTTGTTTCTAGGGCAGGGGGAGCCTCCGCTGGGAAGCAAAACAACAAAGAAAGGTACTTTATTACAAAAACAGCTGCTAAAGACACATCTTTTTCTGTGTTTGGTATTAATACTGTTGACAAAATAAGAACTTTTGTAAGCTGCTGCAGCTGGTATTTGGTCCATTTTTCTCATCTGTCTTCTGCCACTTTGGGGTGCAGCTGTGGTCCCAGATGGGGCTACCACACACATAAAACTTGTTCAGCTTGCTGGTGGTGGTGGCGGCAGCATTGCTAACCCTTTCCATTATGATGCCCAACTCATTTCTCAGAGATTGAATCTGCCACTGCTTTATGGAAACGTTAATATATGTCACAAGCATATGAATGTGACTGAGTTGAAGACATTGGTGAGAGAAAACCTATTCTAAGTCTTTAAAATATTGCCCCCAAAAAGTATGACCAAATGATGATGGAGTTATGTTTAGCTAGAAGGTGATGTTGAACTGCTTGGTGGCTTTTTTTTTTCCCCTCCAAACTACAAGCAAATCTGGTCAGAAAAATGGCCACCTTATTCAGTGGGGCCACATCTGACAGTGACAGTGGAACCACAAAATGACCGATTTCAGGTTGACTTTGCAAAACCAGAAGTTGAGAGAGTAATCTTCTGGCTTGCAGACTGAGCAGGTTTACTGTGGAAAAATACTGAGACACAGTTAGCTGTGACTTTAAGTGTTGTTATAGCATCACTTTTCAGAGTGAAAATCACTTTTCAGGATATACTATTTTGTTTGCAACTGATTTTTCTGATTCTTTTTTTTCCTTTATTTACAATTTTCCTTCTCATCACCATCTTGCATTTTTGTTGTGGAGTGAAGCCAAAACATTTTATGAATAGTGCCTGAACAATTGCTCATGGATGGGTAACTTGTTTTTCCTAGTTTTAAATACTTTATTTTTTCACAGCTAGAAAGCCCATCCAAGGCTACAAGTAATCCTTGTTAAAATACTCAACAACCAGTAGAGAGCTCTGCCTGGCTATCTTCAAACAATAATTTTAACCATTTTTTTTTTCATATTTTGATTTTTTTTTTTTTTTAAATTCACTTAACAGAGCTCTTTCAGCAGAAGGATTAATGAATCTTGTAGGCTGTCCTGAGGCTGTAAGTTGGTAGATGAATTTAGATTTTCCATTAATAAATATAGCATCCTAACCTCAAGATCAGCAGAGACTTCAGCAACCGTTAATAGAATGTTTCCCTTGAAAACGTCTCTGCCTCCTCTACCATAAGTGATACCTGCTGTTTCTAGCAAAGTTGGAATGAAGATCTCGCAGCCCATCTGGCACTGCCGATCCACAGACTTTGCTTTGGGTTCTCTGTAAATGCTTATGCTCCATACCAAGTGTCTGTGTGGCTTCTGCTAGTTGACTTTGTGCAGCATTGGAAGAAGGTTTCTGATAGCCAAATTTTTCTTCTTCTCTGTATGTTAGAAAAATGCCCTCAGGTCTTCACAGACAATTTTTTCCCGAAGAACTTAGCTTAGCATGTTCCTTCAGGCTTCCTGCATTGAGAATTGATAAGTACTTTAAGTGTGTTGATCAAACATGATAACATGTTCTTCAGGAATCCCTGACAGCACATTTCACACATTTTCTTGTGTGAAAACAGACAAGCAAAGTTTAAAATAAAATGTTTTGAGCAGAGTAGAGCTCTCAGCCTTGATTTTGTTCTGCTTGGTGGAAACGTGTGCGCGTGTGCATGTCATTCTACTACTTCATCTCAAATCATTTCTCACATAGATGTGTATATATGTATGTATAATGTGAGAAATGATTTGAGATGAGAAGTAGTAGAATGATAACCTTTTTTTTACCCTGTATCCCCCATAGCCATAGTCATCTTGTTCTTATGTAGTTAAGTGGATTTTCTGAATCGTTTTCTGGAAGGATCTTTCCAGTAATGGTTCCAAAGACTAGAACAGGAGTAGAGAACTAGCAATATTCTTCTGCTGGGGTCATTGGAAAGGGCAGTGAACGGTGAAAGACATTTGAAGTGCCTAGGTTGGGGGGGGGGGGGGAAATGGAGTCCAGTGAGAAGACGACCATCTTGGATTTGCTTAAGCTGAATGCCCGAGTTCACTGTGCTAAGTGTCTGTGGAGAGGGACATTTCAACTAGCAGAGCAGTACAAGGCACTGGTCTTTAAGAGCGAGTTCTGAGGAACTAAGACCTAGTGAGCATAGTGCAAGAAATATTGAAATGCATGAATTTGCCTTTAGGGTACTGCAAAGAAGCAGTGTGAAAGGTGGCTGGATGGACAGGAAGAACCTGGATACAAAATAATTATTAAGAAAAAGAAAAACCTGTTCCTTTGTAATTAAGTATGATATAGAAAAGAAGAAGTGACTAACATAGCTCAAAGATTTGAAGGTATAAAGGGACCTTTATTTGAAACGAAGATGGGGAGAGAAACAGTAATATTCAAAATCATTTATGATGCACGTGCAAGAGAGTGGCAGCAGTGAAGCAGGCTGAGTAAATTCTGCCAAGGAGCTGAAGAGAAAGAAAAGCAGATTACTTAAGTTGTACATTGGGAGAACTGAAAGTAAAGAAATCCATTAACAAAAGAAGAGTCAACTAGGAGTCTCAAATGGCTGAGCTACCGAACTATTTTATAAATGAGCCTTTACCAAGAAAAGAAAGAAAAGTGGTACAGGCAATTGGAAAGTAATGAAGACCTTTCAGATAAAGATGTGGGATAAATTCAGTCAAGAGAATATGTGGAAAAATTGACTATACGTAGACCGCTGGTTCCAGATAACATACATCACAAGGTACTAAAGAAATTAGTTAATGGACTTTAGCAAAACATTACAGTTATTTTTGAGAAGTAATGGAGAACTGGAGAAGTATCAAAGGATTGGAAAAAGCAAATGTGATATTGATCTTCAAAAATGGATGCAAGTAATCTCTACAATGACTGTTTACTGTTACTTCAGTGCCCCGTGCCGATGGTAGGGGATACACAGGGATAGGCAGTGGTGTTCAGCTTACTCTGCCCTGCGGCCTTGTGTGGCGCGGGCCGGATCCTATGTACGTCCAGCACAACCAATGTGCGGGGCCATGCCATCAAGACCACAGGGCTCTGCCAGGTCCAGAGATTTGACAGTGCGGGAGTGGTGGCAGCATTAATTGCCATGGCCCTGGGAGCAATTCACACTGCCTCCACTTCCCACTGCCAAATTTGTGGACCCATGGGGAGCCCCGCAGGCTGGATGACACAGCTCTGCGAGCCAGAGCCAGCGCCAGCCCACTGGCTGGAGGTTGAGAGCACCACAGAGAACAGCAAGCGTGCCACAGGCATGTGCCTGCACTGCTACTTGTGCACCAGTTACAGAGGCTGGGGAGAGACCCAGGTCCAGCCAGGGAAAGCTCCCCTTACAAGTCCCAGGATAGGGCATGTGGCTTATTTGGAGAGGGCATGTCGGAAGGCAAGGAAGGGTGAAATTTGGGGGAGCACTGAATGGGGCTTCTCCCGCCCATACTGAAGGTAGCTGAAGCTGTTTTGGGTCTCTCTGGGTAAGTGCTGTGCTTCTCCCCCTGCCCCCCCACGATGCCTGTCTGGCTTCCCAGAGCAACCCCATCCTGTGTGACTGTGAAGTTGTGGGCAGTTCATTTTACTGAGCATTTGCCATGTGCAGTTGTACTTTGCAATGGGACTGCATGAAAACACTGCTTTTTCAGTCTAGAGCTCTGCTGTCCCATGGGTATGGAGGGACGAGACAGTTACACAGGTTGAGAAAGTATGGAGGGGAACTGGCTGACTGACTTGCGGCTCTTCAGCAGGATCTGCTGGAACGGTTGCACCTGTCTGCTCTAACCTGCTGTAAGTGCAAGGTAAACCACAATAATTTACCACCTGTTTCATGGAATGATAGGGTTGGAAAAAAAACCTCAGGTGTCATCAAGTCCAACCCCCTTTTCATTCAGATGGTTGGAGTTTAGCTTTGCTTACTGTGGGACAAGAGCAAACAGATGAAAGCTACAGCTGATTGACTGATGCATACCGATGAGCAGTAAATCCCTACCCTCTGCAAAGCAGAGTAATTGCTGAACTGACTGCACCCTCTGTCTATTTAAAGTTACTTTTGCTGATTTCAGTGACTAAAAAAAAAAACACCCACCACAAAAAATTTGTCTCTCTCAGCCCTGCAGGAGACTACGGCTGAGTGAGCCAGATTTACTCTGTGCATCAAAAGAATTGTTGTTTTAGTTTGTCACAGGTGTGTAAACCATTGAAGGTTTTATAGAATGACCCTTATATTTATGTGTACAGAATTATTTATAGAAGCTTGTCCAGATGTAAGAAAGGGCAAAAAAGGTTTGCCGAATAGCTTTTTATGCACCTAAATTATGCTGTGTTGCCCCAAAATAAATCAGTAGACAGGCAGGTGTAAGAGGTTGGTCTGACCCTTTATGAAGGAACAGTCACCCCATTAAGGAAGCTCAGCTGTGGGATGCTCAGGTAATGAAGAGGGGTCCCTCCAGAAGAGAAAGCAAGGGGGAGAAGGAAGCAGGCTGTGAAGGGAGCAGCTTGCTGCAAAGAGGAGCCAGGTTGCTGTGCCGGGGCCAGGACAGGACAGCACTTTTCTCCCAGTGTCTGGAGGAGGGCACGGGGCTTTGTTCTGTTAGGTTTCTTTGCTCCAAGATGGACCCTTGCCTGGAGGAACTGGCTGACCAGTTGGTAAGGGAGTGAACTCTCCTGCAGAAGCCACCATGGTAAAGTGACTAGTCAAAGCTGGCCCCACACGAGGGGTGAGCATCACAGATAGCTGAAATGGGGAGAGGAACAAGGAGGGGGACCTCGACAGTTTCCCTGAAAGCACGTGGACGGTCCAGTGATCCTAGTGGATTGTGCTGGTGGGTTGCATCCCCCTTTGTTCTCATATGCAAGATGGCAGAAGTGCCTGTTAGGAGAGGGTGTTGCCCCAGAGAACAGGTGTGAATACATTTCTGTTGCTGATGCTCATGAATACAATCGTGTTTGTGGGAGTGGAATGTGCTGGTGGCTAGAAAAACATTTGAAAACCTGATGTGGTGCTCACAGACAGATTAATAAACATGGCTTCTGGTCATGAAGTCACTTTGAGTAGAACTGTAGGGCTGGAAAGAATGATTTCTGAGTAAAGATGGAAAGAATTAAGTATGTTTAACTTGGCAAAATGAATGGATTGAGCAGAGGTTGTACTAGTCCGCAAGCATCTGAATAGTGTAAACAGCAGGCAGAGAGAGGAATTGCTTCTAATGGGGACAGAGGTGCAAGTGGGAGCTGTGGGAGGAGACTATGCAAAGGAAAACGTAGGCTGAATACCAGGAAATAGTTCCTGTTTGTGAGACTAATTAAGCTGTAGAATATTTCGCCAAGGGAAATGATGGAAAACCCCACTGAGTCCATTAACGTTGCATGGGAGAACATAGAACAGTTTTGCATTGAAAAGGAAATGGGTGACATGACTTGGCAAACCCTTTCTGTATCTAGGGTGAAATCCTCATGCCATTCAATTCAGTAGCAAAGATCCTCTAAGCCTTGAATGTGTCAGCGATTTTATCCTTAGACTCTGTGGTATCAGGGTGCCGTGTATTCCTGGGGTGACCTCTTAAATAACTTCATATCATGGTAAAAGAAAAAGCTTGGTTTTCCTGTTCATGCAGTTTAAGTTTCTGAATTGTTGTGGTATAAACCCAGAGAGTATCCCTGTACCCCAGCATCCACTTTCATTGCTCTTAGACTTGTATTCCAGCTCCCTGGACCAAATCAGATGATGCAGTTGAATTCTGCACTGTGTGCACTTGTCAACTGAAATGCATCTTTCCCACTGCAACTTTGTAGTAAAGCTGTCGCGTGGCCAGTAAATGTATGTCACGGAGTGGGGCCTAGGAGCGGCTGTGATCCCGCTAGCGCCCCCTGCCATGCCAATTAGGAGATCCAGCATCCTCTTATTCTCGCCTGCCACCTCTTTGATCTTATATAGTTTAATATGGGAGGCTGCCTTTGATCTCCTAGTATCTATGGGTGACTTGGTGCACCCCCAGCCTTATGAGCTATGCGTACCTCCTACCTCCCCTTTAGCACGCCCCAAGCCTCGCAGCTATTCCGGACATTTTTGTGTCTCCAATCTACGCCCTCTCCGGGCCCTTACCCGTATGCCCTGCCCTCTCCGGGCTCCTGTTCACACGCTCTTCTCCTCCTGACCTCGATCCACACGTCCGCCCCTCTCCAGGCTTCACTCGCGCACCTGCCCCTCTCCGGGACTCCTAACCACACGCTCGTCCTTTCCCAGGGTGTCTATACGAAACCAGTGCCACTCTAGTCTTATACTAGCCCTCTCCGGGCTTCACTCTTGCGGGCTAGCCCTCCCTCGGGCCTATGCCACGCACTTTGCGCGCTCTTGCCCTCGCTGGGGCCTGTGTCCGCGCCTCTTGCCCTCGCTGGGGCCTGTCCCATGCCAAACCACACCCTGGGCTCAGGTGGCACACAGCCGTGCCTGGCCCCCTGACCCTTCTTGGGGTCCTTATGCCACGCGCCTCTCACGCCCGTGGCTCTCTCCAAGCCTGTCCCGCGCCTCTCACGCCCGTGGCCCTCTCCGAGCCTGCACGCCAGCCCTGTCTCGGGCTTTCACCAGCGCCAGGGCTCAGGTGGCACACAGCTGGGCCTGGCCCCCTGACCCTTCTTGGGGTCCTATGCCCTCACTGGGCCAAGTACCGCCCTCACAGGCTGGGGTCTCAACCCCACACACCGCACCACACCACACCACACCAGTGCCAAGCCACCATGCCTTCCAGCACTGCTCTGTGCCCCAAACAGGGCACCCAGGAACCCCCAAGCTACTGGGGAGCTCCTGTGAGGCCTCCTCACACCCCTACAGCCTCACCTGGTCCTCCAGTTACATACACAATGGAACCATAAGCCTACCAGCTATAACAAAGTCCAGGCCTACCTGGCTCTCTGGCCAAAACCGCCCAGTCAGGCTTCTCTCCACCCTTACCATAATGCAGCCCTCTGGGTGCTCAGGCTGCACTGCTCAGCTTAGCTCTCCTGCAGAGCTCCTGCATCTCAGGCTGCCAGAAAAGAACTCCTAGCCAGGCTCCAGCCTGGCTGTTTATAAGGGCCCAGCCCTGCCCCCTTCTGGTCACCTGACCAACCTGGTTGCTCCAGCAACCAGCACCTGAGCTGCCCTGGCAATTAGCAGAGGCCCGAATCCCTACTTAGGCATGGGGCACCCTAGTGCCCGCGTGACACTGTACAACATGTGATTCATTTAATGTCTTGGGATGGTTCACTGAGGGACCTGCACTACACATCTCAAAGGTATTTTTCATTTTCACTGGGGTGTTCGTGGCTTGTTTTGAACAAGATGGAAAAATCTCATTCCTTACTGTGGCGATACCATATTTTTCCAGTGTTGTCTTTAAACTTGATACAGCTGGGTGTCAAGTATCTGCATGCTCTCAGCTGGGCTGTATGCAGGATTATTCCAATGGACAATGAACCTCTGGAAATAAGACAGAATTTTAAACTGTATTTGGAATCCAGTGATTCTGAAGATAATGTGGTCTTGATGGGTGACTGTCATAGTTCAGCTGGAAATATGTCATTTCTTTCCCGCTGGGGATCAAGACTACTGCATCGCTATACTCTGAAGATCTGTTTGCTCCCATAATGAAACTAACAGGCTGGTTAAAGGGAAAGTAGACCTGGGTTATTTGCTCTGGCTTGCGGAGGAGTCTGCTAGCATTTTTTGATGCTGCTAGACAAGAGTGTGGTGCACATGAGATTTGTGATCATGTGGACAGATATTGAAGAGAGAGATCCCAGTCTGAGGGCCAGACTGGGTACAACTTACCAGACCTATTTGCCAGATTTATATTGGACATTTTTTCTGAAAGTTTTAACTTATGATCGAGGCTACTGGCTCCACTATTACCCCTTGGACCAGAAATCAGGGCCTTGTACATGAACTGCATAGAGTGCTAGCAATAGGTCACTAGTAGGCGTTGTGATAAGTCTACTGAAGGTGAGTTGGTGAATGGTCTTCTTCTCTATCCTGATGGCCAAGGGATAGCTGAGCCAGAAGGGGTGAGTTGTATGGAAGGAGGAAGTCTGGAGGAACAGCTGCACAGGTTCCTGACAGCGTGATTGGCCCGAGCAGCTGATGTTCCAAAGTTTGCATCTGTTTAAGAGTAGCAGGACTCATGCACGTAGGATCACAGAAAGGCAGGGCTGGAAAGGACCTCAAGGTCATCTAGCCCAACCCCCTGCTCAAGGCAGGATCCTCCCCGTGTAAACCCTCCTTCTGAGGATGGTTGGGAGGCGTGACTGGTTTGCCTATCCCGTGTGGCCAGAAATGCTATGGCAGCAGTTTCCCTTGACCAGCAGACACTGACCCACTGCAAGGCCCTGCAGCTGAGTGCTGCTGGGCTGAGGAGCAGCAGCGCTATTGCAAAGAGCGGGGAGTGCTGAATGCTGGGGTCCTGAGCTAGAAAAATATGGAAGACTGGCGCTGTTCTAAGTTAAGCCACAGCTCATTGCGTGTGATGGGAGGGATGCAGCTTGCTTTCTGTGTGGTTATCTTGAGTGGGCAGGCAACAGTTAGTGCAGTGGCAGATCCGGGGGTGATGCAGTAGCATGCTCACACCCCCCTTGGCTGCACCTCACCTGCTGCGAGCTCCCACTGGTCGGCGTGGGCTCTGCCGGAGTCCCTGCTTTCAAGCAGCTCTGGAGCCTGCTGCTTTCTGCTCTTCCTCTCCCTGGATTTGGTCATCCATGACAGGGAGGTCTGCTTTAACCTGTGTTATTGTATAGCAGCCTTGGAGGTTTTATTTCTGCAGAAAATAGTAAAGTAATTGAAACAATAAAGCAGCCAAGTGCATAACTGACCTGCCTGAGCTGTGTGTGCTCTGTGCGGCAGAGCCAAGGAGGTGAGTTTTCCAAATGAAAACTATTTGCATAGGAAGTGTCACCGTCCTGGTCAAGCTTTCCGTGCTGGTCCATTTGGATCCACATGCTGGGGCCTTGCACTCATCTCCCTCTTGTCTGGCTGCTCTTCAGTCGCCGTCTCATGGAGCCATCGGCTCCAGCTGCTCAGTCACTCCTTTGTGGTAGTGGGACAGCGCAGTCCAACTGCCTGGGCCCCAGGGTCTGTGCTGACCCATCTGTAATTCATATCCCCTCCCACAACACCCACTCAGTGGCTGCTCAGGTCTGCAGCCTACCTCACTTAGGCACAGCAAGTTGAAGCAGACAGATGCAGGTGTCGCCAAAGGCCTTCAAGAAACCATCACTCCTACTTCTGGTGGCTCAGGAAATGTATGCAGGCAGGATAAGGAACATCTGTGTGAGCCAGTGTAGAGGCTGAAATAGCCATGTTCTGCAAGAGTGTTGTGAAATAAAGCAAGAAAAAAATCCCACGTCCTATTAAGATGTTGTGTGTGTCAGAATTCCCTGTTAGTAAATGCAAAGCAATACTCTGGAGGGATGGGGCTAAGTTACACCTTATGGAGTTCAGTATGAAGCATATCAGCCCAAAGGAAAAGGAGTATGGGCATCACTGGAGATGAGCTGTATGGAAAAGTCTGCTTGATGTGCAGCCTCCCTCAGAAAAGCAAGCCAAACTGTAGGCTGCCTGCTCCTGCTCCAAAGCAAGGGAATGCTGGGGCTGTTCAAAGAAATGATGGCCGCCAATGGTTAGGTGTATTTTTCATGGCCTTGTTCTCAGAATCAACTGAGTGGTTTGGACTGAAACTTTTCAAGAGCATCTGGCTGAGTCAGACGACATTACATGGAGGATTTCAATCTGGCTGGTTGAGTCTGACAAACTGATAAGCAACTGAAAATGAGGTCTTGAAATAGGAAGTGTCAGACAGTCTTAATGGGCAGAGATACCAAGTCCACTTAAAAGTAATACAGTGGTAAGATTTGGTAGCACCTTTCTCCCTGGTTGGGGTGAGTCTTACAGCTCTGAAAGTGTTGCATGATCCCTGCTTATCTAATGAGTGAAGATCTCTGTACTGATGCAACATGTTCATTGTTTTGTGTAGCGGAGGGCTACAGGAGACCAGTAGATCATTCTGCCTTTTCTTCTTCTATCATAGGTTATTAAATATTTCCCATTTACTCTAGTAATGAGCCTGCTTCTGCCAGAGTATACCTTCCAGAAAGGTACCCAGGCATGATATCAAGCCCTTTAGAGTTGGAGAACCCATGATATCCTTGGTACTTGTTCCAGTGGTTAATTGCTTGCGCTGTTAAAACTTTGTGTCATATTTCTAATTTAAGCGTGTCTGGTTTCAGCTGCAGCCATTGAATCTTGTTCTGCCTTTCTCAACTAGATTAAGAAGCCCTTTTAGTACCTGGTATTTTCTTCTTCTGAAGGTACTTACACGTTGTAATCAAGTCATCTCTTGATCTTTTCGATAAGCTAAACAGATTGAGCTCCTTAAAGTCTTTCACTGTAAGCCATTTTTTCCAGTGCTCATACAATTTTTTATGGCTCTTCTCTGCACTCCAATTTTCCAGCATCCTTTTTAAAACATGGACACTAAAACAGATGCAGTATTCCAGTACTGGCCTCCCCAGCGCACTATGCAGAGGTGAAATTTCTCCTCCCTGCTACTCACTACCTCCTTGTACATCCAAGGACACCATGAGTCCTGCCACTGTGTCACCTTGTGGCCTCTCCCAGTTGCTGCTTTCCAGGGTGCAGGATCTCATTCCAAGGTACAACCTGCTTGTCTTGCCGCTAGATCAGTGGTTCTCAACCTCATTGGACCCAAGGCCCCCTCCATAACTTCTGTGAACTGAGTAACACCCAATTTCAAAAACTAATTTTTTAGATTGCGATTTACCTCCTTGCAGAGGGGTGGAGCAGCAGGGATGGGGGGTTGTCCAGGCAGGGCCTGTGCTTATTTGCTTAGTTTATCTGTTCATCTCATAGAATCATAGAATCACTGAGTCGGGAGGGACCTAGACAGATCATCGAGTCCGACCCCCTGCCATGGGCAGGAAGGAGCCCTGGGGGTGGGAGGGGTCATAAGATCCCAGCCAGGTGCCTGTCCAGTCTCCTCGTGAAGATTTCCAGGGAAGGTGAGAGCACCACCTCTCTGGGAAGCCTATTCCAGGCTCTGGCCACCCTTACAGTGAAGTAGTTCTTCCTAATCTTGTGGGATCTTGTGGCCTGTTATAAACTGGTTAGGGGGGATCAGCAGGCGCTGGGGGAGTCCCTGTTCCCCTGAGCGCTGCAAGGAGTGACCAGGAACAACGGTCACAAGCTGGCGGAGGGAAGGCTTAAGTTGGACATCAGGAGGCGCTACTTCACGGTCAGGGCGGCTAGGGTCTGGAACCAGCTTCCAAGTGAGGTGGTGCAGGCTCCCACCCTGGGGG
>NW_017728998.1:490142-492254 GCF_001723915.1 Gavialis gangeticus | reverse complement strand
CCAGGTCTGCCTGGATGCGGTCCCTGCCTGCCGGTGTATTCACTTTACCCCACAGCTTGGTGTCATCAGCGAACTTGAACAGGGTGCTCTCCGCACCCTCGTCCAGGTCGCTAATGAAGATGTTGAACAGCACCGGCCCTAAGACCGAGCCCTGGGGGACTCCGCTGCCCACACCCCCCAGGTCGACATCGACCCGTCCACCACCACCCTCTGGGTGCACCCCTGGAGCCAGTTTGCCCCCCATGTGACCGTGCATTCGTCAGTGCCGCAGTCCCTCAGCTTGCCCACCAGAATTGGGTAGGACACTGTGTCGAAGGCCTTCTGGAAGTCCTGGAAGACGACATCGACGTCCTCCTTCCCATCTAAGCTCTTTGTTACCTAGTCGTAGAAAGAGACCAGGTTAGTCAGGCAGGATCAGCCTTGCACAAACCCATGTTACCCCTCAACATCACTTCCCCTGCAGGGCTCTCACAAATGTGGCCCTTGATAATTTTTTCAAAGACCTTCCCCAGGATAGAAGTGAGGCAACAGAAGGCAGACCACTGCAGCTCCCCCTTGCTCCCTGAGCAGTGAACAGGCCGGGCACACTCTCCACAGAGCACAGCTTTAAATCTCCTATTGCCTTGTTTTTCTCCTCACTCCTCATGACACCCTTCAAAAGATCTAGTGCCTCAGAGGATCCCCTGGCACCCTGGTGGAGAATCACTGTCCCAGATGGGTGACCTGGGATCTGCTTTGATTACAGCACAGTTGGAGGAGGCCTCGCTTGCTGAGCAGTCCAGTCACTCTGTGCGACTGTTCCCATGGTGGTTTACCATCCTGCTAATCTTTGCATCATGTGCGAACATAATCAGAAGTGATTTGATATTGACTTTCAGGATCATTGATTTAAAAAAATAAACAACCAAGGAAACTTGAATAGCATCAGGCATTAGGGACCCTGGCGGAATCCCACTAGAAACACCCAGTGACGGTTTTCCCATTGATCTCTTCCTGAGAGTGGAATCGTTTATTCTCTGAATTTATTCTCTGGCCCCTGGGGCTCCTCTGGGCCAGAAATTTGGTGGCAGGGAAAGCGGTGGCAGCATTAATTGCTGTGCCCACCCCCACCTTCCCTCTCCCCAATTCTCAGACCTGTGGGTTGGATGATGGACCTGTGTGGCAGGTCACACCCACGTGTGGCGTCCCTGCACAGCCATATCACACGTGTGGACTGACCCTGCAGGCTGCCCCCTGCTGGGTCTGATGCAGACTGACCTACCTGCAGGATCCGGCCTGGAGACTAGCTCTGCACCACCCGTCCGGCTTGCGGGGCTGTAAGGTTGAGCACCACTGCTTTAAAGCTGTGCTCTGTGGAGAGTGTGCCCGGCCTGTTCACTGCTTGGGGAGCAAGGGGGAGCTGCAGCCTTCTGTTGCCTGGCCAGTGTGCTCCAGGTCTGGGTGGAATTGGGCATGCCCCAGGGCAGTGCTTCTCGACCAGTAACAGGAAAGAGCGTGGGCTTGCTCGTCCTTCATGCCGTCATGCTGGAAGTGGGTTAGCTCAGGCAGCATACTGTGTAACACAGGTCCATTTGTTGGGTGCCAGTGATGTTTCTTTGACTATGACATCAGTTGGTTTATGAGGCTATTAACTGAGTCGGGGGTCTGCACTAGTGATTCCTAACCTCATTTCATGGACTTCGAACCATAGAAAATGAGGGTTGGAAGGGACCTCAGGATATCATCTAGTCCAACCCCCTCTCAAAGCAGTACCATCTGACCACAGGACCATCCACTGCTTGGCTCTTGTTAGAATGTCCTAAGTTGGCTGGTTTGCGTTACCAGCTCCTGCTGGTTTATGTCACTGTCCCGTTGGCCCACCCTGCATGTCTGTGGAGCTGTGTTCTGGTCACTGCTGCCCTCATTCTTCCTTCCTGTTCTCTTCTCTTGTTTCACCCTCTTGCTACAACATCTCATTTCATGTTCCCTGTACGTGGGACAATCTCTGTGTGTTCATGGGACCCCTGCCGTGTGGTTTGGTGGGTTCTATCCCAATGCAGGTAAGGGTGGGAATTGACAGTGGTGCTACTTTTTGCCTTTACAGATGAAAGTGAAGCTTCTCCAGTCCTATGT
>NW_017728998.1:482846-485142 GCF_001723915.1 Gavialis gangeticus | reverse complement strand
ACCCCTGCTCAAAGCAGTACCATCTGACCACAGGACCATCCACTGCTTGGCTCTTGTTAGAATGTCCTAAGTTGGCTGGTTTGCGTTACCAGCTCCTGCTGGTTTATGTCACTGTCCCGTTGGCCCACCCTGCATGTCTGTGGAGCTGTGTTCTGGTCACTGCTGCCCTCATTCTTCCTTCCTGTTCTCTTCTCTTGTTTCACCCTCTTGCTACAACATCTCATTTCATGTTCCCTGTACGTGGGACAATCTCTGTGTGTTCATGGGACCCCTGCCGTGTGGTTTGGTGGGTTCTATCCCAATGCAGGTAAGGGTGGGAATTGACAGTGGTGCTACTTTTTGCCTTTACAGATGAAAGTGAAGCTTCTCCAGTCCTATGTAATGGACCTGAGTGACCAGAATGAAGTCTTAGTGCAAGCAATGGAAGAGCTGGAGAGAGAGGCTGCCTGGAAGGTGACCACGCTGGAGGCAGAGCTTCAGGTATGGCTGGTTGGGAAGTGCCTCCCGCTGTGAGCACTGAGCTTCAGCAACTGTGGCTTTTGGTTTGCGATGCTCTTGCAGCTGTCCCATGCTACCTGCACTTGCCTCTGTCACTGTTAATGCTCTGGTGTATCTGTACATAATCCAGCAAACCTCCACTTCCAGGCATAGTCTGTTATGAATTAATGACAGTGCCTTAGTTGACTTTATGTTTTAACCTCTCTCCACCCTGCTCTTGTGCGCTTAACAAAATGCCAGGATGAGAGCCATCTTGGGGAGGATTATACTTTGAAGTATTTTTACCTTTTCATACCTTTTGGAGTGTATATTGTCCCACGCTTTTTATCCTGGCTGTTTTATAAACTGGGTTTTTTTTTCTGACATGCTACCTCTCATGGAACTGGTACGCAGTACCTTGTAACCATTATATCAATGGCAGCTTGTTTTACAGCAAGCCTCTGAGGCGATGCATTTGGAGCCCCTGAAAATTCAGCTTCAGTGGTGAAGCTTTCATAGAGGTGAAAGACATAAGGAACCATGAGATTGCTTAGCCTGACTCCAGTGTAATCACAGGCCATTAAATTCCCCCAGAAGCTACTGTTTAACCCAACAACTTGAGTTATACCAAAGCATTTCAGTTCTGGGGACATTAAATGTCTCTGTGCTGCAGGAGGAACCAAAGGGCCAATGCCCAAGGCCTCTACAATGGCATGGAATAGTTATGAGATGATAAGCCCAGGTGACCCTACAGAGCTTAAGTCCCATGTGCTGCAGAGGAAATCCAAGTCAGAGAAAATGAGCATCAATCACACTGACTGTCCCTTCCTCCATGGCCTGGGGAAAATTCCTTGTCAGCTGCACATCTGAGCACATGAGCAGCGCTGCGCTGACCAGCCATTGGAGAGACAAGTCTCGACGTCACCTCACCATTGCTGGTGTGTTTTTTCCTTCCCACGGTCCATCTCCAGGTGTGGGCAGTCTCTGGTGCTTTGGAGGAAGGAGGTGCGAGGGGAAAGAAGAATCCTGTCCAGAAGGGATCAGCCCAGTCATCCAGCCCTGACCCCTTGCACACTCAGGCTGTAGAGTAGAATTTCTCCTAGGAAGTAAATTAAGCCTGTGATCTAGAGGAAGATCTAATTTTGTCTGAGACTCCAAGGGGTGGTGAGTCTACCACCTCCCTTAGAAAGGTGTTCCAACATTTAATCATCTTCACTACTATAAAACTGCATCTTATTTCAAAGTTAAACTTGTCTAATTTCATCCTCCAGCTACTGATTCTTGCTATGCCTGTTAGCAAATCTGTAAGGCCCCCAAACATTGGATATCTTGTCTTGATACATCAATAAGTACCTGTGCACAGTGATCAAGTCACTTCTCAACCTTTCCCACTCTAATCTAAAGAAGCTGAGCTCCTGCAACCCAGTAGCAGTCTTCCCAGTGCCGCGCTCAAAGGCACAATTACTTCTCTACTCTGTCCTATTTGTGTCCCAGAATCACAGTAGCCCTTTTTTGCCATAGCACTACACTGCAAGTTTACGCTGAAGCAACTATCATTGATGACACCAACACACCGCTTTTTAAGGCGGTCTCCCTTTCTGTAGGTAAAACCTACGTCCTTGTTTCCCTGTTTCAAACTTTGTTGGATTGTGAGTATTTGGCTGGGTGATTCAGGGCACTCCTGATAAAGCAGGGCAATCCCCAACTAGATCATTCCAGCTAGGGCTTTGTTGAGCTGGAGCTTAAAAACCACCAAGAACAGAGATTCCACTACCCCTCTGGGTAACCTGTTCCAGTGCTTCACCACCCTCCCAGTGAG
>NW_017728998.1:471143-477846 GCF_001723915.1 Gavialis gangeticus | reverse complement strand
GCAATAAGTGGTTTTTCATTGTTTTGCTACTCTGCTAATCTTTATCTCACCTTCAGATGTTACTCAGAAAAGTATTTCATTGCCTACAGTGTTGCTAAGAATATTAAATAACATGGGATCAAGACCAAATCACCAGGTGGCCCCAAACAGCCCAATACCTGCCCACTGACAGCTGTGTTTTGAGACTTGTCCATAAGCCAGTTTTGGGTCCATCTGATGTGTGCCCTTTCATTTCCATGTCATGGAAGCATCTAATCAACATGTCATGTGGCAGTAAGTTAGAGTCCTTGGAAAAATCCAAGTGTGCTCCTTTAACATGATTGCCTTTGTCATCCCTGTGTGTAATCTTGCCAAAAACAGGAAAACCTGACAAGGTCTGGAGAAAGAGGAGGCTGGAGGCCAGCGCCATTGGCTTGGGCTGTCTCTCCAGTCGGTTTCTGATCAACCTTTTGCAAAGCAGCAGATGACTGATGTGTGTTAGGAAGGGGTTCGACTTCAGCCTTCGCAATACTGTAGCAAGTGTTTGTACTTGCACTGAGCTCTCGCACGGGCATCTGGAAATGTTTTCTGAAATTGAGGGGGCATAGGGTTATCCCGTTTTACAGATTGAGAAATGAGGCATAAAGAGATTGATTAAATGGGCCAGCATCACTCCACTAGGGCTAGTCAGGAATAGAACCTGGCTCTCTCCTAACTGCTGCTTTTGCGGGGTTTAACCTCAAAATGTGCCACTAGGACAGAAGCAGTACACTGCTGCTGTTTAATCTGCACTGAGACTGAGAGTAGCCAAGATGAGTGGCTTGAATGAAGGAATTGGGCACTCAGTGGGGCTATGTTGGGCTGCCTGGAAGCAAGCCAGTGCTGTAGTGAGTGGAATATTTAGGTATAGTTTAATTTGAACACAATCTTGGAATGAAGATTACCATGATAGTTCTTCCTATGCTAGAAAAAATAAATGCTGGCCTCTTGGCCCTTGCATATACTTATTGTATGCATTATCAGAGTATCGAACTTCTCAGCATGTATTGTATTTGTCCTTGCAATGCCTGGCCCTGTGAGGTCGGGGGATCTGTTATTCTCTGTTTGCGGACTGGGAACTGAGGGACAGAGGTACGTACCTTGCCTGGGGTCACACAGGAAGACTGTGGTAAAGACGGACTTGAAGTCAGGTGTCCTAAATTCTATAATTTGCAATAAAAGCATGCAACTTAGTTCTAAGAAACATGTTCACCCTGGTTTTTCTGTAACCCTGTGCAGTTTCTGCCATCACTTTCTTCATCTGAGTGCCTCATCCACTCTGCATTTCAGGTGCTTACTAATTGTTGCTCATAAAGCCTATTAGTTGCATAGGCTCGTAGTTATTAAACATGAAGAAAAATAGGAACAATTATGAGTTCAATATCATTAAAAGAAGCAATTTCATTTCCTTTCTGGAGTCAGTGTAATTTTGTTTAATACTACCTGAAGGAGTTGAATCCCCTGTGCCTGCTGAATCAGATGCATCTACCTTGGCCTGATTTTTAATTCTCAGCCTCCAGCCTTCTGATGAAGGTAAGCAAGGGACTTGGGTGTAATCAAGTTCCCAGTAAATTCTTTGAGTTCTCCCCATGCTCACAGAATGTGGAGATCTTAAGCTTTGATAGAACAGTGCAATTTTATATTTTTCATTCAGCTACTTAAAAGGTTCATTGTTTTTTAATTAAACTGCAGGGGGAAAAAGAGGAGATATTAAAAGCTGCAGTACCGTGAAGGGGATAGCTTTTAGCTGTTACTACATGAGGAGAGACACCACAATAAGGCAAGATGGAGTGCAGCAACAAGTCCTGTGCCTCCCAGCCTCCATTTTTTTCTGCCTGTGACAGTAATTTGGAGTTAATTTGTGCAGCTCCTCAAACAAAAGACTCTGTGTTTTATCGCCTTTGGTTCTTCTGTCATCCCACCCCAGCTGCGCCCTCGTCTCCCCTTGCGCCTACCCCCACATAGCATGCACAGCAGCGCGCTTCAGTGAGAAGGGCTGGGCCAGGCTCTGCTTCTCCTGCCTATAAAGCAACTCCATGGGGTCAGAGCACGCTTCTTACTCTCCCCAGTCTGGTCCTGTTTGCTGGGAGCGCTCGGCACTCCCTGCTCGCCTCCTGGGACGTTGGCTGTGATGGCAGGCTCCCTTTCTTGGCCCTTGCTGTCTTTTCCCATGCCAGAGTAAGGTCCACGTGGCTGTGCAGAGCCCAGGATGCTGCTCTCCGCTCCCTGCACGCCCCAAGGCTGGGCTCCTGCAGCTGGTGGGGCGGTAGTGCCCCCTGCTGCCCGGCACTGGCAGTGTCTGGCACCGCTCGCACCCTGCCTTTGGAATCCGGACCCTGAGAACAAGGGGTGCGGGAGCAGTTTTGGGGGCGGACTGACAGCCTTTTCTTTAAAAAATAAAAATAAAAAAAAAGATCAAATGGTGTGAGGCTCGAGGAGCCTCTTCATTAAAAAAGAAAATAAAAAAGGAGTCTGGAGACATGCTTGGGTTTGAACCCGCATGCCCTACAGCTGCCGTTGCTTTCAGGCTTAGCAAGGCTTGCTTTCGGTGCTCTGCCAGTTTTGCCATGGCCCTCACTGGCAGGCTGTTGTAGTTCACCCTTTACCAGAACTACAGTCTGCTGTGCACATCAGCTGTTCTCGTCCTCGCTGGAGAAGGAAGGCCCTGTTAGTAGCGGGTTGTACTCCACTTGCTTCATCTGTCAGCCACTCCTGCCTTTGCTGCAGATGAAACCTGAGTCCAGGGGCCCTTAGAGAAATGCAAGATACAGCTTTTTTAGTAAAGCCTTTCTGCAGTAATGCCATATTTCCATAATAGTAATCTGTGAAAGACAGAGAGGGAGAGAGAGGAGGGGGAAGCAGAAGCAAAAAGAAGGAAAAATATGGCTCTTGCTTTGTGATCTTCTTGCTTGTAAGCCCATTGGGGCAGGAATCATCTTTTCTCCTCTGGTCGTGTGTGCACACAATCCCTGGCACGATGGGCCCAGCCCCTCCCGCACGGCTGGAATACAGATAAATGGGCAGAGGAGGGGAGAGCGCCTTTAGATGTTCTTTGTGCTGTTTAATCTATTTATGGTATAGGAATAGCATAAATCACCATAGTAACCGAGCACAGCGCTTGGTGTTTAGAATATTCCAGTAGTCGGTGCCTTAAAAGTCCTCGGTGGCTGAGTCTCTCCTGTTGAGTCTGTAGCCACGTGGCACGGGCCCAGCTCAGGCTGCGCCTTTGCGGCTGTGCAGACGTCTTCAAGCAAGCTGCGCGTAGTGTGGGTGCTGCTTGCAGCACCCCCACAGCAGCCTTGTACTTGGGGGGGCTGCAGACCAGCCAGGTGCGAGGTGGCTGTTTGGACAGGCAGCCTGAAGGAGTCCCAAATGCCTTGGCTGCATGGCTAGCTGTGCCTGATCCAGCCCCTTGAAAGCTAGCTGCGGTGCATCTACCCAGGCTGCAGTGCCTATCCCCGTGCTCCCCGCCGTCCCAGTCAGCCTTACAAAGGCTGCAGCATGTCTTTCCTGCTAAGCCAGTGCAGGATTTCTGTCTCCTGGACACCACTGATAGTTTTGGGATGGAGCATGATCTCTAGCAGTACTTGCTGGGTTAGGGAGATATTAGCCAAGAATTTCTGTAGGCTGTATGGCAGGGGCAGGCAAAATACAGCCTGCCAAGCACCTTCATGTGGCCCGCAGGATCCACCAAAAAATTGCACCCCGCCCAGCCCTTCTGCCCACGAGGCATCCACGTGTACACCCCCACCCCAAATATACCCTATTGCACCTCGCTTCGCCAGGCCCGGCCAGCACAGCTTCCAGGCAGGGCTGTTGCTGCTGCAGCCCCCGGGGACCTGCTCCGCTTCCCCTGCCTCCAGGTTGCTCCTGGCAGCAGGTAGGGAAGTGGCAGGGTTGGGCTGGGGCTGCAGCTGGGTGGGAGCTTGCAAACACCCCACCATACCCACACACACACACGGTACAAGACTAAGAATTTATTTTTGAGTTATTATGCAATCCCTTCTATATATGCTACACAAATGCAACTAGTGACAAAAATATTTTTTTGAAATAAAATTAAAATCTGTTCTACTAAGTGTTTGACTTTTAGTTTATGAGTGTTTTTTTCTTTTCCTGGTTTCAAGGTGGCAACCCCCGTCCCAAAAAGAGTACTTCCAGGGGTGCAAGGGGAGGGACTGCCAGTGGCAAGGGTCAGGGAGTAAGGGGTGAGACTTCGTTCCCTAAGATGGCAACCAGGGGTGGGGCAACTGTCAAGGGGCGGAGCTACCCATGTGGCCCTCTCCAGCTCACCAAAACTCATGAGGTGGCCCTCGACCCAAAGTAATTGCCCACCCCTGCTGTTGGGTCCTCAGGCCTCCCACTGGTTGGTGCTGGGATGAGCCTGAGCGCCGGCAACGTGGCACTTCCACGGGGAGCTGGGGCTTGGGAAGGGAATGGTGGGAGTGATGATCTGTGAACGGGGATGCTCATGAGCAGTGTCTATGGGCTTCTGCAGAGGGGCAGAGCACCAGGGCGGTCCTGGTGTGGGGTGTCCTCTCCTCTGGCAGGGCAGGGGCTGTTCACCAGCCCTCCTTCTGGCTCTGCTGCTGCTAGCTGTACATGCCAGAAAAAAAATAATCTGAAGCTATTTGAAAAGCCTTAACCCACCAAAAAAACTGCACAAGCGAGGGAAAGAATTTACTTTCATGAAGCAAAAATAAAACCTGGAATGGGAAAGGGAAGGCGTGAAAGAGTTAGTGACAAATACCGTGTACGGCTGGGGAGATGATGGTTTTATTGGTATTGCACGGGGGGAGGGAGAAGCTGGGAGGCGGTGAAAACACAATTTGGCCTAAAATTGAATTTCTCTGATAAGGAATTTCAGAAGCGGCCGCCTCATTCACTCAGCCACCAAATAATCATATGCGCTTTAATAATCTTTATTTTACAGGAGTACGTTGCCAGGGTAACGGAGTGTAAGCAGGAGAACAGTACCTTGCAGATCACAAAGGCAAATCTGCAGAAAGAAATTTCAGTGAGTTTCTCTCTCTCCCTTTGCAGTGTAATGACGACTCTTATTTTTCATGCACTGATTTAATAATCTTATTCAAAAATCCTTTCCCTGTTTTCCTTATTCTTGTCTGTCTGAGCACGGACAATGGCAGAAACCTGGAATTGTCAAGCCCAGTGGGCTAAGCAAACTAACAGATGTAATATGTTTAGCATTTTTATGTAATTACTTTTTATTGCTATTTTACCCCCATTTCTATCCCTCTCCAGCTAGTTGCCGCTTCCTTCCCTCTCTGGCCCAATCAGGTGACAGTAAGGGGTTGGGGGTGAGTTAGTAATTGACTGCATTAATCGGAAATTATTAGCTGAGCATGTTTCCCGGGGTGGGGGTGGGTCACAGAAACAGATCTTTTAGGAAGGGGCAAATTGAATTACGGCCAATGGAATAATGAAGCCTCCAGGCTGTAAGTTGTAGAAAGGACAATCTCCATCATGAAGGCTGTAGTATTATTTATAATGGCTTCTGCTCTCTGGCTGAAAAAGCAACGTGTGGCCCTACTGACATCCACTGGACTCGGACAGCTCGATTATTTGGTCTGGGAAATAGGTTGATTTGAAATGATTAAAAATGAAAATTCTTGAAGCTCTTCCATGATTTCAGTAAGGTTGCAGTAGGAATATTACTACCAGCCCTTCTGACTGGCTGGAGTTTATGACAGGTCTATGGCTTATAAATATTTTTCCTGTCATTTTCTTTGCCAAGGGCCATAGCCTCAGGAAGTAAGTGAGGGAAAAGCAGTAATCTTAGCGCAGAACTGGCAAAAAAAAAAGCAGCCCCTATGAAACTAAATATAAAACCCAGCATTCAAATGATGGTAAAGGTCTGACTGCAGCGCACAAATGCCAAAAAATTAAGAGCTAAGGCTGTCATTTAAACTTAGCTGGCCTGTTGTGTTGCAGTTCAACTGAGCTGAATTTACACCTTCAGTTTGCAGAAATGCCAAGGCTTATGACAAAAGCATGCAAACACCATGCCTTTGGTGGGTTGAAATCAGGCTGCTAATGATATTTTAATGAGAAAGTTTGAACACTTTCTTGGTTTTTTAATTAAGGCTGGTGCATAGATTTTCACAGACTAATCCTGTGTCTTATTGTAGCTTGCATGTGCTCACCATGGCATATTCCCCAGCAAATACCACTGTTCTTTCTGTGCCTGTATCCACCGAGTCCCTGTGAACACAGGGAAACAGGCACTAGATAAAAAAGCATTTGAGCATGGCCTCGCTCCCTGGGGTGCTGGTGGCGGCTCCTGCCTGCTTCTTAGAAGTGGCAATGATAGGCTGTTGCAGGAGCACCGTCCTTGTGCAGGGCTGTAGCAGTGGTAGTAAAATCCATGGGAGTGAAGCTGATTAGGCGGGGGGCTGGTCACACACCAGAGGGGGCAAAAATAATTCCTAGTGACAGAAATTATATGCCAGACACCCGTGTTCTTCTCCGTCAGTATTTTCTGTGCCTTGTATGTGATCGAGTGGGAGTTAAAAATGTGAACAGCCTTGTGAAAGGTGAAGGATACTCTTGAGAATGAGGTTTAAATGCTCTACTAATAAGCTAGAAAGGCTTAATTATTTATTACGCCATTTTTATTCATCAGAAAAAGTGCATCTGCACAGATATTTTAACCAAGGCATAGGCC
>NW_017728998.1:465136-466143 GCF_001723915.1 Gavialis gangeticus | reverse complement strand
AGACACCCGTGTTCTTCTCCGTCAGTATTTTCTGTGCCTTGTATGTGATCGAGTGGGAGTTAAAAATGTGAACAGCCTTGTGAAAGGTGAAGGATACTCTTGAGAATGAGGTTTAAATGCTCTACTAATAAGCTAGAAAGGCTTAATTATTTATTACGCCATTTTTATTCATCAGAAAAAGTGCATCTGCACAGATATTTTAACCAAGGCATAGGCCAATATCATGTGGAACGGGCGAGAAAAGGCACTTGAAAAATCCATGGAAAATTATTATGCACTTCAGGGACTTGAGACATTCCTGACTCCATTCAAAAAAGCGTTGTATGAAAAGAAACGTATACTTGTGATCAGCAGGCAATTGTCAGTTTTGAATTTCAGGGTCACTGAAAACCTTGTTTTCCTCAGAATACCAAGAGGAATTAGCTGAATTAAATGAGCATTTCCCCCCAAAGCTGTGTATTTCAAAACTGAGCTTTTACAGTCTGCAGAGAAGAGGGGGCAAAGCCTCCAGCACTCCTGAGAAATTCGCAGCTACAGCCACGTCTGCCTGTGTCGCAAGCGCTGCCCCCTTTCTGCAGCTGTGTGGCCAGGAGCGGTCATACCAGTTGTCAGCCTGGCTGAAAAGCCTCAGCCCCATTGTTTGTCCTTGCCAAGCCAGGGTTAACCGCGTGCTGAAAATGAAGTGCGTGTCGTCATACAGCAGTGGCTCCACACGTTACTAGAACAGGACTGAGCAGCCACTTCAGACACAGGCACGTTTAGATTTCCTCTGCTTTATGAATCGTAAATCTCTTCTTAGACTTCAACCTCTTTGGGGCAGGGACTGTCTTCTTCCTCTGTTTTACATAGTGGGCATATCTACACATGCAGTTAACCAGAAGCAATAAACTCTCCCAAGCTTATTGCTCCAGGGTTTATTGCTCTCAGGCACACCATTTACACGTGTGCCCAGGACCACAGCATATTAAGCATTGTGGGGATTACGGAGACTTGGTGGGACTCCAAGC
>NW_017728998.1:436965-465125 GCF_001723915.1 Gavialis gangeticus | reverse complement strand
TCCGACCCTAGAAACTATGAAACTATGAAACTATAAGCCAGGTCAGAACAGCCCTGGCTGGCAGGGGAAGGAGGGCTCAGCCTGCAGCCCTGAGCTGCTCCCCGTGGCTCAACATGCTGCAGAATGGCTGGCTGGGGCACAAGGGTGCTTCAGCATGGGGCTAGCTGGCAGGCAGCCCCCGCATTGAAGCACTCTCACACCCCAGCCAGCTCTGTCAGCAGCTACACGTGTGCTGCTGTGGAGTGTTTTTTACAAGTGCTATTCTGCTGCAGAGCAAATTGGTTTACTCCAGCCTAATGGGGTGCACGTGTAAATGCAAGACATTTACTGTGTAGCTAATTAGTCTACCGTTCAGTAGATGTCTTGTGTAGATGCACCCAGTGTGTAGCACAGTAGGGCTCTGATCTTGATTAGGGCTGGTGATGGAGTAGATAAATGTGTCCTGTGCTGGCAGGGTAAGAGACCCCTTTGTCTGTCTGGCTATCACGATTGTGGAGACGCTTGCAGGGGCAGTCAGCTGTGGAGAAAAGGAGAGCCCTTGCCCGCCTCCCACTCCATAGATGAGTCCTTGATGAGGGGTGAAGCCTGTGTGCTTATGGATGGGTCTTTCCTCAGCCATCTCTGCTACACTCAGATGAGCTTGGACCTGCCCAAATGCTTTTACAAGATGGACAAGCTGCCTGTGGGCTTTCAGGCCCATGGCTGAAGTGAGCTATTCTGTTTTGGCTGCGGGTTGGGAAAAAATTCTGTTTCGGCAACTGGAGGGGCCCTGCGAGATCCAACATGCTGGGATTTGTAGCACAAATCTAACTCTTCTCCCTGGGCTGTCTCCTACTCTGTATTGGCTGGTGATGCCCTCCCCATGCAGGGCCTTTGAGTTTTATCATGGTAAGAACTGAATAGCAGTAATGCACTGAGGCCCACTTCTGCTGCCTGTGAGCAGGTGGCTGGTTGTGTCAGGACTATGCAGTGCAAAGAAACCTGTGGGGCTCAGGTAATGAACTGCTGACTCCCAGACACAAGGAAGCATTCCTGACTTGCAGTAGAACTGGAAGAAATGCACAACGATTGAATTTTTAAGCAAATGCCTGAGGGACCCTACAAAATGGAGCTCCCAGTGTGCATTTGCTTTTTACCTGCTTTCTTCTCTTTCAAGCACAGTACCTTTAGAAATGCTTGGAAGCCCCAACAGCTGGCTCTTCTTGTTTGTGGGACTGATCAGGAGGAGCCTGAGGTCCTGGGTGTTGCTAGAGCAGTCTGGGCTTGCCGAGGGGCAGCTGTTCCACCTGGTACTTGGTAGGGGCATGTGTGGCAGGGGAGGGCTTTACTCAGGACTACTTGATCTTAATATACTTTCCTTAGACGGGGTGGGCTGTGGCAAAGTCTCCAGGTCCAAGGCCATCTGATAGATTTGATCCCAGTGCTCCAAAACCCCTAGTATTTCTAGTGCTAAAACTGGCTTCCCTGTTCACCTGGATACTGCTGCCTTTTGAAATGGAAACTCTTCTGATCCTGCAACCTCTGTGTTACTCTTTAATTGTGTGTTTTGAAGCATCATGCAGGCAGCTGTTCAAGTACTAATCAGCTTCACTGGGTTGGGTTGGGTTGGGTTGGGTTGGTCTCTGGGACTGATATGGCAGAATAACGGTTGATGTAATTGCAGCTTTGCGTCAGGGCTTTAGTGCTGGAGAATTTGAAAGGTGCAGGTTTGCATATCACTGCGTTGTGGGATAAGAGGCTAGTCACAGCTGCAGGAAAAGACCCCCTTTGCTCCTGTAAACTGCATCTTGGTCTCCTAGCACTTGGTACCTATTCCCAAGCAGCAAAAAGCAATGTTACTGCTGGTGTCTGAACCCTTGTAGTGGTCAAAAGGCTAGCTGGGGATTTGAAAAACAATTCCTACAGAAGGCTGGTCTGTGAAGTGACTTTGGAGCTGCTGTGCTAGAAGCTGCCTTTCAGTGCCATTGCTTCAGCAGCTGCAGGAGCCCCTCCTGATCAAACAAAAAACAAAAAAAACACCAAACAAACAACACCCCCCTCCCGCTTTATGGGGAGGAGAGAGACAGGTCCATTTGTCTCTGCCTTGCAGGCACTGTGACTTTGGCACTTGCAAAATCATACACTTTGGCCCCGGTTTGTATTATGACTCCGTCTGCCTTGCCTTCCTTCCCAGGAAGCAGGGACTCTCCTGGATGTTTTAATTGCTTTACACTTCAATATAAATGTGTTGCATTTTGCTACTTGTGGGGTCAAGAGTTTGGTAGTGCCAGGGGGAAACAGCTGGCATGTGCTGTACAGGCTGTTTTCATGGCTCTGCTGACGCATCTGTCTGAGACTTCTCCCACATCATGATAATAAGACCAGATGTGTGTGCCACAGAACCTGAGTCCTGGCTCGCAACCGGAAATGTTTTACCAGTAACAGAAATCACCTTGGATAAATGACGGAGCTAAAACCCCTCCTGGTTCTCCTGTACTGACTCTCATCTGTGATCTTCATTCTCAGCTCAGAAAAGCCCGTGGGAACATAAAGGCTTGCAGCACGATGGGATGGTCAGCAAGACTGAACACTGGCAGCAAAACTGAAATGATTCTAAAGGGAAAGGCTCCACTCCAAATGCGACTGACATGAGAACACACTGGCCAGAGTGCTTGCCTGGGAGGTGGGAGACTTGAGGTCAGGCTCTTGCTCTAAGGAATATCCCAAGAGGAAACTCCAACAGACCGACCAAGGAGGCCACCACCTACATGCCAGAGGAGTGCCACAGATGTTGGGTTTACAGGGCCGTCTTTGCAGCCAAATGAATATTCAGTTATTTATACAAATCATTAATTCAATTATTTAAAAATTCATCTTTTATCCTCTTGTATGTAGGGATGGTATTCACTTTCAATATAAATCCTCTGAACCAAGTAACTTATAGACATGCCACATGGGCTGCGTTTTTGTGGATCCAGGAGAAGGTTGAGGAGCAGGAAGCATCCTTAGAAGACAAGGAGTCTCTTGAAGCAGCCATAGCAAGCATAGGAAAAGTTAAATATGCAGGGGGGTGCTGGCTGACTAGCAAGCCACTTCAGCTGGAAACCAGGAGTACCCAACTGCTCGAAAAATATGAAGGTTTTGCCTCTGATGGCAAACAAATGAGCTTCTATCTTGATCTCTTCAGTAATTTAGCTCTGCTTTCTCTTCAGCTCGCTTTAGTCTTTTGCCATTTCAGTACTTTGATCTGCTGATTAGGACATAGGAGAGAGGCTTCGTTGCTATTGATATCTTCTCAGAGGAAATGGGAAACCTGTTAAGTAAACCATACAAATCCTCCAAAAAATGCTTGTGCGTGAAATAAATCTTCAGGAATCTTCTTGATTCTCATTCCTGGGCCTGCTTTCAATGCTGTCCCGGTCAGGGTTCTTGGCGTTCTCAAGTGAGGTGCTTAGAGGTGTTTGAAAATTCATGCTTGGGGAATGCCCAGCACTGGCTTTGTTCTACCAGCAGCCAAGCAGTGATGATCCTCCTGCCTTCTTGCTGTAGGATTTCCTCAGAGAGAGAACCTGATTTCTTGCTTTGTTATGCCTGTTTTTGGGAGGTTGGAAGCCTCTGCTCTGAAAGCTGGGCACCGTTTCCTGTACAGCAGCTCAGCCCAGTTACAGATGAAGGGAAAGATGTCCCTGGGGGACTGAAGACACTCACTGTTCAGTATTCACATGCTCCAGTCAAATGGAGATTGGCGTGTTGCAAATGTCCAGCTCTGATTCCTTGTCCAGGAAGAAAGCAAGTGTTAGATGTCTGGTGGCAGTGTGTGGATCAGTGCATGGCAGGATGCTTCATGAAACTGCCAGGAAGGGCACGTACCCAGATGCTCCATCGCAGAGAGAGAAACCATGGGATGCCTGCATGCCTGATTGACACTGGGACAGGCTGGGGACTGACTCGCTGGGCAGTAGCTCTGCAGAAAAGGACCTGGGGGGACAGGGGACAAGAAGCTGAACAGGATCCAGCAGTGTGCCCTTGGTGCCAAGAAGGCTACCGGCATCCTGGGCTGCATTGGTAGGAGCGTTGCCAGCAGATGGAGGGACATGATTCTTCTCCTCTATTCAGCACTGGGGAGGCAACATCTGGAGTCCTGTGTCCAGTTGTGGCCCCCCACTACAGAAAGGATGTGGACACGTTGGAGAGAGTCCAGCGGAGGGCAATGAAAATGGTTTGGGGGCTGGGGGGCAGGACTGGTGAGGAGAGGCTGAGGGAACTGGGCTTGTTTAGTCTGGCGAAGAGAAGACCGAGGGGGATTTCAACTCCCTGCAGGGGGGTTGCAAAGAGGACGGAGCTGAGCTGTTGTCAGTAGGGGCAGATGACAGGACAAGGAGCAATGGGCTCAAGTTGCACCAAGGGAAATTGAGATTGGATATTAGGAAAAACTTTCTCACTAGGAGGGTAGTAAAGCACTGGAACAAGTTACCTAGAGAGGTGGTGGGATCTCCATCCTTCGAGGTTTTTAAGGCCTGGCTCAACAAAGCTTTGTCTAGGATAATGTAGTTGGGGCTGGTCCTGCTTGGAGCAGGGGGTTGGACTAGATGACCTCTTGAGGTCCCTTCCAGCCCTCATTTTCTATGATTCTATTGTGTGGTCTAGACTTTGCATTTGCCACCAACCTGGTCCACCCCAGTGGACTTGAAAAGAGGAGGAACAGAAAAAAATGAATCTTTGTGAGAAAAGGACCCATATATTTTTCAGCCATCTTACAAGACAGAGTGGCCAACTGTCAGGCTTTGCTAAATAATCTGTGATTACCTTAAGTGGGGCAGTTAGCTAGTTTTGAAAGGTCCGTTAAAGCCCATTCTCTGCAGTGCAGCTGATTGCTGTGAGGCCTTGGAGCCCCAGGCAGGACCAGAACCAATTTGTGCTCAGTGCTGCACTGGTGCAGAACAGAAATGTCCCTTTTCCGTGGAGCTGCTGAGTTAAGAATAAGGTGAGGGACCAGGGATGGATACTGGTAGGCCATTGGGAATCCAAATACAGTACAGGAGAGGTTTCAGGAGGGATTTGAAGGACATGGGGCTGGTTTCCGTTGTGTGGCTGCGTCTTAGCACTGCTACACAGGAAGCCTCCTCAACTTCAGCCTGGATGTGAGGACAGACAGAACAATTCAGGTTGAAGATGACAGAGCCGTAGCTGGGGCAGGGGGCACTGACTTGACAAGAAACGAGCAGAAAAAAATTGTGCGCGAGTGGTGGTAGTGGCAACCAAAAGTTGCTGTCGCTGCCTGCAGCAGCTGGCCCAGGTGCCGAGCCATGTCATTACACCTCTGAAGATGACACTCCAGTTATGGCTTGTGTGACTGGCTGGACAGTGATACTGTCCCTACTTAGCCAGAAGGAAGGGAGCAGGGAGGGTGTCTTTGGTTGGGGGATTAGGAGCTGGTTTTGCCATGTTGAGCTGAGCAGCAGCTTTCAGCCTTCCCTCTTGTATCTTCACACCCCTTCCCTTTGCTCAGTCGGCAATGTCCAGGGCCTTGGTGAGGACCTCGACTTTGTGTCATGCAAGTTCAGGACCAGGGGGTGATTCCACCCCTTTGGCTGCTTGAATCACGTGCATGAGAGATTTTAATTTTATCGTTTGTCTTTAAATACATCTAGCAGTCTGTGATAGTTTATTGTGGACCTAGATGTACCATGCTGTAATCACGATTATATGATTATTGCATGTTGTCACTACTCCCCACCTCCTAACCCTAACCCACATCCTTTAATTTAGAGAGGTGCCACATTTTTTTTCAGCCATAGAAGAGCAGCACACTTGTAATCGTAAGCAGGCCTAGGTGAGCTTGAACTGGTCTGAGCCTTGTGTCAGGCACTTGGTTTCTCCAGCCGTGCTGCTGCCCACTCGGTGCTGCTCCATTGGGTAAAGTCCAGAGTCAGGGAGAGAGAGCGAGCAAGAGAGACAGGAGCTAGAGAGGTCTGTAGTGGTATCTCCTGGCTGCCATGCTGAAACCAGAGCTGAACCTTGGTGATGTTAAAAGGTCAGGTAGTTCATTCTGCATGAGAACAATGTGAGAAAACTGCACTGTCGGTTTTCCATCCTGTAGTGGCTTCAGGGGGTGCTGGCTTAAAGATCTGTGGTGGATCTGTGGTAAGGAACCTGTACTAGAAACAAAGAGGAGAGGAATCACATAGTATAGCCAGGCTGCAGGGAGGTAAGGGCAGTGTGAAGGAGAAGGAGTTATTGATGCCAGCAAGTCTCAGGGTGGGAACATTACCCACAGGCAGCAGTCTGTGCACGTCATTGGGCTTCCGCCAAACGAGGGAAGCAAAATCAATGGTTAGTCTTAGATGTCTGAACTGCCCCAGCTGTTCCTGAGCCCTCCTGGGTGAGAGGATGAGCCTGCCGTGGTCCCGGAAAACTTCCCTTTCCCTCTTATCTGCATGGCACAGCTTTACCTTTTTCCTATTTTTTATTTGACTTCCCAGAGTGCGTAGAATAGTAATGCAAAAAGCTCAGTCTTCCCAAAGGGTGGGTCCAGGCAGCAGCAGTGGGGCCAAGAGAGCACAGGGCTGTGAGCCATGTCCATCAGGACCCAGGGACCTGAATTCTGCAGCAGACCCCTCCCTGTTTCTGGTAGCCCAACAGGCTGTATGTTTGACACCCTGGTCTACCCTGTTCTTAAGACTGCACAACAGCCAGGCACAGTGCCCCACAACACCAAGGGCACCCTACCCTGCCACGGGTAAAGAAGGGGAACAAGGGCACTGTCGTTGTCCTGCCACTGCAAGGACAGGGAGGGTATGTTAAGTAGGTCTGGCATGGAGCTGTTTAAGGAGGTAAGTTGTTTGTCAAGTTGCTTGTCTGTGAACAGAGTGAGGCCCCACATTTCTGTGATTGTCAGGCATGGATTTTGAGGTCTGCAAGATCTCCCAGTTTAGTTGCTTTGGGGATTCAGCCTAGAAATCCAGGGTAATATTCCATAACACCTTTAATGCTAGCATACTTTGTTGATCATTTTGATTGAATTTCTTTCATTTAAATCTGTTTTCTTACTGTTTGCTTTCCTTTCACAGACCTGCATGTAGGTAAGCAGAGTCCCCAAGCCATTTCAGCCTAACTTCTGGCATTTTTATGTACATAAAACTTCAGTGTTGATGGTGATGATACCTGGGATTATTTATGGGTTTTCATAAAAAACAGAAAGAGGAAAATACAGAATTGCCTGGCTTCTCTCTTCCTTCCCCCCTGCCCCTCCCCCTCCCCACAGAGGAGTTTAATTTTAAATGATAAATGTGGAAATTAGAGACCGTCGAGAAAATCCAATTTGGTGAGGAGTTTTAAAAATCCCATAATAAACGCAGAGTGAAATGTATGATTTAATGCGGGGCGCCAATGGCTGCTATTATGTGCTATTAGCAAATCGGGGCTGAGAGTGAATCTTTATCACTTGGCGAGTGCGGGCTGGTCCTGCCTTTCCTTCTGCTATTGATTTGTAGCCGCTTGTCATAATGACATCGGGAAGCAATGAATGGAAGATGTGCTTTTGATAGGATTGAGGGGGTGCGAAGGGGGGAGAGAAAATTCAGCAAGTTTTCTATCTCTTCTGCCTGATTAGATTTTTTTCTTCTTTTAAGAGCTTTCACATTCCAATAAAAATGCTAAATCAGCTCTGAAGCAGAATTGTTAGGGAGTAAATAGCTAGTCACATTTAAAGGAGGAAAAGATCTGACTTTACAGCTCTGACTTTACAGCGTTGGGTGAATTTGAAGAATAGTTCTTCTGGCTTCATGAAAGCGAAAGTGGTGGGTGGTTTGGGTGTGAGAGAGAGCTTGGGTAGGAGCGTCTGTACTGGTGGATGTATAGGCAGGTACCACAGCTAGGTGCTGGGTGCTGGTGTGTGCAGAAGACGAGGCCAATCACAGTGCAGAGCTATGAAATGTCTGGGGGTCCCTTGTCACAAAAGCAGAGAGGGTGCAGCATTACTGAGTCAGCCTCCGCATTGCCTTGTCGTACCAATGACAAAGATCTTCCTGGAGCCTGGGTCACCTGCCGCTGGAGGCAGGTGCTTCCCATGGAAAATAGAAAATGGGTCTGGTCAAGGGAAGCAGAAATGCTGCCGTGTTTGGAAATGGCTCCTGTCTCAGGATTTCCTTTTCCCTGGTCAGGGTGCAAGAACTCCTTTGCTTCCACATTGTCTCCCCAGCATGTGCACGCTCCTACCACCACACATCTGCATGTATTAGAGGTTGGGGCCTGTACATGCATGTGACACCCCTTGTAAATCTGCTCTGCTCTGAGATGCCATGTGGCTCCCACCCTGTGCTTTGTGGCGCTGGGGAGAGGAAGCCAATGAAGTTCCCTTTTCCTGTACTTGGGGAAGTCGCCAAGCACTTCCTCTTCAGCTCCTGGCTGCTCCCCTGGGACTGCCCTGGTCACCTCCCCACCTTGGCCTGGGCCAGCCTGCACTGTGCTTATTTACAGAAGCCTTTGCCGGTGCGGTCGAAGGAGCCTGCTTTACAGGCTCCCTGTCAGAGCACCAAGCAGCAGATAGGAAATCAATGCAGGGACTCCAAGCACCTACTTCATCACTTGAGAGGAAGAAATACAGCATTCCCACTCTGGGCTTACTGCTCATTAAAAACAAATCCTTTAAAAACCTGTTATATGAGAACAAGGAGGGCAAGGGGAGAGCTTTGGGAGGAAAGCCCTGCTAAGTCTTGGCGGCCAAGGCAGCCTGCCACACCGACTGCTGGCTTACGTGGCTCTGTAGGTGCACGTGGTGCCTTGCAGACAGGTAGAAATGACAGCCCTTGCCTCAAGAGCTGGAGGGTGGCAAGAGGGTTTGGGAGAGGGGTGGAGGGATGAGGCTGCATGTGAAGGATTGGGGACGCGTGACCGAGGGCAGTGTCTGGGATCTTCCGGGCCCGTCAGCTCCCAGGAGCAGCAAGTTCTGAGGAAAGGTATGATATGAAAGTGGATGCAGCGTCCAAGAGGAAGGTCTAGGCATATGGGTGGGCTTGGGGAAAGACAACTATGGGAGCAGCAGGAAGCTGATCTGGCAGCACTGGGTGAGAGGGAGGCAGGACCTGGGTAAGAGCTGGAGATAGGCAGGCCTCGAAGCACAGGCTGAAGACCTGCGGTGTTTGTCAAGGGAAAAGCAGAACCAAGTGCAGCTGGTTGCGATGGCGGACAGGTCGGGCAATTTCATAGATTCATTAATACCAGGGTTGAAAGGGACCTCAATAAATTATTGAGTCCGATCCCCTGCCCCGGGCAGGAAAGAGCGCTGGGGTCAGGTGACCCCAGCCAGGTGCTTGTCCAGTCTCCTCTTAAAGACCCCCAAGGTAGGGGAGAGCACCACCTCCCTTGGACACCTGTTCCAGGTTCTGGCAACCCTTGCTGTAAAGAAGTTCTTCCTGATGCCTAACCTGAATCTGCTCTCTGTCAGTCTGTGGCCGTTGTTTGTAGCTGCTCCAAGGGGTGCCCTGGTGAACAGAGCATCTCCTATCCCTTGCTGTCCCCCACTGATGAATCTGTAGACAGCCACAAGATCCCCTCTCAGCCTTCTCTTGTGCAGGCTGAAGATTGCAGTCTGTCCATGGCTGCTTGTAAGGCCTTACCTGCAGGCCCCTAACCATACTAGGTTATCCACATCCCTCTTGAAGTACGGTGCCCAACAATGGACGCAACACTCCAGCTGCGGCCTAACCAAGTATCACCTCCCTGGACCTGCTTGTGATGCATCTGCTAATGCATGATCAAGTGTGGTGCAGGTGGATCTGAGGAATGCAGTTTGAGGGCGATTGAGAGATGTGGAGGACAGAGTGGTCACCATGACATGGCCAGAGCATGGGCCAAAGCTTTAGCAAATCTGGAAATGTTGCAGTGGAAGAACTGGCAGGATTTATCAGTGATTTATATAGGGAGGGGGTAGTGAGTCAGCTGTCCAGGGTGCAGTGTGGAGTGGTGGGAAGGATGGTGGAGATTGAGAAGACAGAAACTGCACTTCCATCATGTGGCATTTGAGCTGGCAACTAGACATAAATAATGAGAAGTTGGGGAGCTGCTGCGGGGCTGTCTGGCACCAGGGCACCTCGCGAGTGCTGGAGAATCCTTGCTGGCACGATCAGAGCAGGAGGAGGGTGTAGGCATCTCATTGCTAGAGGTACTGAGAAATTTTTCACATCTGACACTTTTTTGGAACATGTCCTAATACATGGCTGGCTCGTTATCCTCCTGACTTATCATAGAGCTGAAACTTATTAGCAAGGACTTTCAAATACACATTTTAAGACAATTGCTTGTAAAATTATTACCAAGCAATGATTAATTTTCCCATCCTCATTTCAGTCATATTTTTGCCTTAATCAAGGTGGCCTTTCTTTCCCATAACTTGTAAAGCACTAATGTAACCCAGTGGGCTTTGAACCAGGTTGTGCTCAGCAAAGGGGGCTGTTAGTTCGCTCAGATGTGGTGACCCTAATGAAGATATCTGCCATGTCCCAGCATTCCCAGTAAGACTGAAGCCATGGGCTGCCCTCAGGGAAGGCAGCCGCTGTTTTTCTAGAGCCTGTCATCTACCTTTCAGCCTTCAAGTGTGCCTCTGTGACGCAAGCCTTTGAGATGCTTGAGAAATGACTGAAGCATGGCACTGCATGGCCTAATGCTTTCCCTGCCCGTTAGGCCACGTGTGGTGACTTGTACAATTTATTCCCCATTTTAAGAACTGTTTTTAAAGGCTATTTTTTTCATTTTTTGAATTAAATTAATGATTCGGAGAAGGAACCTGGAGTTCTGCTGAGCAGCTGTGAGGACTCCCTCGCAGGCAGCGGCATCCTTGGGCCCCAGCGCAGACTGCTGCCATGCTTGCTAAGTGAGCGTTATCTGCTCCTCAGTTTGTGGACCAGCTGCTAGAAAGCACGCTTTGCCCATGGCTTACACAAAGATTGGCCTGACAGCAGACTCCTAAAGGAAACCTTTTGGGCAGGGAGCACGCGCACAGCCCTGGCTGAAAGGCTTCCAGCGCTGCAGCCTCTCCTGCAGGGGGGACCAGAGCAGGCTGCAGCAGCCTGCAGCCCTAATAGTAGTGGCCAGCTTCTCGAATACCTGATTAGAAAAGCATGTGGTGGGGAGAGTTAAAACTATGAAAGCAGCCTTTGGTTTGGTGCTTCCTAGTTTCGGATTGCTTATCTTTGCCACATAAAAATGCCCAGGGTGCTTTGTTTGGTTTGTATTCTTTAAAGAGAGGGGTGAAAGGGTGGGCTGGAGACCTTCAGTATTTTTATGAAAATGTAGCTAGATATCATTAAAATATCAGGAGAGAGAATATTCATTTGGAAGGGGAGGGTGTGGAGCCCCCTCCCTTTCCTGTGCACTCCAGCTGGTGGAGGCACCTTGCCGGCTGCGCTTTCCTGCTCTCCAGCCTCTGGGGAGCCTGTGCCTCTTCTGGTGTGCCAGGTCACTCTCTCCGTGAGCCCCGTGTGCAGTTGCAGTGCTGGTCGCTTTCATCCGAGACAGCAGAAGCTGAGTTCAAACACTGAACTGGCATGTTGTATCTGCAGGTTTCAGACCCTTGGAGGTACCAAGACACTGAATGCAAGTACCTCTTCCCTACTACATTTCAAATTCTCACCTGCTACACATTAATGATGTAGGTAGAGCCGAGTGGGAGGAGCACAGCATATAGCTAAAAGAGCACTGACTGAAATCCAAAATGAAACCTTATCTATTTTTCTCAGTAAATTGTATTTTTCTAACTGCAAAAATAACATGTATGTTATGGTTTTTGGTGGGAATCCTGTCTGACACTGTTTGCTAATAAGCTCATCCTAGGTCTAAGTAACTTGAGGTTTTACTCTTTGTGAATTGTAGCCCCAAGTCTCCCTTGTGACTAGAACTGGTTGGAAATGTTCAGCAAAAGCAAACATTTAAAAAATTGGTAAAAGAAACATCTCTTTTAAGCAGCTCTTCAGCAGCAACCCCATACCCATGCCAGGCTGGCTTGCCCCTCTCTAGAACTGCCTACAGCTTGGAAACTGCAAGGTTTCTAAAGAGCCGCAGCATCTGATGGCTACATACTTGTTCTTCTTTTGGAGGTGCTAATTCATAATAGAACTACTTTGTATTTAGTTTTAGATCTCTGGAAATTCACAAAAACCCTGCTTTTCAGTAGATGTTGGAAGACCCAAGAGGTTGTGCTGTGTTGCTCCAATTGGAAAAAAAGGAGCACAGCAGTAGCAAGAACAGACCTTCTTAAGGGTCTTTTTATTATAAATCTCTAGATCTGTGATAACCAGCTGTGGTAGAGATCATCTGATCTCTTTACTTCACTGCTGTTTTGACAGTTGAGAATTTAGACACTGAAATATAATGCCTTTGTGTTCTTCCCAGGGTTGTGTGATTGATCTCTCTCGGTAAACCATTAGGTGTTATTTTCCTTCTCTGTTTAGAAATTAACTGTTTGCCTAGTGTGTTTTGCTTATAGTTTTTGTTACTATCTTTAGCTGCATGATTGCAAATGTTATTCATTATCAGAGAAGCCAAAGGAAATTTTAGGAGACAGGGGAGTTGGCTTTCAGCCACCTTGTTGCTCCCAGTCCCTAGAGGCAGTGGAGGTTGACTTAGTTCTTGGCATAACTTTGAGCAGCCTCGGGGCTGATCCGAGTTCCCCTGACTTCTGATGGCCCCCAGGGTCTGTGAGCCAAGACCTGTGCATTATGGTAAATCCTCAAACTGTTCAATGAGAGGCTGATGTAGCCCAGTTTTAGCTTGACCTGATTTAGAGGACTATTTATAACATCCACAATAGCTGGAAACAGGAACTGGACTGGTACAAATGGGATGTGTTTAAATAGAAAAAGGACCAATCAGGAATGCTAAAGGCTTTCTGTTTCAGTAACGGACCCAGACGTTGCTGCAATGTTGGGTGAGGTCCATGTGAAGAGGTGCAGGATGTCAGTGTTGTCTGGTTACTTTTGAAGGGACAAAGTTGCCACACCTTTCTGAACTTGCTTTTCTGGCAGCTGGTTGAAAGAAAGGAGGAGAAAGGTGTTAGCATGCATCGGTGAGTCTCACTGTTGTGGTCACCACTGTCTGTCGGAAGCACGACGGTAGCAAATCCATTCCCGATGCGGACCCCACAGGACCTCTGCTGCATAGTCGTCAGGAGAGGGGATAGATCCCCAGTTATAGGAGCATAGGAACTGATGGATTGGTGTAAAAAAGGGCTCCACTTAGACCCAAATCCCTTTCCTGACAGTGGCCAGTATCTGCTGCATTAGGGAAAGATGTAATGAACTTGTCTCTCGACAGCTGTGGAATAGTCTGCGTACAAGCAAAGATTCTTCCTATCCCCTTCCATTTAAAGACAGGCTTGTGTCCTGAAGCAAGAGGTTTTATAAGGCCTCTGCAGGGGTTTCTTGCTTATTCGTTCATGCTTTTGATCTTTATAAATGTCCAAACCTGTTCTGAATCCTGCTCACCTCTTGGTCTCAATGAGCTTGTGTGACAGTGAGCCTTGGAAGCCTGATTTTGTGTGCTGTGCAAAGAGCATTGCCTTTTACCAGGCTGTTGGAGAGAGTTCATTTCAGTCCTCTCCCCCCATCATCCTGATCATCATAGATTCATCCTGTCTGGGCCGAGTTCCCCAGCTCCAAAAGCAGAGCCTTCATAGGTGGTGAGATGTGTCAGAGGGTTTAGATATAGATATCCTGAGCTGAAGTGGCTTCTAGAATATGTTCACTGCTCCAGGAGTGCAGGGTTTAAAAAACCGATGGACAACATACAGATCTGCTCACCGTTTGCATTAATATTTTTGAGAGGCTTGAGCAGGGTGGAATAGGCCTGCACTGACACTTTCAGGCTGCAGATGGAGGTAAATTACACTGGGACTAAATTATGCTGGTGTAAACTGTTCCAATGTAACTGTTACCTCTGTCTGCTCCTATGTTGGCATAAGTTGAGCTAGCTCACTGTAACTTGTTCCATTCAGGTGTAAAGTCATAGCGACTTAGTTCATTATTGGTTTTTGTGCTAAGATTATTAATGAAATTCACTCCTGGAGGATCTCCACCAGCAACCTCCTTCCAGCCAAGAAGTTCCACTTTCAACACAATCTGTTGTCATCCTCCCCTCAGTCCCCCACACACTCCACAGTTCTTGTCCTAATACCCATTTTCTTCAGTTTAACTAGAAGTTTTTCATGTGGTGCCCTATCAGGTGCTGTCTGGAGCTAACCCTCTGTAATTCTTTTCATTCAGATCATATCTACGGATGCTGCCTTTGTCTACAAAACCAGCTGTTTAGAATCATAAAAAATGAGGGTTGAAGGGACCTCAGGAGGTCGCATCTAGTCCAACCCTCTGCTCAAAGCAGGACCATCCCCAACTAAATCATTCCAGCCGAAGCTTTGTCTACCCAGGTCTTGAAAACCTCCAAGGATGGAGACTGCACCACCTCTCTGGGTTGCCTGTTCCAGTGTCTTACTGTCCTCCTAGTGAGAAACAGTTTCCTAATATCTAACCTCACGTTCCCTTGCTGCCCCTGGAGCCCATTGCTCCTTGTCCTGTCATCTGACACCCCACCTGTCCTTCCTGAACAGGTTGTGCCCTTCCATGACCATGCTTCAGGCATGCAAGCTCCCACCAGGCCTCTTATTCCAATCACGCCATAGCTCCATGACCAAGCAAGGACTTCCAGTTCTTCCTGCTTGTTTCTCAGGCGCCAGGAATTTGTGTATAGGCACCTGAGGTGACGAATTGATTGCCCTGATTTCTCAGGAAGTACGAGAGCACGTTCCTGTCCCCTCCTGCTTGCTCTTCCTCCAGGTCTCCCACTTCCCCGCTTACTGCAGGGCTTTGGTCTCCACCCCCGGAGAACCTAGTTGAAAGCTTTCCTCACTAAGTTAATAAAAGGACAGTTAGCGATCCCCAACCCTAAAGCCCAAGGCCCAACAAGGGGCTCGTCTGGGATGTCCATTTATTTTGACATCAGGCTGCTCTGACACACTTTTCCCCTGGTAGACCCATGTTGTCTTTTATCCCATTGTCTGTTTGCTTCCTAATGATTTATTTGATCTTTCCTTTGCAATTTGTGTATAATTGAAGTCATACCAATGGGCAGGAGAGTTTTTTCCTTGCTTTAAATGTATGCACTGTGATTCTGTTTTTCAAGCCAAAGACATTGCTTCCGACCTGATACATGCGTTAAAAGATATTGCAGCTGGACTTGCAATGTCGCGTGCCATTTCTTGATTTTCTGGGGCGGGGATTATATAGTCAGTTCGTTTGAAAGCATTAAGCTTTAGGATGCTGGTAACCTCTAGTTCTGTTTGCTGCTCCTATGAGCTGTGCTGCCTTTGTCTCCATGTGCTACCTTACAGTCCTTGCTGAAAACAGGCTTGGGTTTGGTTTAGCTTTCAGCCTTTCCTAGGTTCTCTTTAATCTTGACCCCAACCACACTGTGCAGCAGATGCAGTTCTACTTTACTTGTATGGGTAATGAGTCTTGCTGTTTGTTTTGATTTCCCTTGCAAGGCCTAACTCAGCTTGAGCTTTGCCTATTCTTGCTTTACCCTTACATTTCTGACCTCTCAGACGTTCCTTTCCTTTGCTCATCAGTGCCTGTTTCCCATTTCTTGCAGACTCTGCTGACTCCTTATCGTTGCTGAGGTAGCTCTTCATCCAGTTAGGTCAGGAGTCCTTTCCTACCAGTGTTCATCCATTGTTCAGGATGCAAGTTTCTGACAGTGTTTGCACATTTGACTTACAGAAATGCAGGCCTTGCCCAGACCCAGGCCCCTGAGCTCCCCACTCTAGCTGGCTTCACTAACTTAATTTCCTTCGTTTCTCAAAGCGGCCTTTTGCAATAAAACACCTCACAGACCTAATATTGTTAATTCTGTCAGTTAGTTGAACAGAATCAACTCAAAATGGCTCAATCCAAGATTATTTTGTACAACAAATGTCCTTGCTACTTATCAAAATAAGTCTAAAATAGCATCACTTCATGCTAGTGACTTTGACCCAACTAACTGTTTTATCCTTGGTACATTTTCTCATGTTTGCAGTCTATCGCCCCATTCACACAGCACTCTTTCCCCTCACTCTTACCTGTATTTATGTAGTTTCTGAACACTGCATACTCTTCATGCACCTTGTTCCCACTGTGATTGCTATTCCACCATGGTCTGTGCATCCGGATTTGCCTTTTTGACCAGTGTTAACAACAGCAAGGTAGCTTTTATATTTTTGAATACATGTGTAATGACAAGGAGACATGACTGCAGAATTTCAGGAACAAAAAACTTCCAACGTGTCCTTTTTATTGTGGGGGTAAGCTTTTCTGCCCAAAGTCTTGTTAGCATTGATGTGACCAGTATGTGTGAAATAGGAAGCTTCTTGAAGAGTTACATTTATTGTAAATCTATTCTTTTTGCACATTCTGCTGTATAAACCTAGAGAAGTATAGTCTCATCGGTTCAAGAAGTAGAGCTGCCTGCTTTATAGGCATTGTGACAAGCACAATGGAGCCAGGCCCTTTGCTCTGTTCCAGACTGAGGTGAATAGATTTGTTTTCAGCTGCTTTCCTGCCGGACAGGAGCAAAGAGCTTCTTCGTGGCTTCTCACTGCTTCTATTCCTACTGAAAAAGTAGAGTGAAATAGTGCCCAGGTCCTGCTGATTTGCTCCAGACCAGCCAGGTGTTGCTGGTATGCAGATCTCTTGCATCTCTCAGGGGAGCGTTTCTCCTGCCAGTGTCATCAGGGCCGCTCTCTCAGGAGTCAGCTTTACCTCGCAGCTGTTTCTGAGCTGTCACGCTCTTGGGAAATGCAGGAGATGCTTCTGCGGTTCCAGAGTCACTTTAAACTGAGATGTTTCTCTCAAGTCTGGAAGTCTTTTCGCAGGCAGTGGATAACCACGCTGTGTTCATTTAGTTTTGTACTACAGGTTGTAGTCGGGCATTTCCTTTCCAGCCTCTCTTTGCTCTCCCTCCAGGGCACTGCTTCTTGTCTTAGTGCTTGTCACTAGACAGTTCATCTATCCCACCCTAACCAGGGTCTTAGTTAATGCCTTCCTCCCAGCTAGATCCTGTTGTCACAGGACCACAGCCTGCACTGAAAGGCCACTAGATTCATCTCCTGTGTCACAGGAGCCTGTTTCTGGTGTCACTTGTTACTACAGACAGGATTTTTAGTTGTGTCAGAGAACGTGAGCACATCCCAGACTGTAGTGGCTTGCCTTCCTATCTGCCTCTTCTCTAGGGCAGAGTTGTCCTGCATCCTTGTCGTTTGTGGATGCAGGACAACCCAGGCAAGTTTTACCTGAACCCGATCACAGATCTCTGCATTCTTGCTGAAACCTCGCCCCCTCCCCAGGACTCTTGACTCAGACCATATGTGGCAAGACGCCTTGTATTTTTCTTTGGCTAGGATGAGGGCATTCAGGAAGTCTGCAAGGCTTCCACGGCTTTTGGGATGTGCGTAAAGGGAATGCCATTTCCACTCAGTGCCTGTCTAAGTGGATTAGGTTCAGCATTAAGGCATGTTTATATCTGAGCTAGGTTGTCAGTATGTTAGCCTTAGAGTTTACTCTGCCAGATCTAAAGTGACATTGATGGCCTGCCTCTCTGATGCTTGCCATCGTAGTGATCTGTAGGGCTGCTACCTGGCATTCTGCACGTGCTTTTAGGCCCTGCTGGTTTTCTGGCTTGGTCTCTGGATCTGATGCTCACTTTGGGAGGGCAGTTGTCTGGCTCCTATTTAGCTGCAATTCCCTGTCCAGAGTCCTGCAGCTATGTGCTGACCACAGGTGAGAATCTGCTCAAGTTGCATGTTGGCACCTCAGCTCCCCAGAGAGTTGTCTCTGCAGGTGCCTGTGACTCGCCTGCCTTGAGAGCGCAGCTCTCTGGGACTTGGGGAAAGGAGAGGAGGCAGTTGATGCTTCAGCTGTCTGCACAAATTCCTTCAGCAGCATAGGTGGAGATGGTCTCTAAGAGGAGCTTGGATGTGGGCAGGGTATGTAGGGGCCTGGCAGAAAGTCTGTCCAAAGGAGGGTGCATGGGAGAAGATGGGTGATGGCGACATGACAGCAAGGGGTCAAGGCAGGGAGCACTGCATGGTGGAAGGGCCACAAAGAGTGAGGAGATGGGGTGAGGGTGGAGGGGCAGAGCTACCTACAGCTTTGAGAGGAACAGTGAGGAGTTTGCTGTGGCTATGCCGTGGGACAAGGAAGCCTCTCAGGGGCTCCAGAATAGGGAGTAATGACCTCATGCCACCAGGCCGGGGTGAATTTTGTATGGGCTGGAGGGGAGGTAGCACATGCATCTATGCAAAGCTGGAAAGCAGGGTGTTGCAGTAATCTGAGCAGGATGTAACAAGGCCTGAACAAGAGATGCAGCTTTGAGGAGAGAGAGAGGAGGACAAGGTTGGAGTTGCTGGGGAGGAAGAAACAGTGTGCAAGAAAACGGCCCAGTTGTACGGGACAAGAGAAAGGGAGGAGTTGAGAGTGAGCTCTGGGTTTCAGACCTGAGTGGCAGGCTACAGCAAAGGTGCTGGCAGTGACAGAGCAGGCAGGAGCACAGAGGGTTGTCTTCACTGCTCAGGCTGAAGACAAGAGGCCCAAGAAATGGCATCAGGAAGACGAGCTCAGATGCACTCCTGCTTGGGAGGAGGCAGGTCCATGATGGAGCAAGAGGTCCTGGAGCCCTGTGCATGGGTGGGATGCCTGGATGCAGGAGAGAAAAGGGATATGGGAGAGGGTGGAGCCTGGGCAGCCCCAGAGAGAAGGGATGGGAGGGAAGAAGGCTTCTCTAAAGAGGCAGGGGCAGCATGGTCATTTGAGGCAGGAGAGCAGGACTTCTTCACGGTAAGGGTGGCCAAAATTTGGAACTGGCTTCCGGGGAGATGGTGCTCTTCCGTACCTTGGGGGTCTTTAAGAGACGGCTGGATAGGCATCTGGCTGGGGTCATCTGACCCCTGCGCTCTTTTCTACCTAGGCAGGGGGTCCAACTCGATGATCTGTTGAGGTCCCTTCTGACCCTAGCATCTGTGAATCTATGACCTGCAGGAACTGGTGTCTCCAAACCCCATGAGGGTAAGATATGGAAAGGAGACTCTGATCCAAGGGCACGCTGGGAACTGACCCTGAGGCCAAGGGATGGTTTTTGAGGATCAGGGAGACCAGGGTCTGCTCATATGAAGAGAGCTGGAGTGCAACAAAGAGGAGGGTGCAGAAGGGGGTGAATACAGCGGGGAAGGGATCAGTGCAGTCAAATGGAGGAGCCTGTTGGACATCATTGCAATGCTTGGTGACTTGTGAAGGCAACACAGATGGGGACAGCGTTAGTTATTGTTGCATTGATAGTGGCCAGTGCTGTAGGTCTTTTGGGCACACTGACTCTCCTGACAGGCTCAGTGCAAATCAGACAAGATAATCCTTCATGGGAGTTCAAGTCACATTTGGGGGTGAAGCCACAGTCTTCTGTCCTCTGCACCCCTCTCCACTGAGTGTTTAGCAGCAAAAATGTTTGCCTACTTCCAGAGGAGGATTGTAGCCGTAGTGGTGTTTGTCTTTGCAGAAATAGCGGGGGTTTTCAAAAGTGCCAGAGTGATTTGGGAGCCGTGACTGAGTTTCAGAGGTACTTGTGGTCCCAAGTAACTTGGGTGATTTCAAAAATCAAACCAGAATGACATTTGTGGAAACATTTGTAGAAAATACTTGCGACAGCAGAAGGTTTGAGTTCTAGCATTAGAAATCACAAAGGTTTCTAGGACTTGGTCTGGCTCCCAAAAAATGATGAAACATTTGGAGAGCCTTTTGTCAAATAGTTACTGGAAAAAAAGGGTCTCTCCCAAAGTCACGGTGAGTGATGCTGGAGCTGTCTCGACATTGTGTGTTAGTGTTCACAGACAGAAAACCTGCAGACTTCTAGCGCTGCTGCCCCTGCCCCAGGCAAGTGCTGCATATTAAAAGGGGCTGGAAATGATGCATTCCAAGTACATGCTCTAGAGACCTTAATTCCTCTTTATGCCCATGCCCATGGCCAAAACTGAGTGAGGGCAGAGGCCTTGAATCCCACTTGAGTAAGTTTGTTTGGTGGGAGGAAGCTGCCACTTGGCGTATCTGCACCGACCAATGTAGGGAATTCAAAACGCTGGAGACGCAAACAGGTTTGTTTAGAATAATCCAAAAAATGACTCTTGTCTATGGCTTTGAGTCCCGCCTCACAAGTGCTGTGCTCATCTCTGCTCTCTGCAGCTCTCTTCAGATCTCATCCCCTCCATGCTGGCTTCCTGCACATGCTGCAGCGGGAGCCGTGATAGCTGTTCCAGCATCTCATTGTGCAGCTTTGGAGATTCATAGCTAGCTTAGTGATTTTATAAAACATTTGTGTTCTCCATACTTTATCAATCACTGACAGACTCATTGTTTTATAATGTACTTCTCAGCAAGCTGTTTGCGACTCATCGCCCTGCTTGCTTTATAGTCTATAAATATTTAATTCTTTAATAAACTGCTTATATGTAATATCCAATGACTGATGCTCTTCTTCCCCCCTTTCAATAGTGCTACTATTTGCAAAACAATTCTCTCTTTTTCTGAATAGCAATATGTTTCATAAATGTTTGAATTTCCTTTTCCTAAGTAGCAATTTCTTCAGGGTGTTTGGTAAAATGACAGGCAGAGCAATGGCTCCTGCAGCTTTAAAACAAGTGTCCTTCCCCAGAGCTGCATTGGGTGGTGGCCTGCACGTAACCAGAGAAGCGGATGCCAGCGACGCTTCACACCGGTGCATGTAAAACAGCTTGTAGACAGCAGCGGTGGTCCCCCTGGGGCTGGAGCCTGCCCTGCAGCTAAGGCCAAGCAAGTCCCATGTGGGAAGCTGTCTTTGCTTTATTCCTATATCAGGGTGCCAAGAGGGACTCGCTGCCTGTTTTTCTGAATTCACGTACCCTTGGATGTGAGGGGACCCAGGGCAGTCTGTGTCCTAGCCCTTGTCTTTACAAGCAGGCCAGGAGATGCAGCACTTAGATTTGTTTGTGGTTAACATACCAGATACAGAGCAGCAGGCCCGCTGAAGGCTGCAGTCAGTGTCCATGCTGGACAGATGTCCCCTTTCTGCTGGGGGTTCCCTGGACCAATATACAGAAAACTAAACAGAAGAAAGTGCGTACGATGCCTTGTGGGAGAGCTGGCTGGGCACAGAGACCATGCCCAGCATCGCTCTCCCTTCCTCTTTAGGCTTGGCTTTTCAAGCAGCCCCTTTGGGTTCAGCCACGCTCCTCCAGGAGCAATGGTCCCACTCAAGCTTTGCGCACACTGCTTTTGCAGCTGTTTCACCATCCCCTGGCAAGCCCTGGCCTCCATCACTGCATGACCAACCTCCCCTGTCTGTTCCTGACACGGAAACCCCGCACATTGAAAGCATGACGTCCCCATGCTCCCCAGGAGGATACAAAGGAGTGGGGGGAGCCCGGTGGAAGTTTTGTCTCCTCTGTCCCAGGGTTGTGGCCCTCCTCTTTGGATCTCTCAAGGGTTTTTTACAAGCCTCCCGGGAGCAGGACGCTGACAGCTCTTGCCCCCCTGCTTTGTCCGTGGCAGGTTTGGGTGCTCTGCCCCGTAGCTGTGGGACAGGTTGTGTGTGTAGCTTTAGCAGTAGGTTAGACAAGACTGTGTTTGGCTGGTTTGGGCAGGGATGATCCTGCCTTGGGCAGGCGTTGGACTAGAGGGCCCCTGCTTTTCTATGATCCCAGCATACCCTTGCTTTGTTGCAACTGCTCTTAGTGCTCCCTTCCTTGCTTGCTCTGCCACGTCTGCTTTGGAGCCAGGAGCTGGGTTCTTGCAATGACTCCCCACTGTCACCACGCCCCTGGCCCTGCTGCATCATGCCTTGCACGTCCCCTGTGCAGTTGACGCAGGCGAGCCTCGCAGCCTCCCTTCCCTTAGGTGACCCCTTCCACCAGCACTGGCCTGGATCACAGCTTGCTCCTTACAAGGCTCTTGTGGACCGGCTCCTGTGCCCCGGTGTGAGGCAGGCTCGGCACCCTCGGCCCGTGCTGCCAGGACGTGTCCCCCATGATCCCCTTGACAACGCCCTTCCCCCCGTCTCGCATGATGAGCCACCTTCGGCCATGTGTGGGAGGGGGCTGCCACCTCCCCAGCCGGGGCCCAGTCAACCCGGGCCTGATGTCTCCCTCCCCGATCCATCTGGCAAGCTGCCGGCCACCCTGCGCTCCCTGCCGTTCAACCAAGAGCGTAGAGAAGCCGTGGCAGGTGGTGCAGGCTCCTGGGAGCACAGCAGAGCGGGTGTAGGGATCTGGGTCCGGGGTTTGCTGTCGTGTCTGGGGAAACTGCAGCTGCTTGGAGCCGGCCGGGCAGTGTTTTCAGGGTGCAGCCCTGGGGTCTTAGTGCTCACAGCTAGGCTTTCCTGAGCACAGCGCCTGCAGCTCTGGTCAGCTTTGAGACCCGGCCCAGCCCCAGGCATGGCATGCGCCTGTCTGCACACGCTGTTAGGAAGAGCCCTTCCTCTGGGGAAGGGGTGCAGTGGCAGCAGTTCACACCTGAGCCTAGCCCCAGGCAGGGGGGCTCCTCCTCCCACACCCCTGCCTCTCTCATACCACACAGTCAGACTGGAGGCCCAGTTCCCAGCACATGAGACACGGTTGCTTTCAGACCCCTGCTGTCTCTACCCCTTAACCCACCTGAAACAGCTGGGGGCTGTGGTGCCCAAGAGACTGGTGTGGGGACTGAGGCCTCGTTACACCGGTCTCTTCCCCTGATGGTGAGAGGAACTAGTCCTGCCTCAAAGCGCCCAAGCCTAGTGAGGAAAAAGATGGGCACCTCTCTCCCTTCCCCAGGACATCCATGACCCTCGTACCCCGGCCCAGGCACAGGGTCCTGGCAGCACTGAGGCACTTGTCACCAGTGCTCGTGTAGTAGCTTCGTGGACGTTCTGTCACTTCCCGGTCACTGCGGGGCTTTCCCTGGGCACCTTGTGATGTGTGCCAAGCATAGGCGCCAGCCCCAGTGCTGGTGTGCTGAGCGTAGGTGCCAGTGCACTGCGGCGTACAGTGGCTCCTTTTTTCAGCTCCGGCTGGTGTGTGGTGTCAGGAGGAGGTTTTTCCCCCAGATCAGGGGGCTGGGCTGGCATCATTTTGCTCTGTAACCTGGTCTCAAGACTGCTGGTTAGGATCATCTGGGCATCTCCTGCCCAGCCAGCCTCTGCTGTTGCAAGGGACCTGGTCGGTGGCTCCTGGGACTCTTGTTCTCTGTCTGGGCTTTAGTTTTGTGGAGGCTAAAATGTTTGGCCTAGGTCAGTCCTTGGGCTTGTACAGGGTATTCGGGTGAAAGCAAATGGCCTATCTTGTGGCAAGGCAGAATGGCGGCTCTCTCGTGGACTGTGCACCTGTGATGCAAGGTTTGCCGATGCTAAGGATGGAGGGCCGTGAGTTTGGCCCAGCAGTCCAGGCCTCAGGGAGTGCTGGTGAACTGCTCCATCCTGGAGGCCAGCCTCCGGCTCTCCATCCTGTCAGTCTCTTAGTGTTTCTGGGACAACTGTTGCAACAGCTTCATTCAAGCCCCGGTGCCACGCTCACACTCGTACCCCTCTGCCGACGCTAGCTAGCTCGTCCTGGCGGTGCTCACTGCCGCCTAGCAGGGGAGCGCTGACCCAGGGCTGTCATCTCCACAGTCTGCACAGGCTCCTCCCGGCTGCCAACCTCCGATCAGAGCCAGAGGACAGCACTCTCCCCTCTCCGCCATCCTTTCCTGTGCTCACTTCTGCACTGCTCCCTGCTTGGGCAGGGCCAGCTTAACCCCAGCTACAGGAGCCTCAAACATACGGTGATGGATGCTCAGGGCCACGTGAAGGAGGGCGGCCTGTGTGGCTGGGGGAACCGAGCTGGTTTACCCGGCCCATTGCATTTCCAGAGCAGCTGAGCGGGTCTCTCCCCGCTGCATGGGGTGACGGTGGATTTCTCTTCGTGGCAGAGCCCACCTGGCTGGCTCTGCTTTCTGAGCACCACCTGCTTTCACAGGCAGGGAGAAAGAAGAACAAAGGCCTCTCTCTGGAGGGCAGCTCTGGCTGCCGCTCCAGCTCAGCCCATGCTGTTGCCGCTGTGGGAGCTGCTCGTGCTCTGGTTGTGGGTACACTCCCCCAGACATGGATCCTTCAAAGGGACGTGGAGCCCGCGGCCTGCAGCAGTTCAACACTGGTTCCTTGTACCTCTGGCGTTGCTGTTCAGCCCCTTGTTCCCCAGCTGCTCTGAGGAACAGTCCTCCTAGAAGAACCTCTAATCAGCCTCATGCTGCCTGCACACGGTGATTTTCCGCTGAGAGCTGAAACTAGCTGGGAAGAAACTCCCCAAAGCCAGAGCTGAGCTGACAAGAGGATCTGGCCTATTTGCTGCACAGAGGGAGGGCTCCATCCACCCTGTCGAAGCATCAGCTGCTCATGACGGCAAAGAACACCCCCCTTGCACAGGCTGCTGAGCCATGCCAGCGCCATGCTGGAGCCTGCGCCTGGCCTTCCAGCACCCATGGAACAAAGCCAGCCGGGCAGGGACCCCCACTCTGCTGCTGCTCTGTGCTCCTGCCCCTGGACGAGCACGTCTGAGCCTGGCACTCGCCAGCCCGGGGTGCATGCTGTGCCAGATGCGCATGGCGGGGTTCTCGCTCCACCCTCCGGGCTGTTTCGTTGGAAGCCGTCTGTGCTGCACAACTGCGACATGAACCCGCCTCTCCCCGGGTTTGCTCTTCTCCCCTCCCTCCCTCCTGGCACATGGCCTTGGAGACATTTCTGAATGGAACTGGGAATTCTCTGGGCAGCCAGCTTGCCATCCCAGAAGAGGCTCCTGGCAGCACGTGCGTGTGGGGCTGTGGCTCCAACGGGAGCACGGGTAGATAAGCCCATGGTGCAGCGGGCCGTGCCACTCCCTAATGAGCCCGTGCGTCTCGAGCTCTGCGCCGCGGCGCCTCTTCTCCTTGGTGATAACCTTTCTGCATATTAATACTATGCATGTATTCCATGTGACTTCTTCCGACTTGCCACCTCCTCCTTCCAGCTCATTTAAATAAAAATAATTTATGTGGACATTCCTTCAGTCAGGATTTTCTTCCCCCCCCTTAATATTTCGTAGATGCTTTGCACCCAAATGGGGTCGTTATGCCTTCGCATATCATTAGGGCTTTATAAAGAACAACAGCGACATCTGCATGTGCCACAGTGCCACGGAGATCGGAAAAATACAGAAAACAAACCCTGACCAAGCTCCAAGCCAGCCTGGCTCTGCCTTTCCTCAGCCCTTCGCCACCACCATGGACACAAGTAATTGTACAGTGTAATCACATCATGGCTCATCTGAATATTCATAGCCAAGACAAAGCTTTGGAGAAGAAATGCAGGGGAGGGGCGCTGAGGAGCAGTGAAATGATAAACCAGCATTTCATTTTCCAATGGAGTTGTGCGCGCGGTATGAGGAAATGTCCGAGATCCAAATGTGCCCGTGCAGTTCAGAGCCTCCGGGTAGTGAAGTAGCCTCACGGCCGCAGCTCCTGCTGTCCAGAGGGAAAATAAAACAACACAACAAACAGCGGCGGAACAGCCCCCAGCAAAAGTGATGTTTGAAGAGTCGCCAACAGTGGCGAACCAGCTGCTGTTTTACCAGGAATTAAATAGTCTATTGAGGGAGCCTTATAAAGACCCCAATTAATATGTTGTGCATGTATAAGATCTACAAAGAGCCCACTGTGTTCTTCTCCCCCCAGCCACCACCTTCCTTCCCTGGCCAGTGCCAGTGGAGAAAGATCTTAGCTACCAAATAATTGATTAATCACTTCAGCAGTGACGACACCCCTCTCCCAAGCGCAAGAGAGAAAAAGAAGAAGAAATACAAAAAGAGGCAACTGTTCGCTAATTCGGGTATAAATTACCACTGGCTCCATCCTTCTCTTTACCTAAAAAAGCAAACCAAAACAAAACGAGAGAGAAATATAATCCCTGTGTTCATGTGTATGTTGTCTTCGTTTCTGTTGTGTTACTGTGATGTCCTTTATTAATATGAACCCAAAGTGTGGTGTTTGTCGAAGCTGTGGCTGACTCTGCCAGTGCGTTCCCCAAAGAGCTCCTATTTCCATACCACTGGTGTTTATATTCCTTTAAATGTCTAGCGCAGCACCATTTCCCCCTTTTTAATACATCACTGCTGGAATTAGAAGAATCCAAGGTTATATCCAACTTCAAAGGTTTCCAAGTCATAATGATTTTAGTAGAAGTAGAGGAGAGATCATGGAACGAGTCCCTGGCTTTTGAAGATAGGCATCACAGGGACCTTCCCCTCTCTCTTGCTTGCTCGCTTGCTCGCTCGCTCACTTGCTTGTTCTCACTCTCCCCCCCCAACTTTGTACCTCTCCTGGCTCTGAATGTCCCATGCTAACGCAGTTTAATGATATGCAAATGAAATATGCATAAAACCATTCTACTGTATGATGATTAAACACTGGAGACATTAACAGCCGACGCTCCGCTGTTTGACTGTAATAATCTTTCCCAAACATCCACTTTGATTGCAGAGTTATGGAAACCCATAGCAGTTGGCAGAGTGAGTGAGAGAGAGAGAGAGAAGGACAGAGAGATGCAGGGACGCATCACCCATCTCTGCATTTATCCCACTCCGGGAGACGTCCCCCCTTTGTACTGCGCTTCTACTGCTGTCTTTTGTAATCCATCCATGCGGTCGCACCAGGGCGATTAACGGGGAAAAAAACCTCTTTTCTCTTAATGTTTCAAAGCTCATTAGCCAAACGATTATTCCTCATTAACAGCGAAAGCTCATTCATTAAAAGGAAAAATATGCCCAAAAGATGCCAGCGCTGTTAATCCCGAGCCCTGTAACTGGGCTGTAAATCCCACGCTAGTATTTTCCGTGCAGAGGGGATGCGCGCCAATCCATGTAAAAAAAAAAAAAAAGAAAAAGAAAAAGAAAAAAAATAAGGAAAGAAAACAGTTTGTGTATTTTGTAAAATCCGCACGAGAGGCAATTAATATTCCCGTTGCGTGACTTTATTTTTTGTCTCTCCCTTTTGTTTCCAGCGCCCGTCCCTGGCTCAGCGCCCGGTGCCAACAGAACACCTTTCAGGATCCACAGCAACGCAGACAACGTAAGTAGCCAGCTGTCCCCTGGAGCCCAGGCACCCTGCAGACCCCACCGAGCGTGTGTGGCGCTCTCCCCTGCGCACCCTCCGGTGTGCCACCTGGGCTGCACAAGTAGCACCTTCCAAATCTCTCTATCTTCAAGTTTGTGCATGTCTGTGTGGCATGCCTCCTCCTCCTTCACTCCCATAGTGGATCTTGTAAAGGGCTCCAGCTCGGCCCCATTCATCTCCCTGGTGATAGCAGAGAATGTAGATAAATCTCTGACTGCCTGCTTGCTGCTGGAGTATGATTTTTATTTTGTCTTCTGTGTATACCTGGGTCAAAAAGTGGGAAGTATACCCACATGCACACACGGCATGCAGCTCACTCGCTCTCTCCCTCCTCTCTTTCTCTCTTTCTCTCGTGCACACATGCATATGAATCTCTGTGTATACATATGTATGCGCGTACACACACACGCACACACACACAAACACATAGACACTTGTGTACACACAGATGCACACACACACATCACATGGATACACATCTACATGTCTGAAGATGTCTCCGGCTGTGTGTGCATGTGTGTGTGCGTGTCCATGCACACGCAGTTGTGTGCGTGTGTGCATACACAGCTAGGCATCGCTCCACTTGTCTGTAAACATTCCCTCTCCTCCCAGCAGAGGCTGTATGCCTTTATGAGCCTGCCCTGCAAGAGCAGCATTCCTTCCTTCCTTCCTTGCTTGCTTGCTTGCTTGCTTCCTTCCTTCCCTCCTTCCTTCCTTCGGAGCCCTGTTTGGAGACCTCTGTGCTCCCTTCTCTGTGTCTCTCCCGAGCTGCAGAATTGGCATCTTTCCCTGAGGTTCTCCGAATGGCAAATGGCATCAGCTGTAGGCTGCATTCTTGCAGCTTCCTATGGCATTTCTCCATCGATATCGGCTACTCCCTTTTGTTTGTTGTTGACTGGGCTGGGTGGGTTCTTTTTGGAGTTAATTATAAACGAACCTGAATGGCAAACACGCCAACAGCTTGCAAAAAAAAAAAAAAAAAAAAAA
>NW_017728998.1:436460-436955 GCF_001723915.1 Gavialis gangeticus | reverse complement strand
AAAAAAAAAAAAAAAAAAAAAAGCCCCACATGAACGCCGTCTGCTGCGACAGATGCCCGGATTGCCCCTGGCACGGAGGATGGGCACAAGGGGCTGCTTGTTGTGGTGTTCCCTTTTGCTGGCGTCGTTGCTGGCGTTGCCTCTTCCCCATTATTTTTAAAGACTCCAGGATGCTGGCCTCGGCTTGGAGCAGAGCGGTGTCATGGCGGAGACGACGGCCTTTGTCTCACCGGGTGTGAAAGCATCCGTTGTGCTGGCTCCGCTGCGGCAGAATGACGTTTAAAGGGGGGAAAAAGTGCTGGAAGTCAGAGCTGTGCCTGGCTGGCGGGGGAGTGCCCCGGTGCCCTGTCGCCGAGTGCCTGTGTCCGAGGCAGGGCTCGCGCTGGAAGAACCTAGTCTGTAATCCTGGCACTCGCGCCTTCGGTTGCTGCTTGCTGTTTGCTCCTGGGGGTCTGGATAATCTCCCTTAGCTTTACCGCACTGTCTGGCCCGCAT
>NW_017728998.1:417261-431460 GCF_001723915.1 Gavialis gangeticus | reverse complement strand
CTCTCCCTCCTCCCGTCGACTTGACGTTAATTAACACACGGGTTAATTGATTTTAAAAGCTGAAGAATTACAGTTAACTTTTCCCACAGGGTACAGACGCCAGCCGCTTGGCACAATTCTGCCTTTCGCGCTGGTGCAGGGGGGCAGGGAAAAGCCCGCAGCAAAACTAGCAACGGCTGAGAGAGCCGTGCCTGCTTATTGGAGTACGGCTGATGGGAGCCGACGTGCCACTGCCTTGTCCTCCACAATGTGTTGCCATTCGAGTTTGTTATAAATAATCACAGCAACCCACCTCGCACCTCCCCTTGCCCACCCTCCCTTCAGAAATGAACGCTCTGCGGAAGTTTCAGCGGGAGCAAGTCTCCCCCTGCCCCCCAGCCTGGTGGTAACAAATGCCCTCTCGCTGCCTGCCGCCTTTTGCTGGGTGGCTCGGAGGAGAGGGCTCCCCATCCCAAGGCATTGGGAGAGGCGGGGTGGGGAGTGGAAACGCTTTCGTCTTCCCTGCATTGGTGCTGCGTCCCTGTGCTGTTTTTTCTCCCTAATTGGCTCAGGTGCATTGCTTGTGGGGAGGAATCTCAACCAGGGGAAAGTTGGTTCATTGTAATTATGATCCAAATTTACCACGGGAACGCTTTGTTTTCCCTTGTGCTCTCCCGCGCCCTGCTCTCTGCTGCGAGAAGGGTGGGGGACAATGCAGTTAGGGGATGTGGCAGTGCTGGGAACTTGCTGCTTTCACCTTTTGTGCTTTCATTTTATTTCATTTTGTTTTTTAAAAGCATGAAGCAAGTGAAGCGACAAGAGGAATCCATTATGCAAATCAGGTCACATTTGCATAATGTCTCATGACTGGAATATGCAAATAGGCTGTATAATTTATGAGTGCCAGTGTCTGTCTAAAAGTGTTTCCCATAATTTATAAAAAGTGAGCCTGCGAGACGTGGGGAAGGCGGCTTGGCTGGCTGCCCTGCCAGGAGGGCTCTGAGCAGTCTCCTCCAAGTGTTCCCTGGTTGCAGCAGCAGACGTTGCACTGCCAAATGCTCACTAACCCACAAGAGGCAAAGCTCCCCTTTCTCTCTCCGTCTCCCTGCCACACACATGCTTCCTTTCTGTCCCTCCCCTCTCACTTGTGAGTTCTCCACAGCCCCTTCGACTGGTGCACCGGGCTCCGTGACTCATTGGAAAGGAAGGGTGAGCCTAGCTGCCATTCACTTGTTCTGACTGGGGACGCTGGGGAGAAAAGGCTGCTCCTTTCAACGGGGCTCTCAGACGATCCAGCTCGGTGAGCGCTGCGTGTCACGGACTGGTGCTCAGTGGTGTTTGACGTGGGTCATGCCCAGCTCGCGCTTTGAGCAAGGGATCTATGCCTGCCTTTTTGAACAGCTGCTGGTGCCACTCCAAGAGTCCTGGAGCTTCGTAGCTGGAGTTGTTTCTAGTTTCAATGACCAGTCTTCAGAGTGCTCTGAAAGCGCAGGACAGGTATTGAGGCTCTTTCTGTGCTTCATATTCCCCTGGGCACCAGGGCTCATGTGCTTGGTGATGCTTGTTGGAGCCAGCCAGGTGGGCAGGCTGCGAAGCATGGGAACACACCCAGCTCCGTGGTCCAGGTGGGAGTCGTTTTGATCACAAAGTGCACTGCGTGCTTTGGCGGTGACACATCACGCGCAGAGCAACCGCTCGCTGTGCAGGCTGACCTTGCCGCAGAAGGCAGAGAGGTCGGGGCTGGCAGCAGCTCTTGGCCTTGGGTCCTCTATGTCCAGGTGGGCCAAGAAGCTGCTTTCCGGCAGGGAAAGGTGCTTAGCTTTCCACACAAGTCCAGCTTTTTGTGTAAAAACCAAGTGTGCCTTCAGCTCTTCTAGCACCAAAGAAAAGCTGCTGAGTGTGACTAGCTGCCTTCACTGGGGAATGCATAATTCATGGGGGTTTCATCGGGGTGTGTAAAGTCCCCCTTTCAGAACTCACTTTGGGAAGTTATGGAAATGCACCACGTTTACCAGCACTGACTGTGCAGCAAGGCTTGACTTCAGCCGTATAGGGCAGAGCACACCTGTAACATTAACGAGTGACTGTGCCATCCTGCCTTGCTGTATGTGAGTGAAATAGTGCAAAGAACCCCAAGACAGAAGCACGCAGATGTTGAGCTGCAGGAAGACAGGAGATGCGGAAGAGAAGGCGACAGGTGAAGAAAACAGTAACAGCCTTGCACACGTGTAGGCTGCAGAGTGGAGCCTTGCGCAAGCCTGGGTGTGCACTATCTTCTTCCTGTGTGAGAGGTGGCAGCGGCCAGCAGCCCCAGCTGTGCCCCAGACCAACAGAGGTGAGACCTTGCCTGCAGCCTGTGAGCAATGAGTACGTGCAGCGTGCCCTGTGGGAGTGTGGAGGTGGCAATGGGGTCCTCTGGCAAGCAGCAGGTGTTAGCCCTGTGTGCAGTGGGATGCAAGTGCAGAGCACCAGTGCGGCAGCCCTGGTGACTGGAGGGAGGGTGGTCACTAGCAAACAGAAATCATCTGCCTGCTTAGGACAGGGCAGGGGGTAGCACCAGAGGGGAGGATGCTCTTCGTCTTCTCCTGATGCTGCTGTGAGAAGACTTTGGACCACTGGAGGCCAGCACGATCCTTTGAGTCAGGAAAGTGGCTGTGAAGCTGCCAGAGGCCTGGACTTCCTCCCCATCTGCATGTCCTTGTATCACTTCCTGTCTACAGTGGCCAGCAGATCCACAACCCCTCTCTGTAGGCCATTCTCACCAGCCCGTTCAGCAGATGCATCCACGTCTAAAGGAGCAGGGCTGTCCCTGCTCCCATGGAGCCAAGAGACACCATTCAGGATGCATGCGGGCCAGCTGGACTCTTATGGCTGATGCTGGAGTTGCTGGTGCTGCCTGATGTGCGCGGTAGATGTAGCTGTTTCCATTCAGCCTCGTGGCAAAGCAAAGGCATCTCACATGAGCAAGACTGCCCCTCTGAACTCCGGGTGTTGCATCAGTCTGCAGGAAACTGCATGTCCACAGAAGGGGGCTGCCTGGTTCTGTGCATTTGCCATCAGGTCCTCAGTAATTGTGGGGCAGGGACTGAGGTATCACCATCATGGGGGATCAGGGTGAATACTGCCTTATGAAACTGAATACCCTCAGCAGTCTCTTGTTTTGTACCCCTGCCATTTGGAGACTGCTTCTGTAAGGAGTATGATGCGCCTTTTGCTTAGCACAACCATAGATGATTTTTCAGGTGAGAGCATGGAAATTCCCCTGGCACAGGGACTGAAGTGTCTGTATTTCTCTCCAGCGTTTTCCAGTCCTTGCAAGTATGGAACTACAAGACCTTAAACTGCACAAACACAAGACTATCTGGCTGGCCGTCTTCACCGCGTGCACGCTGTAGTTCCTTCTGGCCCAACCTTTGCCTCTGTGCCAGCTGCCCACCCCCTTCCTGGAACCGTCTCTCTTTTGTGCAAGGCTCGCTGTGCCCCCATCTCCCCAAGCTAGGATCCTGGGGCACCGTCTATCCTCCCTCCCCAACACAGACCCTATTCCTGTCTTCCTGCCACCAGTCCTGTTTTCTTTCTGTCTGGAAGAGGCACTGCTGAGGGATGCGACATGCTATACTTGCTGGTTGGAGAAGTGGACTGGGCAGTGATGTGCTGGAAGGGGTTGCTGGCCACTGTTAGATGGACAAAGCAAAGTGCCCTCAAGCTAGGCGTAGAGCTTGCTGCGCTCACCACCTAGTCATTACTGTTGCTTTTGCAGACATATGCAGGTCTGACCAGCAGAGCCCAGTGCCAGCCAGCTCGGTGCAGGTCAGGGCAGCGGGGAGGGGGCAGTGTGAGGACGGGGGGTCTGATGCCGCATATTTGTGCCGTGATGTGGGCAGGCCAGGGCACATCCCGTAGCTCAGCTGGAACTTGTATTGATTGCTGCCAGGTCTCTTCGTGGGCCTTGTCATGGAGCCATGGCAGGCGTCCGAAGAGGAACTGCCTTTGGGGGCGAGGCCTGAGTGTTGCGTCTCCGGATTGGTTAGACCCAGGTGCCTGAACGAGCGTTTCTGAAGGGCCGCAGTAGGCACTGGGGCTGTGCAGTGCTGGTGTCTGCACTCCTCTCCTGGGCAGGGGAGCTGGACAGCACTGTCGCAGGAAGGGGGGACCTTGTTGGCAAGCTGTGGCTTCGCATAGAGGCAGGGTGGAGGTGAGTGGTTGTCTCACCTTGCGCCAGAAGTGTGCTGATAGAGAGTGTGGCAGCTGCAGGCTCCCAGTGCAGTGCTCTGCCTTTGGCTCCCTAGAGCATTCCCTGGGCTTGCCAAGCTGTAGTGCCAGCGCATCCCCATCGTGCAGGCAGCCCCCGAGTGCCTCCAGGCACAGTCTGCTGGTTGGAGGGGCTGGGGCTGGGCCTTACTCAGTGCATGGACGTCGTGTTTGTGTCAGCGTGTCCTGGGCTAGTTGCTACTTATGCCGGTTGGGTAATGGGAGCTTTCAGTGGCTCAAAGCTTTGGGGCCAGGGAGAGTGTGTTGCATCGGAGCAGCCTGGAGGAGGTGGCAGAGCCGTGGGGTGCTCTGGTGAACAGGGTTTGGCCCTTGAGCACCTGCCTGCTGCTGATGGAAGGGGCGTCTGACCTCTGCTGATATGTCTTGGAGGCCCCGGGGCTGCGCACTGACAGCTGCGGGCAGTGCATGGAAGGACGTCCCTTCCTGCTGTCCCAGCACCAATATGGCCAAGTTGCACTTGAGTCAGTGATTTGCCTCTTTGACAGCCATGTCCCCGCGCCTGCCCATGGCGCGTGTGTGGGTGCATGTGTGTGAATGAGCCCGTGGCCCCATGCGCTGTCCCCAAGCTCAGTGTCAGTGTTAGGCAGGAGCAGGGATGAAAGTTGTCTTGTGGTCCCTGTGGGGGGGGGAGAGGAGCTGCTGGCTGGGCTTCTCTGGGGTCTGCTCCAGGGGGTCCACCGATCACCGTGGCGGGAGGCTGGCACAGCAGCCCTTCCCTGGCACTTGCCATGCTGGAGGCCGCTGATAAAGGCAGTGGCGTCGGCATGTCTCTGCCTAACCTACTGACCTAACTCGACCCACTGTCCCCACGTCATGTAGTGTGTGAGACTGAAGCCTCCTGCCCTCCCCTGTAAGGCCTTGTAGAAGTCTGACCAGCCCCGCGCTAAAGCTGGAGATGCCGTGAGTGCAGAAAACCAGCAATGCTTGAGGCAGCATCGGGGAAGGGGCTTAGAGGACCAGGCCAGCCCTCAGCGGAAGGAGCCTTGTTGCAGTGGGCCAGAGCCCAGGCCACTGCCCTCTCTGCTCTGCAGCAATTGCCTGCTTCTCCTTTTTGTACTGTGCCCAAACCCAGCAAGCCGCCTGAGCCCCTGCCACAGTTGCGGAGGCTTGGAGCGCTCCTTGTTGATGGGTTTGTGGCAGGACCATCGCTGGCAGGGTCGATCTAAGCTCCTTTTGCTTGCACAGCAAGCCAGTGGCCAGTCTGGTCCCTGTCCCTGAGATTGCCATGGCAGCCCCAGGGAGCTGTTGTGCTCCCACAACCACTGTCAGGTGCCCATGCAAAGCTCTGCCTCTCGGAGCTGGGCTCGTTCCCTCTTCCTGATGCTTGTTATTAATTTAGCAATGCCTTGGTCCTTTGCTGCCTCGTGGGATCCAACCAGCTAGCCTGAGGTCAGGGCTAGGAAATGGAGCCTGGCCTGCTAGTGAGGACAGGCTGCTGTGATGGTGATGGGCAAGGGACGCTGCTGACAACCCAACCGGGCATCTCTGCGTGTAGCTGTGCGTGTGGCTGCCTGGGCATCTCTGGGAGATGCGAGTCCTTATGCAGTTACTGGTGCCCAGGCAGAAGCAGGCTCTTCCCCCTTCCTGAAGTCAGGGCACCTCTGGGAGGTGTTGCTGCCCAGTGGGCCCGTGGAAGGTGCCACTTGCATCCACTGGGGAAAAGCAGGCCTTGGAAGGCATCACAGACGTGCTGCGGGGATGGCGGGCCCGAGAGGCATGGCTACAATCTGTGGCGCCAGCCTCACCCTCAGAGGATTGTGGGGCACGTGGGTCCTGTCATGTCTCTTCCCACACAATCCCCTGCAGACCTCTGCCAGGACACTCTTGGCATCCCAGTACCAAGTCACTGCAGCTCCGGTGCCTGCCGAGTGCCCGTGCTTGGCAGCGACCTGACTGCATGGGGCTGATTGCCTGATGTCTGTCACTAACAGTGGTGAGCAAAGTGTGTGGAATCTTTAAGTCTTTAACAAATCTCTCATTAATCCTAGCTAAGTAGATTAAAGCTTACTGCAGGCTTTAAGAGGAGGCAAGCTGCTCACTCATAGGGCACTGACAGCATACGTGGGGAAGGAAAAGTCAAGCAGGGTGGCTTGGACCTTATATTTCCTTTGCTCTAGCATGAGGTGGGAGTGAGGAGAAAATGTTTCCCTGGATGTGGGGTCAAGTGGAAGCAGATGTATCTGGAGATACCACCTGCTTTGGCTTGGCATCGAAGTGCCCCCGAAGCCCCTTGGGCCACTAGTCTGTGCTGCTGGTTCCAGGGACTTGCGCAGGCTTCATGCACCTGACCCCTTAGCAAGCACAGAGCAATGCCGGGGTCCCCATGAGCCTCAGGCCCAGCGCGTGCTGAGGGCTGCCGTCGCTCAGGAGGATGCCGGCTCTTCAGAGACCCCCATAACCTCTTCAAGGCACAAGCCGGGCTCAGTGTGATGCACAGGCCCTGAATTTCAGGAGGCCTGAGCACAGGTATTGTCTCGTGTTGCACCTCAGGCCTGCTTACTTGCACGTGGTGTAATGGTGCTACCTATGGATAGACAAATGTGGAAGGACTGGAAAACACAGCTGGAAATCCGGAAGCAGGGTGGGGGTTCTGGGGATGGGGGACAGCCGTTTGCTGAGACTCCTTCGGCTGGACCTGCCAGTGCTGTGCCGCAGGTACCCGGACAGCAGCGATGCAGCTTGCTCCTAAGACCCCCGGTGACAAGCTGTGCAGGAGATGGTGAGTGGGTTCACTGAGCTGGTCACCTGGCAGGAGCAAGACTCGTTTTGCAGGGGGGTCTTGTGACAGTGTGCAGCCCAACTGAAGAGCGCTGGCAGGCAGAGCCCCAGGCAGCAAGGGCCCTGCACTGATGTCTGCCTGCAAGTCTCCTGCATTCCCAGGGTCAGGCCTAATGGAGCGGAGCAGCCCCTCTGTTTCCTGGCTTTGCTGTGACCCCCGAGAGGTCCCTGTGCCTGGAGAGCAGGGTGGCTGGGCCTGCACTCTGCCTCGCGAAGGACGGGTGGGGGGGTGACAACTGCACTAAGGCTCACCGGGCCTCTACTCCCTGTGTGTTAGTAGAGGAGACAAGGCTTTAAAGCTGCAGCAGCAGTCGTCCTCTCAAAGCAGCAATACTGCATTTTAACAGCATGACCTTTCTCCAGCCACATCAGGGAGTCAGCTGAAAAATGGCGGGGGCTCCCCCGACTCCTTTGCTAATACAGTGAGTTGTTCGTATTGTCATCCTCAGGTGATCACAGGGCAGTGCAGCTAAATGCTGAGCTCTGCTCACCTTGTTCCCCAAGCACTCAGCTTCCTGCCCCTGCAAACTGCCTGAGGGTGCAGTAAGTAGGTTAATGCTTGCTTTAGGGTTCGCCTGAGGGTTGAAGTTCCCAGTAGGCAGAGCCGAGTTCTGCTCATTCTGTGCATGTGGAAGAGAGTGAGCGCAAGAGCTCGGGCACACGTGAAGCCTTCCAGGTGATTTGCTTCCCCCAGTGCTGTTGTTGTGGAGGGTTGCTCCTTCATCACTGCCGAAGCAGCACAGTGCACTGGACAGCTCCCGACCTCATCCCACGCATGGGCTCGGGGCTGGTTGTGTTGTAATGGCACCGTGCTTGTGGGCTCGCTTCAGTGTTTGTCACTCCTCGTACGCAGCTGTTGAATCCCTCCCTGCGAATGAACATGTAGACAATGGCATTCATGTCTCTGGTTGTGACTTGCTGACTGCACAGACAAGTGGGGAAATGGCTGCTGCTTTTCTCAGCTCTGCCTACCCACTGGATGCCCTCCCGGCTTCCTGCTAGCAGAGCTCCAGCCGTGCTTGACAGGCAGCACAAAGTCTGCCTGTGTGGGCACACGTGGGGCAGCGGCTCCTGCAGCCCGCTCTGCCTGTGCCCAGCACCAGCCAGGAAGAGCACCGGGAGCAGCCTCAGTGCAAGGCGGGACCGGCAGTGCTCCCATGTGCTTGCTGGGCTGCAGTCTGCAGGGAAACCCAGGCACGTCCTGCTCCAGGGGGAGGTCACATCATGTCCCTTCAGGTCACGTCCCCAGCATCCCTCTGCTTGATGCGCTGCCCTGCTGCACCTCCACCCGTGTGCCTGTGCAGCCAGGCACTCCCATCCCTTCAGGAGAGCCTGGCTCTGTGCACAGACCCCTCCTCTGACAGGCACATGGGCCTCTGGGAACCGCTGTGGGCTCCTGACCTCTGCCGCTCTCCTGACAATCCCCCTTCAGGGGAAACCCTCTCATGAGGGCCAGAGGATGCCCTGTCCGCCTTTCCCCTTCACCCATTTCTTGTAGGATGTATATGATGCGCTCCCTCTGCCCCATGGAGGGTGGGGGCAATGCCTGAGACCCTGCAAGGACAGTGGCAGCCATGAAGCTGGTGTCTCTTCTGTGCACCGTGCCTGAACACCAGGGCAGGGCGTATGGGACTTCCCCGTGGCAGGATGTGCCCTGCCCCTCTTGGGTCACTAGAAGGAGGCTCTGCCAGGCCAGGTGGGGGTGGACTCCCTGCTGGGGCTTTTCCTGACCCCGCTGCTGGAAGCAGCTGCACTTTGTAAAGCTGAGGGCTGCAGAACAAGCTCCTGTCGGGAGAGACTGGCACAGGGGGTTGCAGACCGGAAGTGGGGACTCTGGAGATGCGAGCGGTATCTGCTCAGGCAACGGGTTGGCATTCACAGGGTGTTCAGGGGCCAGAAGGGATCGTGACCAGCTTTGAACTGTGTTTTGTCAGCTGAATCCTGTGCGAGCCTGGAGTCCTGGGAAGGGTGCCTCCTCAGTTACCCTGAGCTGGGCAAGCCCTTTCTTTCCAGGCTTACTTGCTGAGGAGGCCCTGAGACCACCGGGTCCCTGGCCCCGACACATCTCTGATTTCCACCTTTTCTCAGCTCTTCCTTCTGCCCAGGACCTTTGTTCACTGGTGTGTTGTGTATGTTGTTTCAGCGACTCTTCATCAGGGCGAGGGATGGAGCAAGAGGACCTGGGAGCTCAGGTGGCCTCCAAAGGGCAGCTTATTCATCAGCTAAGTGTCCAGCGGAGGGAGGCGGCTCGCAGCCAGGAGAAGACCAAAGCTGAGGTAGGTTCCTCCGTGCTTGCAGGTCCCCTGTCTTGGTGGGGGTGGCCAAAAGGTCTGGCCGTGAACTTGAGTGCAGGGCTCTACAGGTTCCCACTTCAGCCAGACTTTCTGGCCATTCAAGAAAACGGAGGTGGCGGCTCCTCATCATCACTGATGCTGGGAAGGACTGTCGAGGGCAGATAACAGGGCTGGGTCGCAGATCACAGAGCTCTGCTGAGACAAGGTGTGGTACGGTAAGGATTCCTCTAGCATCCGAGTGACACAAGATCTGGACTAGCAGCAAATTTCCTTCAGTCGTAGGGGAGGAAAGGACAGAGTCTGTGGGGGGTGAAGAGCAGTGACAGCAGGTGTGGTGCTGCAGACACAAGCTGGTCACGTTGCACAGATGGTTCGTGGAGGGGCAGGAAGCAGGCATCAAGGCAAAGCAGCCTGGGGTGGGCAGGAGGAGATGCAACTGCAATGCAAGAGATTGCTGGGGCTCTGTGTGCGTGGCTGGAGCTCCTGCTGGTGTCTGCCATGCAGACAGCTGCTCTTGTAACATGCCCTCAGCGTGAAGTTGCTGGGCTAGGCCTGCCTGCAGGAAGTCCCGTCCCAGTGCGACGACACCAGTCAGCCATAGAGGATGGAGCAGGCTGCTGCCAGGAAGTAGACGTGTGGAGCTCTGTGTGGTCCCCAGGCTGCGGTGCAGAGGAAGGGTTTGGTTTTCCCCAGGCTGCTAGGCTTTGCTGACTGCTGTGCAGGGCAAGGAAAGAACTTTTTCCCTTCATGGTCCTATGGGTGTCTGGGTTTTTGCCTTCCTAAGAAGCACTGAATGGAGCTGCAACCAAGGCTGGGGACCTTGGTTGGGGTGTGCCAGTGCTCCTGCTGGGACTTAAAATCCCTCGGATCCCTGGCTGGGAGGCCATGCTCCTCCACTCGGGTCAGACTGATCGTCACATGTGGGGTCAGGAAGGAATCTTACCCCTGATTAGACTGTCGTGGAAGGGAGGGAGGGCGTCACCTTCCCCTGAGGCGGGGGCATGGTCCTCTTCCCTGGATCTCAAGTGTATTTTAACCGATGACTCCTGTCCTTGCAGTGGCAGTGTGTGATTGGCCTTATCTCCCTGCTTTACCTGTGGCAGGTTAAAGGCTGTTCTGGGTGTTTCAGGCCTTGTGCCTGGTTGTTGTGTGCGAAGGTTGTCCCCAGAAAGAAAAAAGGGTTTGGATAGGGGTGATCCTGCCTCAAGCAAGGGGTCCTTTCCAGCCCTACTTGTCTGTGATTCTGTAATCTGCCCATCATGTCTCCCTCTGACCATGACCTAGCCTTTCTTCATGTTCCTGCCCAGCCTCACCCCAGCTCCTTGACTGAGGTGAGGCTCCTTGGCTCACTTTTCAGACTGCTTTTCTGTCCCAGACCCTGCTCTCCCCTTTGGTCTGGGTCGCCAGTACTCGGTCATGACAGTCCACATCCATCCACATGTTCCCTTCCTGAGCATCCCCCCACCCAGGTCTGGTACAGCCACGCTTGCCCTCTATCAAACATAGAAATGTACCTTAAGCGGGCATCTGCACGTGCTTGTCTGTTAGCGATCCTTTGTTCTGGGGTGTCATCTTCTGTGCAAGGCCTCTGCTGCTTGCCCTGGGTCCTGTGCATGGCACCAGCTGCTGTGCTGAGCTCACCTCCCTTATTTCATGACCGTGTAACCAAACTGCAATAATACTTGCTTCCCAGGAAAACCAGGCCACCACCTCCTTGCCATAGCTCTCTGTAGGAAAGCCACTCTCTAGAGACCACTGAGATGCTGCCCGGTGTTGCCATCATGCAGAAGTGAAAGCCACACGTGTGGGCAGAGGTCATTCCAAACATGTTGTCAGCCTCATATGACAGCAATGCAGGGAGAAGAGCAGCCTTGTCCCTTGGATTCCCTAGAGGGGAAATCTTACCATTTGCGCGATGGTACCAAGCTCCTTCAGCACTTGGGCGGTGCAGCATTGTGCACCTGGGAGTGTGGGAGAGAAGACCGCCGTTCCCTGGAGCAGTGGGAACTGCATGAGGTAGAGTGCTTGCAGAGCAAGAGCAAGAGCTGCTCCTCGGGCATTGCAGCCAGCTGCTGTTCCCTCCAGACCCAGGAAGAGCACTGATGATCAGACCAGCCACCTCCGAGGAAGTGCACGCTGCTCAATTTGCTGTTCGCATTAGATGTCTTGCAGTGCAGGAGCCCCATGTGCACCAAAGCACAGTGCATGGACACAAGGTTGACACTGGGCGCTCCGATCAACCATTGGGTGCAAAGAGAAAAGGAACGATGCTGTGAGTCTCCTAGGGATGATGGTGACGGGGATTTGCTGCCATGTGGAACTCTGGCAGCTCTTGTGATGACAGCACGTGCTAGCCACCTCTGAGGCCAGCAGCCTAGAGGCAGGAAGCAGAAGAAAGTGAATAAAGTCCGCTTGCTCAAGTGACTGGAGTTGTTCACAGGCCCATGCAGCCAGCAGAAGCACGGTTAGCCTTGCAGCCTGCGATAGCTTCATCTCTGCAGCCCCTGGCTGCTGCTGTCTCTTGCACTGGATTGATGGGTTGCTTAGTTGCACCTCTGGTGTGCAGCCTCTCCCAAGTGAGACTGCCGTTGCTGTACATGAAGACAGTGATGCAGCTTTTAGATGAGGTAGATGAGCCAGAAAGGTGCTAACAGAGTACAGATGCAATGTGGGTGGAAGGGTGTGGGATGGCTGTGGTATGGCGGGTCCAGGTGCGCAGGGTCTGTAGGGCTGATAGCAGGGACTGCGGGGTCCTTGCCTGGTTTACGCTATGTTAAGCTGCCTTAAGCTGAAGATGCATTGTGAAACCAAAGAAGCAAAACTGCAGAAACTTATGCGATGCCTTCACTTTGTGCATGGACTTTGCGCGACGCTCTAGCTTTGACTTAACAGACGTGTCAGTCATGCATAGCCTGCAATAAGTATGTCTACCTAAGTCCAGTGAGATTGCTTTTAAAGTGGTTTAAAATGGTTTCAGGTGATCACTTCAGACATGGCCTCAATCTCACCTCCACTCTGCCCACATGCTCTTCCCAGCACCCCTTTGTCTGCCTGGGGCCTCTCCTTTCTCATGGCATCTCCATGGTTTCCTGTCCCTCTCCTCTCCCTCCTCAGTTTGCAGGTTCCTTACTGGCTCTCGTTTTCTGCCCAGGTTGCACTGAGGCAGACCCTAGGTAAAATGCAGGGGGCACTGGCTGTGAGCAGTAGGGACAGGGGGGTCTGACACTGCTTCTGTGCACTTCTTACAGGACCCAGGATTGCTGACTAGCAGCTTTCCCTCGTGGTCAACCAACAGCTCAGCCCCTGGCTGAGGGTGCCTTCTGCCCCCTGGTAGCAGGCAGTTCCTCTGTGCAGATCAGCCACTGCTGCTGGTTGCTGCCCTTGCTCCTACTGGTAGGGCCTGTGCAGTCAGTCTGAAACATCTGACTTGCTGACGCAATGCATGGGAAAGCCGCGCGGGATGGTGGCATGTTGGCTTGCTTTGTGGAAACTGCAAAATGCCTGAGCAGCCCCAGCTCTGCCTTCTTGGGCACACATGCACGATGCAACACAGTTGGCAGAGGCATCATCATAGCGTTTTTTCCATGGGATCCTGTCCCCATCAGTGCACAGGTGGGTCTTGCTCTGGGGTTGTGTAGTGAGGCAGGTGGCTCTCTGCAGGGCCCTGGCCTTGACATTGGAAGCCATGGAAGGGACAAGCCATGGTGCCAGGGGTGGGGGTGTTGAGTGCTTCCCCAGTCCATGTTCACAGAGATCCATCCTGAATCGGCTATTGTAGACTGGAGTGGTAGAGTGGGCCTGCCCGGGGCTGAAGGCCTTCCCTGCAGGGATCAGCGTCACGTAGGTCACTGGGCAAGTCTCTTGTCACAGGCCTTCCGCAGGTGGCCACTGCTCACGTTCCCCTCTTCCCAGCGTGCAGCTGGCAGCACCTGGGGCCGTGTCTGCAGGAGTGCTCAGCCCTCGCAGCTGCAGCTGGAGCCTGTTTCTGTTTAGGACCCATGAAAAGCCTGGCCCTAGACAGCACTGGTCAGGCACCTGAACATAGCGGTGCTTTCTGCACCTTGATCTCTCTTCCTTGTTGCCCACTGTAAAACAGGGGCAATGCCCCCTTCCTTGCAACGGGGCACTTGGGTACCGCACTGACAAATGCCAGAGGACTCCCATGAGTGAACTGCTGTGCTCAGTGCAGGATTTGAGGGTTGCGCAGTAAAAGAGACCTGGGGGCACACACTGCCTGGCACAAATAAAAAGGAATATTGACTGGCTTATGCATCCTGTGTGCTGAATGAGTCAGGAGTCCTCTGGGGACAGTGTGTTGTGTAATTAAAAACTGGACCCCAGCACATACCGGTGATGGATCTGCTTGCAGGCACAGTAGCCGCATGCTTCCTGAGCCTTTCCTAGTTCCTGAGCCTGGCTCTAACCTGAGCACTCTCTCAGCACCGTCCTGTTGTATGCAGCACTTTTTACAAATGAAGGAATCGCATCTGTTTCCATGAGTGTTTCCTGCTCACTCCAGCTAATGAAAATTGCGCCGGCCAGGCATTCCTTGAAAGCCTTTCTCAATAGTTAATGTTAATCGAGACACCAGAGCATTCTCTCGGCTATTAATCTGCAGATAATAGAAGGCCCATTTCTTAAGTACACACAGAAGAAGGAGGAGAAGAAATACTGGCGATGACACAAAATGAATTGTCTTCTCCCGTGCCCTTGTAACCTAGGGCATGTAGTGCGGGCTGGCAGCCATCACGTTACAGATTTAAAAGTGCTGGAATCTCTCGGTTCCAGAGCAGTTGCCTGATGGATTGGTGAGTAATGTACTTGAAGAGTGCATTACCCGGCCCCAGACTAATGGCGAGCTCTTGCCCATGGCTCT
>NW_017728998.1:398411-412261 GCF_001723915.1 Gavialis gangeticus | reverse complement strand
ATCACGTTACAGATTTAAAAGTGCTGGAATCTCTCGGTTCCAGAGCAGTTGCCTGATGGATTGGTGAGTAATGTACTTGAAGAGTGCATTACCCGGCCCCAGACTAATGGCGAGCTCTTGCCCATGGCTCTTGCTATAGATCATTCATTGTGCTATTCATAAGCTCTCTGCCAGTTTGTGTCTGGCACGTGTGCTGCACCTCTTGAATGCTGTCTGCTGATCTGATGAGCCCCAAGCCAGCGTCCCCCCAGTTTGCTGGCAGTGCGCGGTAAACAAAGAGAAAGCAGGGTCGGAGCAGCGGCAGTCTTCTCTCACTCAGCAGTTTTGGAGGCAGTAGCGGAAGAAGTGTGAACAGACTCACAGCTCAGTCTGTTGGTATCCCCAGGACAGCGGTGTTGATACTGGCAGGAGAGCGAGCGCGGTGCCTTCCCCTGAATTCCTGCAGAATGTGCACGAGTCTGCAGACCACAGGGTGCCCGGGCTGGAGCAGCAGCTAGGCTCCCTCTCTGCCAGAAGTCAACTGGCCAGAGCCATGGTTGAGGCTGGTAGAGGTCCTGGGAGGTGGGAGCCAGCCTGTGCCTGTTCTGTGGCCCCAGGCAGTGTGTGTCTACCCAGACACGATGATGTGGGCCTGGCAGAGCTGTAGTAGCACAAAGGTGTCCAGGGTGGGACGTTGTGTGAAGGAGCTCCCTGGGTACTGGTCCCTCGAGTTCGTTCTTCTCTTCTTACAGCTTATGCAAGGCAGGCTTCCTGGAGGCTTTAGCCCTGTCACCACCGAGGGCTGCAGGTGCCCCAAGTGGCCCACTGCCATGCCATTTCCGAGTGCCGGGGGTGTTCGTTGGGTCCTCTGTGAGCACTGGCAAGGTCGGTGCTGCTGGCATGTCTGATGCGGCAGTGGGCCCAGCCGGTCTGAAGCCCCTTGCCTTCAGCTCTGTTGCCACCAAAGTGAACAGCTTCCCTAGCGGTGCAAGGCTTGGACATCCAGCTTCCCTCACCTGGGCTGCCCTGTCCTACTCTGAAACCTCGTCCCAGGCTAGCAGCCCTGTGGATTGAGGCTTAGCCCTTGCTCAGCTGTCCTGCCCCTAGCCTCTGTAGTGTTGCAGCAAATTGTTATAAACCTGAACTTTTAAATTCCTTTCTGTTCAGTCTCGGAGGATGGGGAAGTCTTTCCCTGAGTCAGTGACATCCGAGTGGGGCGGCTGCTAAAACTACACTAGAGACCCAAAGTGGTAACAACCCTCTGAGGTACAAGATCTTTCCACACAGAGCAGGGTGCAGGACTTGAGTTACTTCTTCCCAACTGACCGAGAAACATTTTAAGTTTTCCAGTTTACGCCTCTCATAGAAATGTTTTGCTTTTTGAGGTGGGAAGCCTTTTAGTGATACAATATTTGGGGCTTTTAAATAGAATATAATTGTAGGGGAGTTATTTTATAATAGAATATAATTGTAGGGGAGATTTTTTTCCAGCTGCAGCACGTATTTTTGCTGCTGTTGTGGTTGCGCTGAGCAGAATGCGAGCCCTGGTTCTTTGTAGCATTTGCATTAATTGTACAGCCGAAAGTCTCAGGATCTGTTATACACAGAAAGCGGGTGGAGGGACACAGGTGAAGAGAGCGCTGCCAACAAGAAACACGCCGTGGAAGTGAAAATGAAAATTCCCAGCAAGTATTGTCAGGCGGTTTATCCACATGCTCTTTTGCAACACGCTTTTGGTAATAAAGAGTCATCAACCTGTTCTTTCTCCTGACCAACCTTTCTCTCAGCTTGCCTGTACAAAATCCTTCAGTAGCCAATGCTGAACTGAGAATATTCTTCTCTGCCTTCCTCATCTTCTTGCTTGAGTTTTCTTTCTTTAACAAGCACAACAGCATGCTGCTGTATCTTCAAAGAGGAAATTAATTCCGTCCGCAAAAGGGTCAAGTGCTAGAAAGTGCATAGCAATGCAGTTTGCATGGCAGGATACAGAAGATATGATGCTAATAAGATTCTAAGATGAGAACAGCAGACTGGCTCTGGGGATTCAGATGAAGGGTTCTGTAAATTTTAAAAGAAATGGTCTCCAAAAACTAATGATGTCTGCTTTCCAATTCATTAATAATGTGGAGCAGGGAGATGGGAGTGAGAAGCGGGCCATGCTTTGAAATATCAAAATGTAACGAGGAAGAAAACAGTGAGAGCTCATCTCATTGGGGTCATAAAGCTGGGAGAAGGAGGCTGGCTGTGGGGAAGCATCGTGTCAGTGCCTAGGGGGAAGAGAATTGCGTTGCACGGTGTGTATATTTATGGGCAGACTCTCTATGCTTGTGGGTATACAGTTCCTTGCTGAAGAAACGTTGGCGTATCAATACAGCTTTTCTGCACTGCTGTCGAGGGTGATGGTGATGTGCTGCGCGGAGCGTCTGATGGATTCTAAAAGCACGTCCGAATCATCTTAGCATATTTACAAATGGCTCTTTGCAAACCTTGCCCTTCACCTTTTTGCATTGTGTGCATGGAACTGAGTAACAAGAACCTGAACCTTGTTTGTAGTTAATAGTGGAAGAAAAACCCTCAGGCAAAGCCTAATGAACCAAGAGCAATTCTGAGCTCTCCTCTGTAATATCTGCAGAGACTGTGCCTTTCTAAGGGCTGCCTGGACACATCGTGTGACCTTGCTGCTTTACATCATTAATATTTCCCATTACAGGGATGGTGTTTGCATGGAGCTGCTGTTGTGCAGATATTATGCCAGAGTCTCTCCCTCCTGCATGCAGACTTTGCAGCTAATAGGAACGGTCTCTGCTTGAACAGTTCCCAGAATGGGGAGGTGTATGGCAGGAGAGTTTCTCCACGACTCTTATTTTGACAAAGCGGTTGCATTTGCAGAGCGAGGTTCAGGTTTTCCTCCTCCCTTCTCGCTTTATCTGCGTGATAGTTTCTGCTCTCCCCGCCAAGCCTCCCATCAGTGGCGACGGGCGAGGGGTCTGGGGGCGCTGGCTGTGCCTCGGAGCCATGCCCTCACTGCTGGTTCTTTCAAGCCAGCACGCAGCCCAAGCGCTGGGGCAGGGCTCTCCCGCCTACAACACCTCCCAGAAGCAGCCTGGCACAAAGCAGGCCTTTGTGTGTCAGACACGAGGCCTGTGCCGCCACCACCGCTGCCCGGAGACTGACAGCCTTGGGGCTTGCAGCACAGTCGTGCTCTCAGGTGCAGCGAGGTGTGCCCCCCGCCACGCCGGCCCTGCTCGGGCTCTGATGCCTGACTCTGGCAGAACAACCCCCTGACCCTGGTGCAGCTCTGCCCGGCTCCCGACAGCGCTGCCATGCTTGCAGCCTGTGGCTGTGTGGCTAGCTTTCTGTTACTGTGGTCACAGGGTCCCACAGCATGCAAGCCTCGAGGTAATGAATCCTTCCTCTGGGAAACGGTCAGGCTTCCAAGCAGGGCGCAGCAGACTGGCAGCCAGGTGCGGCAGCTCCCCACACCCTTCAGCGTGGGGCATGGGGCAGGGCTTTCTGGGAGATGGCGCCAGCGGTCTAAGGAGACGCTGCGGTGCATTCGGGTTCCCTGGTGAGAGCGGAAGCCCAGGCAGAGGCAGAGCTCAGACTCTGCCTTGCCTGTGCAGCGCAGGCTGGGGAAGACGCCCGTGCCTGCAGTGGGTATACGTGCCATCTGCTTCCTTGCCCTGAGGTATGGGGAGATCCCAGTGCCCCAGAGCAAAGCATGACCCCACTGGTATCAGCCCCCAAACACCACATCCAGCACCTGTTGTTTCCTGCCGTCTGCTTCCCTCTTTCTAGGAAACATAATCAACCCTTTACAGGCTTCCCTGTAAACTGCCAGGGCGGCCCGCCCAGGAGTGCATCAGATCCTCTCTTTGCACCGTCTCTCGCACCTGAGTCTGAAATCCTTCCTGAGAGAGGAGACGGGAGCCGATTTCCCCAGGAAATCTCAAGATAGATGCGGTAACAATTTTCTTTGAGGTTCTTCAGTGGAGTTCCTGCTTGTTACCCAATTTTTCAGCTGGGTGATTGAGGCACATGGTTATAGAACGATTTGCCCGCGGTCACGCGGCAAGTCAATGGAGCAGACAGGATCGTGGCTGCCTGGCTGTGCAGCAGAGGTGCAATTTGTGCGCGTCACGACCGTCTGTGAACATGACAAGCACAGCCCGAGCTGGGCTGCCTTCTTCCAGTGCTTGTGGCCAGGACAGCCTCTACTCTTCAGGGATGGGTTTAGTTTTCATTGCACCTCACCAGGGTCAGTCTGGCTTGTGCATGCAGAGTCCGTTTGCGGTGATGGGAGAGGGGGCACAGTGTAATCTGCACAGGCTTCACAAGCAGCTGCATTGTTTCTGAGTGTTTCTGTCCTTACTGAATGGCCCTGAGGTGTCCTGCTCCCCTTGTTCTGGTAAAGAGAAGATTGGGTGGCTTGTCACCATCATGGGCCAGGACCACATCCAGTAAGCACCATCTCTGCCCCAAAGCACTTCTGATCTAAGGTGGATATGGAGAAGGAGTACAGGAAACAAGGAGATGGGGTCAGGCCAGGCAGGGGCAGGACTCGATTTCAGTGTTGGAGGAGAGATGACAGATGTGGTAGGCATGGGCCACGGAGAGCCTTGAAAGATGAGGGAGCGAGGGGTGCACATGGTAACAGTACAGGCCTGGTAAACTGATCGTGACAGCAGCCTTCTGCACAGGTGTGAACAGGCAAGGCGCAATCTGTGCAGGCCGGAAGTAGGGGTAGCAAGGGAGCAGAGACCATCACTGAAGCTTGGCCCGAGTCCTATCATGTATCATAGAAAATGAGGGTTGGAAGGACCTTAGGGGTCACATCTAGTCCGACCCCCTGCTCAAAGCAGGACCAGCCCCAACTAGATCATCCCAGCCAAGGCTTTGTCTACCCAGGTCCTCAAAACCTCCAAGGATGGAGATCCCACCACCTCTCTGGGTAGCCTGTTCCAGTGCTTTACAACCCTCCTCGTGAGAGAGTTTTTCCTAATACCTAACCTCAACTTCCCTTGCTGCAGCTTGAGCCCATTGCTTCTTGTCCTGTCATCTGCCCTCACAGAGAACAGTCCAGCTCCTTCCTCTTTGCAGCCCCTCTGCAGGGAGTTGAAGGCTGCTCTTCAATCCCCCTCAGTCTTCTCTTCTCTAAACTAAATACACACAGTTCCCTCAGCCTCTCCTCACAAGTCCTGTGGCCCAGGCCCCAAACATTTTTATTGCCCTCCGCTGAACTCTCTCCTATGTGACCGCATCCTTTCTGTAGTGGGGGGTCCACAACTGGACACAGTTCAGTCTTAGCTTCATCTCCAGTTGTTCAGGAAGAATTGGCAAGAACTGCAAGCTGCAGCTTTGCTTCTTGTCAGCTGTAAGGGCTCTGTTTCTGTGGCGGGCTCAGCTGTGCTCATGCATCCACTTCTCCCTTTCCTGCAAGCACTGATGTTAACACTCGCTTGGCCACATGTCCTGGGGCATGTGACGCTCTCATGCTGGAAGCATGTGGCAGGGCAGGGTCTGGCTACGTTGGAGCTGTGGATGTTCTCCAAGGAATGGCATTGGCCGTGTCCACTGCTGGGGGCTGCCTGGTGCTGCACCAGCTCCCTCCCCCCGTGGCTAAGGGCATTTTCTGGTGGGGCAGTTCTCCCCTGCTTCTCCCTTGGCTGCCAGAGCCCAACTCACTGAAGTGCCAGACATGCTGCAAAGCCAGGGTTTAGATAGGGGAGACAGGAGCAGAGATGGGACAATTTATCCTGCTACCCTGTCTAGCTGGCAGCGATCAGTCTGTACTGACTAGGGTGCACTCATCACATGGGGGACTGTTGCAGAAGCTGCCAGTGGTGGGCAACGGGAATCTGAGAGTTTCATGCTTGGCATTTAGGGTCATGGAGCTAACGCATTCGCTGGGTAGCTCTCTGTGAGCATCAACTCTGAATTATCAGCATTGCTGATTTGTGACTCAGTGCCTTTAATGTCCTGGAGTAACCCCTGTGGAGTTGAATGGGGCAGGCCACACCTGGCAGCTGCCTGCTTCAGGTTGTCTGTAAACTCCAGAGATGATTTTGCAGCAGCTTATTCTTGATGTGCCCTTGCCAAGTTTTCCGAGAGTTGTGGGGCTGGCGGCATCGTTCTGACGAAGCTTAGATCCTGGGGGACAGCTCCGGTCGTCAGACTGCAGCGCGTAAGACCCCTGCTGTGGGTAAAGCTGCACTCTGCACTTGCCTGCCAGCCCCTCCTGCTCCAGGGCATCACACCTCAGCTTTCTCTCTCAAAGGTTCTGGAGAAAGAAGCCAAGATCCAGGAGCTGCAGCAGATCATCACGGGCCTTCACCAGGAAATTTCCCTGAAGGACTTGGAGGCAGCAAGCGAAATACAAGCGAAGCACCTGTTGGAGACCAAGATCCAGTCCCTCCAGCAGATGGTAAGTGCCCTCCACGGCCCGTGTGAGCTGTAGTGCGGCCCTTCACACGCTCCCTCCGTTTCGCGGCTGTTGCTGTCACTGGTTCTGCTGGGCTTCTGTCCCCGCTCCATGGAGCCGGGCATGGAAGTGGAATACCAGGCGTTGCAGGGACTGCAGCTTACCCCTTCCTTCTCTGCGGCCAGCAGCTACATGTGCAGAAGTGCCCCCTTCCCTGGCCTTCTTGCACCATGCTTGCCAGCGGTCTGTGCCAGCTGGGGCTGTTGGCTGTGTGGCTTGTCCCTGGCAGGCACTGTGAGCAGCAGGAGGCTGGCATGCAACTGCTTGTATCTGAGGTGCCCATGGCAGAGAATCTCTTCAGGAGGGCGACTCTGGTTGACATTGTCAATGGTGACTGCATTACCTGACACATGTCACTCAGACCTGGCTGGGCCTCTGTTCCCTGGCAGTGAGGATGTCTACCTGCCTGGCAGGGTGCAGCACATGGCTAAGTAATGCTGGTGCAAGGCTGTGGTCGGTGATGTGGGGAGCAGGAACTTGCAGTTCCTGTCTTCCAGCATGAGGCTTGGCCCCCACAAGCCAGCCTGCTGCTAGGGCCCGCCAGATGCGCCAGGCATGGTTCATGTGGCATGCCATCCTCGTCACTCCACCAGAGCATGCAGCATCCTTGCAGAGGCTGAGCCATTCAGAGGTGGTGCAGTCAGTCCCTCCCTGTGCACTCAGGTGCAAATCCCTGGCTCCATATAGGGCCTGCCTGGGCAGCCATCCTAAGCAGGGCCCCTGGTCCCATGCTGCTGGGTGCCAGACTCCCACAGACAGGTGTTCTTCTGAGGAAGTGTGTAGGGCCCTGTCTGGCAGCTGCCTCCCCTATGCACGCCAGGCAGATAGCAGAGAAGCCATGTGCATGCCTCGACTCTGATAGAAACCTGGTCACTGCCAGTGAGGCCAGAGGGTTCAGGCCCTATCCTCAGATTTTGGCATCTCCCTGCTGGGGAGGGGATTTCTGCACCTTGGGGTGGCATTAACCTTCTCATGACCCAGTGCATGCAGTCTGCCCGGTATGTGGTGTAGGTCAGGGAAAAGCCCATTGATGCGAGTGAAATCGTAGGGCCAGGTGATGCGGCAGGTGAGGGACGAGCCCAGAGTCCAGCCTGCTTGCTGCATTGGTGTATTTGAGGGACACGGGAAGACGCTGTCCTGATCATGCGTCCAGTGTCCCTGCATGGCACCACGTGGGCACCCAAGCATGTCTCCCCATGCTCCTGCCCCTCTGGGGCCCCTGGGCCCTCTGCAGTGCCCACTCCTGGTGCCAGAGGTCACTGTGACCGTGCCGGCACGACCTGCACAGGTGAGCTGATGTCACAACACAGGTGTCAGGCTTGCACAAGACCACAGGCGCTCACTTAGCCAGCCTGATCCCCACCCTGGTGCTGAAGAGCTGAGCCACGGCTGCTGTCTAAAAGGCCTGAGCAGCCTGGAGACGGGCAGTGGGCAGGCCTGCGCAGCCCAGGCCCTGTGATGAGGCAGGGCTTGGGGGCAGGCGAGTGGCAGGGCGGCTGCTGCAGGAATCTGCACGGCCGCTCTCCTGCCTGCTAGCTCCTTTGCGTCTGTCTCCAGCTGCTGCCCTTCCCCTCCCCTCCCCTTGTTATTCTCCCTTTGACCACTTTTCAGTGCACGCAGGTCAAGAACTTGCCCTGCGGAAAGAGAGAGGCTTGGGTAGAAATTAGGAGGTTTAATCAAAGGTCCAGCAGAGACTGCTCCAGCAGAACGAGCTGCCATTCGAAGGTCCTTGCCTCTGTCTCCCTACGGCCAAGGCCATGCACAGGGCCTGGGGCAGGTGGGCAGAGGGATGGAGGCGGCAGTCACGCTGTGCTGCTTGCCCCTGCAGCCCACAGCCCCAGTCCTACTCTCGGTAACGGTGTGGGAGAGCGGTGGTTCACAGCCCCCCTTCCATTCTCAGAAACTGCCACGTGCTTTGGACCACAGGCACATCCCGAGGCATCCCCAAGGGAGGGTCTGATGGGGTCAGAAGATGTGGGCAGAGGGGAGAACTGGGATGAGGCAGGTGGAGTTCAAAGGTCCCAGTGGCCAGCGTGGCACGGCCCCTACCCCCTGGCTGGTACGCAGTGTAGGACTTGGAGTCCGTCAGCTCCGCAATGAGCTGGGAGGCGGTGGAGGGCAGGCTGTGCTCAGCGTTGTTCATGCCCTCCCCAGCAATGGGGGCTGGCTGCGTGCAGCTGTGTGAAGTCAGGGCCCTCCTCTCCTTTGCCAGGGTCTGCAGCCTCCTGCTCCCACCTCCCCAGGCCAGTGCCTACCCCATGTGGACACCCCGCAGGCTTGCTCGGACCCCTCCACGCTACCTGGGCAGGTGGGGGCGGCAGGAGCAATCCACGGGGCTGCTTGTTCTGTTGTTTCCTTTGTGCCACAGACCCTGAGCGAGGCAGAGCCAGAGGCAGTGGGCGCGAGAGTCCTGTCTGAGGGGAGCCGGCGGGGGGAGAGCAGAATAGGCTGTGAGATCTATCGCTGGCAATTTAGATTCAGAGACATTTCATCTGCAGTTCCCTCAAGTGTTGAATTGAATGAAACCAGCACAGCAGCGCGCAGCTGGGGGAGGGGCTCTGAGCGCTCCCAGCAAGCCAGGGAGAGGCAGGCAGCTTGTACAACACATCACACCCTTGGGCTGAAATTTGGATCCATGCGGAGCCAGGGCGAGCCGCTGGCAAGGCCCACCCCATGCTGCAGGGAGGGTGGGCTCTCGCGATACGTGCTGCATGTCCCGCAGCTGCATCACTACCGGCCTTCACGTGCCGCCAGTCGGCTTTAGCTTGCCAGGCTGTGCAGAAAAGCTTGAAAAGGTGATTTGGAAAGGCTCAGAACCCAGGAGGGAAATGGAGGGACTCCAGTGTGCTTCATCCTGTCACGCTCAGAGTCTTTGGGGCTGGCTTGCGATTTCCAGAGGCATTGGCAGGATACTGTGCACAGTCCCTAGGCTGCCCTTGCTCCCGCTGCTCTGGGGCCTGCATGCTTTGCCCCATATCTGTACCCAAGGTATGTCTTCTACCTTCGCCAGATGGAGCAGGGCCTGTCCTCATGGCATCTCAGTTCAGCTCAGCTCAGCTCGCTTGCTTGGGGGATGCAATGTGAGCCCCCGCAGGGAGGGTGTGCATGTGGAGACCAGAAAAAGGTGATAAAAAAGGTCTGGGTTTGCCTTGTGTGGGGCATCCCCTGGGGAGCAGAGCCTTGTCCCCAGCCCTTCCTGCTGCTTAAACCAGAGGCGAAGGGGACGCAGGGCACAGAGGGCTGCCGCTGCGCAGAGGTGGGTGTGAAGCCCATGCAACACCTGCGGGATACTGAGCGGGAGGACACCCTGCTCTGAGTTTGGCCGCAGTGACATGGGGATTTCACTGCTCCCGTCTGGAAGAGGGTGAGGCGCTGTAAGGGGCAGCCAGGCCGCAGCCCGGAGCTGTCCCCAGCACCATCAGTCTTGGCCAGCGGTTCTCCGCGTCTTCAGCCAAAGGGTCCCCTGGTTAGACTCGGCCCTCTCAGAAAATGCCAGCTCGGAGCTTTCACTCTACTGCTGACTACAAAACAATAATACAGCAAGTCTTGTGTCATGGAGAGTTTGGGCTGTGGCAGGTCAGAAGGCTTTCAGCACTCGATTCCTGTTCAAAACCTGTGGGTTTATCTTTGTGAATCATGTTTGCACACCTGGCAGCCCACAACAGGGATCTAGGGGCAGCCCAGGTGCCGCAGCACTGTCTAGCACTGGCCTACTGCAGCAGTTTGAGTCACTGTAATGCTCTGGTACTGTCCATGTTGGGGTCTTCCCCTGTTCAGGGCCCTTCTCACTGCCCCTTCCCAAAATCATCCATTGTGCGCGCAAGCGTGCCCAGGTGCACCCATGCATGGGGAAGCAGGAGCCACTGCTTCAGCTACACCAAGCAATTAAACTCTGGCTGCTGAGGGATGAGCAGGAGGCCCTGATTCTCTTTTTCTTTGCAGTAATTGCCTCAGCAATCAGCTTTGATCACCCAAGAGCAGAGGAGATGAGTGTTGCAGGTTGACATCAGTGGTTTTAATACATCCATTTACATACGCGGGCGCAGAGCAGTGCACAGCGTTCCAGAGCGTCTCTGACCCAAACCATCGCTGCTCTATAGACACCTCATTTAATTTAATACCTCGCCACCGCTGCTGAAGCTACAGGACAGGGTGGGGGATGGATAATCAAGCCTCGCTTGCTCCCTGCAAATGCCTGTAGAGATGACATGAAAGTAATTGCTTTTGAAAAGCAAAGCAGAAATGGCACAACTGATTCCACTTAAACGAGAGGAGGGGTGGGGGACACTCGCCCAAAACGTGTTGCCCTCTTTCCAGCTGCAAGCAAATGGCTGCCTGCATCTGTATGGGGAAGGGGAGCAGTGGTCCCAGCCTGGTAAGAGGGTGAGGAGCTTTCTGATCGCGGGGCTGTCCGTAGCAGGGCAGAGTCCTTTGTCTGACTATGCCATGAGCCTCAGAGGTGCTGCAGCCCTGCCCTGTGGCTCCCTGTGTCTGTTTCTTTGGGCACAAACAGCTGCTGTGATGGCTCATTCCCCTGTTTTCAGGGGAGAGGTTGCTGCTCTGTTGTTGCAAGTACCAAGTAGGTGTGCGGCATCTCCCCCTGCCCTTCTGTCCTCTGGCAGGACAATGCTGAGCTGGCCACAGCCTCTGGCAGCCAGTCTAACTAGGCAAGGTTCAGGCCAGGTCCTGGGCTGCTCCTAGCTGGGGGTCCTCTCTGGTCTCCTAGGTCTCCCCTCCTGCGCTGGTCACCTGGTTGCACCCTGCTCACCCTGAGGGGCAGTTGCCTCCCTCCTGTTCAGGCTGCAGTCATGCCCCTGACGCAGCCTGGGGAGACACTTGGACACAACCCAATCAGCTGAGGGGACAAGGGCAGATGCCGTGGTGGCATGTGCTGAATGGGAAGGTGCTTTGCACCCTTGTTCCCAGAGCACCGCGCCACGCTGCATCCTGCATGGTTCCACTACGCGGTGCCACAGCTGTTCTGTCGTGCACCCGGGCGGCTGTGGGGCTGAGGACACGATGGAGTGGCGAGTCCCACTGGCCAGCTGCGTGTCAGCTGTGCCAGTGCCCAGCTCTGAACATGCTGCTCCTGCGTCCTTGTTCTGTAGGACTGGACGGGCCAAGCAAGCCTGGCTGCCATCTCCAGACCCTTTGCCCGTCTTGTCAGTCCTCTCTGAGGCAGCCACCCATGTTTGCTCCATCTTCTTAGGCAGTCTTGGGGTGGCTGCTTTGTGGTCTTGTGGTCCCCTGGACATCCTGCATCCTTGCAGCCAAGTGGCATGGCAGCACAGGCTGGGAGTGCTGTTCAGCGGTCTGTCCCTGGGCTCAGGGGCAAGCAAATGGCTCCTCTCCTCTGCACAGCTGCAGGCTCTGGGCCTGCTTGGACTTGCCACCCTGTCAGGCTTAGCCCAGCCAGTGGCCTGGGGAAGGGGCTGCCCTGAGCTTGGCTGGTCAGGGCCCCTGCTGGAGCGGGGCAGCCAGCCCCAGGGTTGAGCTGCTGGTTCCCTCCTGGGCACGGGCAGGGAATCGCCCATGAAACCTTCTAATAATGAGGTTGGTCTCTGGGGCAGGGAAGACTGGAAATCCCAACCTCCCAGGCAAGCGGTTTGCAGGATGTTCCCAGCAGTTACCTTGAACGTGCTGACCTGGGTGCCAGTCTCAGGGCTCCCAGTCAATAACAGCATCATTGTGTCTCTCAAGTCCGTGGGTGCTCAAAGCACTTGCAGAGGCCATTTCCATCCCTGGCACTTGGCACAAGGGTGCCTGGGTCGCCATTGAGCTGCCCATGTGCCCATGCTGCAGGCTGGCTCTGGACGTGGGCATGGCCCAAGTTGGGCACAGGCTGCTCCCACAGCCTAGAGCAGTTCCCTCGACAGCCAACATGGGCTGCACACGTGACAGGGCTTGGAAGGAGCCACATGTTGTGCTCGCAACACAGTCTCCAACACAGATTTAATTTAGATGTTAGTAATTTATGTTAATTATATGCAAATTAATTATTAATGTATTTATTGGATGTTGACAGCTGGGTGACAGTCTTCAGTAAATATGTTTTGCTAATCAATTAGCTTTTAATTAATATTAGAATTCTCACTGGATTCCATCAGCTGGTGGCAGAGCAGTAATCGCACACGCCTTGGCTCCCGTGTGCTGGCCAGCTGTCCAGGTGCCCGTCGTGGGGTGCAGCCAGCTTCAGCCAAGCTCTCCAGCTGGCACGGGGGTGCTGAGCCTGGTGGAGGTCAGGGGAAGGGTGAGCAGCCAGGCTGCCCCTGGCACAGGAGTGTGAGACAAGAACCCCTGGAGCCCAGAGGATGATGCTACCTGGAGAGGGGTAGTGCAGGTGTCAGGCAGATGGAGCCTGCTCCTCATGGGCTTTCTGGGCAGACTGCCCGTGATGCCATGCAGTGCAAGGGGGCTGAAGGGCCAGGTGGAGGAGGTACAAGCTCGTCACCATGAGTCTGCACAGCACCAGCACAGTGGGCCCTTCCTGGCCCGTGAGGCCCTCAGGCAGGCAGCAGCACCAGGCCCTCCTCAGGATCCTCCTCTGCCTCAACATCCTTGCACCCAGGCCAGTCATAGCAAGTATATCCTTGGCATGCCCCACAGCTGTGCTAGCAGCAGTGCTGTGGCTTCCATGATGCACGGTGTCAGCGAGTCCTAACGTTAGCTACGCTTCAGCTGCGGGGAGATGATGGAAGCCAGCCCCTGCCAAGGATCTGCACAGGGAGGGGTCTCTGGCCTTCCCTTCTGCCCCTTGCAGCCAACTGGCATCCACACAGCTTCCTGAATGGGCACTGGGCACATGGAGGTGACTTGGGGTTCATCAGCGCAGCAGCTGCAGGGGCCACGATGGGTGCCAGCCTTGGCGGCTTGCTGGTGTGCACTGGGGGCAGGGAGCAGAGTCCTGGAGCACAGGAGGTGCCTGGGCCGAGGCTGGTGTGATTGCGGGGGCTAGCACCTTGCTAACACCGGCAGCGGTCCTGTTCCAGGTGAGCAGCGCCTTGGCACCGTGTTGTCCTGAGAGCCAGCTCTCCTGCTCCCAGGCCAGCAAGCTCCTCAAGGCAGAGGTAAAGGCCCTTGGCAGCCCCACCTAAGCCATAGATTATAGATTCATAGATTAAGGGTCGGAAGGGACCTAGCAGATCCTCTAGCCCGACCCCCCGCCAGGGCGGGAGAACAACAAAAACCCCAAAAAGAGAAATGGGACTCAAACGAGTCCAGCTAGGTGGGCATCCAGCCTCTTCTTAAAGACCCCCAGGGTAGGGGCCAGCACCACTTCCCTTGGAAGTTGGTTCCAGCTCCTAGCCGCCCTAACGGTGAAGTAGTTTTTGCGGATGTTCAATCTATACCTCCTCTCCAACAGCTTGTGCCCATTTCTCCTTGTTATGCC
>NW_017728998.1:385265-397931 GCF_001723915.1 Gavialis gangeticus | reverse complement strand
GGCCTATAGTTACCCGGGTCCTCCCTCTTCCCCTTCTTGAAGATGGGGACCACATTTGCTACCTTCCAATCATCTGGCACCTGGCCCAAGCACCACGATCGCTCATAGAGCCGTGCCAGGGGCCCCGCAATAACCCCAGCTAGCTCCCTCAACACCCTGGGGTGGAGATCATCCGGACCCGCTGACTTGAATGCGTCCAGCCCCTCCAGAAGCTCTCTAACCCGGTCCTCCCCAACCTGAGGTCGGAAGGCAATCCCCTCGAGTCCGGCTTCTATCACAGCAGGGAAGTCCCGGTCCCTGCACAAGAAAACGGAGGTGATGGGCCATGTGCCCCATCACAGCCACGTGGCCTAGAAATGAGCCCCAGCACAACAGCAGGTGTGACCAGCAGGATCTGCTGCCTCCCTGTCCCAGTCTCCTGTCTCTCCAGGCCCTCATGGACCAAGCCACCAGTGCTGCGGCCCTCTGCACGTTCTTGCCTGGCCACAGCAAGGCAATGGTAGCTGTGAGACACTGGGTTAGTGCCAGGGACCTGCCCCCCCTTTGGGGCTGCAGCAGCACAGATAGCTGTGGCAGATCAATACTTTAGTCTTGTCATGCTAATTGCTCAGTGGCTGACATTCACCACCCTTGCTTGCTCCCTCCCCATGTAAACTCTTCAGCTGGAACATCGAAATGCAAAAATCCAGAGCCTCCAGAACCAGCTTTTGCTCCAGCAGGACAAAGGGGACGGCCTTGCAGCCGAGGTACGTGGCTCCCATCTCTGTCCTCTCTGGGCAGGTGGTACCAGCGGAGAATGCTGGGAGGGCTGCCGGTGCAGGGCAGAGTAGCCTGGTGCTGCAGCACAAGCCCGTGCCAGGAGGGAGCCAGCTGCTGTGTGGTGTTAAATCAAAAGAACCTGGTGTGTATTGCCCTGCCCACGCTCTGCAAAGCCTCCCCGAGACGCAGCGCCGATGGCAGGTGCCCCAGACGGCACGTCTGCAGCCTCCCTGCCTGGGACGTGTCAGTGCTGCTGCTGGCGTGCCTGTCAGATCACACCTACCATATTGGCTTCCTGTCCCCAGAACATCAGGTTTTAGCAGTGGGCGGGGGTGTTTCTCCTCCTGACAATCCCCACCCCCAGCAGCATCGGGCCTGTGCTATTCGGGGTTTTGTTAAGCCGTTTAGTATTAATTGATTTTTTTTTCCATTTTTTCTTTCTTTCCCTGGGCGGGTCAATAGCTGGATGCTCAAGAGCAGAGGATCTATCAACTGCAGACCAAGCAGAGGGAGAGGCAGGCAGAACTGGAGCAGAAGCACAGCCAGATCCAGCAGCTCGAACAAGATGTGGAGGCCAGCCGCCAGCTACAGGATGAGTCTCAGAGGCAGGTAAGGGAAGGCTCTGCTTTGCTCCAGCTCCAGTGCCAGCATCGTGGGCCTGGCTGGGACTTCATTTAATGCATTAGGAGCCTGGACCTATGTTCATTTAAAGCAAGTAGTGTGAGGAAGGGCTGAGGACCTGGCAGTGGAGCCTGGCAGCTCCCAGCGAGGAAGGTGAGGCACAGGAAAACGAGGGGAGGCTCCATGGCGCTGCTGGCTTCAGATATGTGCTCTCTTGCTAGCTGCCGGTCCTGGGTGTAGCCACTGTGATCGAGCAGATGTCCTGGGTATTGATCCCTGCACCCTGCTGCTGAGCCCCTCCCAGGGAGAGCACCAGGGCAGCCCTGTGGAGGATGGGGCAGGACTGCATCATCCTGGGGCAAAGCCGTCTTAATTGGTGATAACAGTGCTAAGTGTTTGCCAGGAGATGAGGCTCATTCAGATGTATCGATCTGTGCTCCCCAGGGAGACCAGGACTGAACTGGCCGACTGCAGCCCTGACCAGGGGCCTCCCTGTGACAGTCCGTGTCAGTGTCCGGGATTTGCCTCTCCTCCTTCATGTGTGGCTCTAGCTTCTGCCCTGCTGCAGATCCTCTGTTTTCAGGCATCGGCTTCAGAGTCCACCTGGAGCCACCCGATCGCTTAGATGGTGCGCGCCTGGCTGGGCGGGAAGCCCTGCCTCCCCAGTGCCCATCCAGCCAGGCTCCCTGTGTGCTATCCCTGCCGGCATCGGGAGTTGCAATGGGATTTTGACCATGGCTTTTGTTTGGGTCCATACAGTAAGCAGGCTCTTTGGCACAGCAGCTACTGGTGCCACTAATCCCTGCCAGTGCTGCTGTTGCACCTACATATATAACCCTGTGCCCTTCCTCACTCAGCAATGCCCACCAGCCTAAGCAAACGGGTCATGAAATAGTCTCAGGATATCAGAGGTTGAAACATCACTGGAAACAGACTGCAAGGTCCCAGCACACCGGCCAGGGAGAATGCTCCGCTAGGCAGGGGTGGTCCAGGGCAAAGGCAGCATGGCAGAGTGGGAATGCATTTTGTTTTCACACGGCCGCAGGATGGGTTTAGTTTGGGTTTTGCACAGCTGGTTGGTGCTGCAGTGCTGCGGTTGCCTTGGAGTCTCGCTGCATGTTGGTCATCTTGCTTTTGAGTCATTCAACGTTTGGGGGGGGTGTGGTGTGGTGTGTGTGTGTGTGCGCGCACACGTGTGCAGGATGTGGGTGGAGCTGCATGTAGTCAACCTGCTCACAAGGTGGCCATTGTTGTGGGTGTTGTGTGCATTTGTCTGTGTCTGCTTCCATGTGAAGGGAGGCAAGTCTGAGCGCATGTGTTCCCTTGCCTAGTGTGTCTTGCTGGTGTCTCTTTGTAAGGGTGCCGCTAATTGTGCATCTATGTTGTGCCCGGTCACTGCACTGTCTTGCCCTTTCTCCTTGGGGCTCCCAGATGTTGCGGGCGAGCCCAGTCTGGCTCCTGTGTGTGCAGGTGAAGCCTGCAGCCAGCGGTTCCAACTGACGGGCCGGTTCCCAGAACCTGGTATTATCAGGCTCCCAACTGGCAGGCAGGATATTGAATTTTTCCATTTGCATAATTGACCGGGACAGAGGAGCGAGCAGCTGGAGGTGGAATGTCCTGTGGCTGAAAGGTGACGGGCAGCCCAGGCCTTCTGGCGATCCCAGCCAGACCACGCTGGCCCTGTGTCTGGGATCTGCTGCCAGACAGCGCTGGACCCAGGAAATCCCCGCTGTCCCGTCCTCATTCCCCAAGGCTCCTGCTCCTCGGCTCTTTCCAGCCAGGGCCACGTCCCCCTGTGGCTGTGCAATGCCTGGGCTGGCTTCCTCCTGCGTCTGCTGCCAACATGTAAAGGATGCCTGCAGCTAGCACTGGCGTGACCCCAGCCCAGTCCTGATGTCCCCTTCACTGGGGCATCAGAGCAGAGGCAGGCAGGGCTCCTTGCTCCTGTCTGCTGGCAAATGCAGGTCCAGGCCCAGCCTTTGGGGTCCAGGCCCCTCAGGACACAGGAGAGGCACCCTGGCTGCAGGCTTGCATGCGTGCTGTGTTGTTCAGAGTCCTTGGGCAGAGCTGAACACCTGTCATATTGGCTCACGTCGTGTTTGCCTTTTTCCTCAGCTTGCGGAGTGTAATGTGCGCCTGGCTCAGGTGGAAGGAGAGAACGAGGCCCTCAGAGCCCACCAGTGAGAGCAGCTGCTGGAGGTGAGGCATCTTGAGCGCTAGGACGAGGTATGGGAAAGCAGCAGACACCATGGGAAAACAGGTGTGAGGCTGGTCAGGGGAGCTGCACCTGCCCCGTCAGGGGCCCAGCTGACACAGCTCGCCAACTCCTGGCAGCTGCGCTCAAAGTCTGGAATGGGCTCCCAGGCACCGAGAAAGCAGATGTGGTGCCAATCTACCTAAAGGAGAAAAGAACGATTGTAGAGTTGAGGCTTAGCTTCAGCCTGAGGCCAGCCATGGGATGGCCATCACTGGTACGTGGATTCAGGGGCGATAAAGCCAGAGATCCTCTCTTCAGACCTCCCACAGAACGCCAGCCATAGGCCTGCCTTGGACTGAGTCCTGACTGAGCTGGAACAGGTCTTCTAGAAGAGCATCCTGTCTGGATTCAAACGTTTCCAGTGCAGCACCAGCACAGGCCTGCATATGTGATCTGCATGGTGAATTCCTCTTGCTGTTAACATGTGCACCTCTTCTTTGCTGCATTTGTCTTGTTTCTGCAGCCCCTGGTCAGGTCCTTGTAGATCTTTTATCTGCCAGGCAGGTGAGTCCTCTGCTCCTGAGTCTGTCCCTGCGTAGGGTTTCATACACTGTCAGCCAGTCCTGCCTTGACCCTAAGCTACATAAATCAAGCTCCTGGGGCCTTGCTTTATCACAGGTTTACCGTCCTTCTTGAGGTTCTTCTGAGCCTTCTCCCACGTGTCCGCATCCCCAGCTCTTCCAGGCTTTTCCTGTAGGTCATGTTTTCTAGGCCTCTGACTTTTCTCATTCTGCTGAAGTCTTTCTAATCTTTCCACAGTTCTTGAAGTGCAGAGCCCAAAACACAACACAGTTTTCCAGGGCAGGCCTCAGTGCTGAATAGAGCAGAAGAATTGTTTTCCTTCACTTTCGGATGATGCTCAGTTGATACAGCCCACTATACTATTGGCTTTTGCAATAAGTTTCTTGAGTCCTGCTGAGTCTGTGATCAGCTGTGACCCCAGGGACTTTGCGTGCAGTTCGTCAGCCTCTCCAGTTGTTCCCCACTTCGTACTTGTGCCCACAATTGTTCCATCCAAAGCATGCAGGACTTTGCATTTGTCCTCACCAGATTTCATTCATTCAACCTGGGACCATTTTGCCTGTTTATTAAGGTCATTCTGAATCCCAGATGCATCCTCTTCTCTGTCCTACCAGGACCCCTTTCAGTGTTACTACTACTACTCTGTCAGATCATGAGGTTTCATCATGACTTGTGATACTTTTTGGTTTTTTCAGTGGTTTTCTTGCTGAGAGGCAGGGAATGAGGAGCAGAGAATGGGAATTTGAAGGATAGGAGACTTGAAGAGAAAAGGGAGACAGTGAGGGAGCCTGGAGGAGCAGCACCTCCATGTCTGTAACATTTGCAAGCTCTAGGGACCAGCAGTCCCTGGAGGCTGCCACAGGGCATCTGCTGTGGAGCTCTGTCAGCGTAATTTAGCACCAGAAGCATGAGTTATGGGCCTACCCTTTACAGGAGGGCCGGCTGCTCAGCCCTGCCTGTCAGATGGGTCCCTCCTGCCTGATGGCAAGCTCTCCCAGCCAGCGGCTCCCTGCGTGGCACATCTGTGTGAATGTAGCCCCCATGCTAATGTCTCTCTGAAATGGAGCTGAGAAAGCTGTTAACCTCAGTTAGCCGCCTGTTCTCGCTGTGACCCGGATAAATCACCGGAGCTGGGGCTTCCAGGGACTCTCCCTCCAGGCAGGGGAAATGGATGGCCGTTCCGCACGGGTGCTACCCAGAGAGGACTGAGTTTCCAGCTCCCACTAGGGAGGGAGTGGGGGGACTTCTGCTCCCAGGAACTGCGCCTGGGTGTGGCTCCCATCAGGCTGCAGCCCTAGCCATCCATCGTGCCTCGGAGCCCATGGCAGCCAGGCACTGGAGTGGCCAGGACAGTTCCCCAGGGTCCAGGAGCCCAGGCATGCTGACTGCCTTATGATTCCCATGTCCCTTCCTGTGCCTCAGGCAATTGCTCCATGCTTGCGAACTGCGTTGGAAGGGAAATAACACACAACCTGTCCCCTCCACGGTGCCCACGGCCCATGCCGCAGTGGTAAGAGCGGTTAGTTGGGTCTTTGGTGCCCACAGGCTGTCTCTGCTTCTGCTGCCCTCGCAGCCATGGAGGCTGCACAGTTGGACGGGGGTGCCACAGACCTTGGCGTAGCCACTGCCACCGCATTTACAGCATGCAGCACTGCATTGTGGACAGCGCCACATAGGCAGAGGAGGCTGGGCTGGGTGGGCTGCACTTCCCTGCAGTGAGCCGTGTGTCTCTCGCCAGGTGGAGGATTGGGTGGCCAGCCTGAGGAGCAGTGAGCGTGCCAGGGAGCGCGTCTCCCGTGAGGCAGCAGTGCGTGAGTGGGAGGAGCAGGCAGCAGAGCAGGTGTTGCTGCAGCAAAGGGTGGCTGGGCTGCAGGACGAGCTGCGGAAGAAAGAGGCTGCAATGCACAGGCTGCAGACAGAGCTGCAGGATGCCAGCCAGCTGGTAAGAAGCATGCAGCATCCTCCCAAGCTTGCAGGCCCAACTGGCAAGCACCAGTCTCCCAGCACTCCCCCACTGGGGCCACATACTCACTCTGCAGTGTCAGCCAGATGGCCCATCTTGCTCACAAGGAGGTGGGCACTCATCCTTTCTGGTGCCCGTGACCCACAAACTCACCAATCCAGAGGGAGAGATCTGGCTTCCCCCTCACAGCTTTGCCTGTGTGCCTGCCCTGGCCCAGTGACGGACCAAGGGGACTGCCATGGGCAGCCAAGCTTAGCAGGTTCCAGTCGAGCGCAGTCAGGGGTTTTCCTCCTCCAGTGGTCCTCGTGTCACTGCCACTGCATCCCTCCCCAGTTCTTGTGCTCTGTGCCTGTGTCGGTGTCAGCAGGGGAAGGAGAGGAACTTGACCCCCATTTCAACTCCAGAAGGCAAGGTCCAGGGGCTCGTATGAGACGCCGAGCCCTCATTGATGCCTGGAGCTCCTGACTCCCAGCCTGCTCCCCAGGAACGGCTGCACTTCTTCAGTTGCTGCTGCTTTCTATGCAGAAAGTAGCCCCATGCCTTCGCTTCCTGAAGGGCTTCTCCCCACAAGGCTGGTCCTGTCTGGTCCCCTACAATGCCTTGCAAACTTACAGGCAGGGGCAGCGAGTTCCTTCTTTCCCACTGCTGGCACCCAAGTATCTCACTGGACTCATGAATGCTCTTGAAAGACCATAGCAGCCTGCCACTGCTCATAGTTTCGTAGTTGGTCAGGTCGGAAGGGACCTGAGCAGATCATCAAGTCCGACCCCCGGCCATGGGCAGGAAAGAGTACTGGGGTCAAATGACCCCGGCTAGGTGATTATCCAGCCTCCTTTTGAAGACCCCCAGGGTAGAAGCCAGCACCACTTCTCTTGGAAGTTGGTTCCAGATCCTAGCCGCCCTGACTGTGAAGTAGCGCCTCCTGATGTCTAGTCTGAGTCTACCCTCTGCCAGCTTGTGATCGTTGTTCCTTGTTACCCCTGGTAGTGCTGCTGGTCCCTCTTGGCCAGTTTGTAGACAGTCACCAGATCCCCCCTCAGCCTTCTCCTGTGGAGGCTAAACATGTTCAGGTCCCTCGGCCTCTCCTCGTAGGGCCTGCCCTGCTGCCCTCTGACCATGCGAGTGGCCATCCTCTGGACCCTGCTCACTGCCTTTCTGCCTTTTCTTGGCTTGTCTGGGTCTGTGGAGGATGATTTCCCTGCTACATCACATGCTTGGGTCATGCTAGGCCCATATGGCTGCAAATCAGCACCGTGAAGGTAGCAGGTGGATTGCACCACACATCGTAGCCTGCAGCCAAATGAATTTGAGCCTCTGACACAGGGCTGTAAAGCAGACATGGCTGTGGTCGGTTGGCAGGAGGCCTGGTGTTCTGGAGCGGTAGAATCGCTCCTTGCTTGGCCCTGTGGCTTGACGTGCCGCTCGCGTTGGTCAGGGCCCAGGAGATACACCAGCCAGCGCAGGAATGTGTGAATACTTCTCTCTGAGCAGCAGACCTGCACAGCGGTAGCGCTGCAGAAGAGGGGCCTGCACCTGGGAGGCCTGGACTGCAGGGCTGGGTCCCCCCAGGAGGGAACATGTGCCCAAACCTGAGGGGTTGCTCTGCTGGTCCCCGCGTGGGGATGCTGTTTTGTTTCCAGTGCCTGTCCCGACTCTGCTGCTGCTGGCTTTCTGACACACCACCATTGGCCCCTGGGCTGGCTGTGACGTCCTTGTCCCCACACCGTAGTACCACCGTGCTGCTTTCCCCAGGGAAGCTGGTCCTTAGTTGACTTCTTACAGCACTCTTCCTCCGCCTTCCTGGCCACGGGGAGCTGTGCACGACATGGCATGGTGGTGGCTTCTGGTGCTCCCAGGTCTCTAGTAATGAGGCACGTGAGAGTCCGGGCATCGGCCTCAGGATGTGGTGAAACCCAGCAAGGAGCAGAGATGCTACTGACAGCAGCATAAACATGCAAGCAGCCTCAGTGGGCTGGCGTGGGGAGGCGGCACATCTGCACAACATATGCTGCTTGTGCCTGGGGCTCCGGAGCAAGCCATGTGCTTCTGCCCCTGGCCACAGAGATAAGGAGAGCCCAGGCCAAGATGCAAGTGCAGATCTGCTGTCAGGACTCCTGGTTCAGTTCCCAGCCAAGGAGCTGCGTGCCAACTCCTGCACGCACGCCCAGTCACGCCTTTTGCTCCAAGCCTTTGGTGAAAGACCACCCAGGGAAGCAGCAGAAAGAGCTACCATCTGCCCGGCACATGGCCACAGACGGGCAGGGCCAAGGTAGGGCTGAGCCAGGTGTCCCATGGGCTGGATGGCCTCTCACCTGTGCCTGTTGGCTGCAGCACCACCAGCAGGGTGAGCTGTGGGAGACTGGCCCCTGCCAGCCCCAGGCAGCCTTTTGTGCATGTCTGCGGTTCTTCTAGAGGCTGCTCAGACAGAGCTGCCTGCTTTTAGTAAAGGCTCAGAGCAACAGGTAATGGATGAGTCTGCGCATCGCATCTTGTCAGCTCACACCTTTCTGCCGTGCTGGGGTCATCTTAGCACCTTGCATGGCAGAGGTGAGCACAGTGCAACTGCACTGAGCTGCTTGTGCCTGGGAGGTGCAGTGTGTGTGCGCGCACTCCTGAGCTCTGGGTGGGTCAGTGGGAAATGCACATGAACGCACGCATGTTGCGCACTCCGGAGCCAGTGGGCAGAAGGGCACATGTGATGTCTATAAGGACTTGTACTTGTGGGCACACTGAATGGGAGGGCAGAGTGGAGCGCATTTAGACATACCATGTCTTGGGGGATGGGGTGAGTTTGCCTGGGGACGTGGCTTCAAAGCTAGGGCCAGGCAGTCTGTGTGTGTCTGCAGGAGTCGTTGGCAGCTGTGTGTGAAGCATGGTTGTGGCACGGGGTAGCTATAGTCGGGGACCTGTCACTCGTACTGCGAAACATGGACGATTGCCGAGGGAACAAACAATGTTGCTGCTGGCGGAAATGGCCTGCAGGGCTGGCTCCCGATGTCTGCCTCTGTAAAGGAGGAGTCCGCAGGCTGCGGAGGAACAGGCATCCTCCAGGCTGCGGTGGTCGTGGAGCCACGGCTGTTTGCACAGCCGCAGAGCCTTGAGGAGAGGCTGGGGGAACGATCTTGGATTCCAATGAATATTTACACTTGCACGGCTCCAGAGCCAAGTCCAATCACAGCACTGCGGTATGCAGGTTTGTGCATCAAAAGAAAAGGAGCGTAAAGATGGAGCTGCCTTTGGAGCGACATATAAACACAGATCTTCTTGCTTGTGACAAAACTAAAATGCTTTATTTCTGATGAGAGCAATTTATTCTTCAGGCCCTTTGCATGATATTAGAAGGTGCTTGGCTGGGCTTTGAAGTGAGAGTCTTCCGGGGATGGTCTTTAATTCAGAGGGAAAGAAAGGAATGGGGAGAGCCGTAGCCTATAATTTTGGCTCCATGCTAACAGGCTCCAGAAACTGGTGTTTCCACGCAGGTCTAGAGAAGTGTTTACATGAGCAGTTGCATGACCCTGAACAGGGCAGCCAAAGGACTAGGTAGATGAGATGGGTGTTCATCGTGACATCCTGAGGGGCTGGGCTGGGTGCAGAAAGAGAAGGGAAAGTCCATGTAAACTCTTGTGTGGATGAAAGGACGGGGGTTTGCACCTGATTAGACTGATGCAGGGGCTGTGCGTGGCAGGCTGCCTGGCTTTGCTGAGGGATCTTGTGGAGATGGCCAAGGATGCTGAGGGCCTAGCACCATGGGCATGCTGCCTGGCAGGACTGAGTGCAAGGAGCTGTGCCAGCAGCTCATACGCGTCTCTGAGCACTGGTATGCAGTGCCCTGGCTGGGGGATCGGAGTCCTGGGCTGTAGGCAGGAGAAGCTCGGGTGTAGCAGAGCTTCAGGAAGCAGGGAGGCCAGTCCAGGCAGGTGTAGGATGTCTGTAAAGCTCACCTCCTGGGCACAGCACGGACCATGTGAGAGCTGGCAAGGGCATCTGCCACCATGCTGGAGTGTCTGTGGAGGAGGTGGGTAGGGGGAGCTTGGAGTGGGGTCGGGGCTGCATGGCTAATAGCTGCTGCTGCTGCTGGTTGGGGGTCGGTCTCCTCTTGGACACTATAAACGCAGAAGGACTCTGCACGCAGGCACTGTGCCAGCTCTGACACAGCTACAGACTGACACCTGCCATGCCAGGTCCTGGTGCTTCAGTGATCCCTGGATTGCAGTTTCACAGCCCCACAGTACACAGGCACAACGGGTTGGTGCAACTGCTAGCAGGGCAGGTGGAGGGACCTCAGCAACCACCATGGGTACAGGGGCAGCTGGCATCACGCAGGACCATGCAGGTGCTCTGACAGTATTTGTGCATGTACGGGATGGGGCTGTGGCCCAGGAACTCACTGTCTGCCTTGGCGCTGTGCCTGCCCCCATACCTGAAGCAGAACTGGTTTCTGAGTCAGGACTGGTGCCACATCTGCCTCGGAGAAGCATTTTGTTCCCTGCCAGGTAAAGTCTGCAGAGCGCCCAGGCCTGGCAGAGCAGAGCGAGGCTGGCGTGTTACAGTCCAGAGGGAGGCTCAGCGGCAGGCAGACCAGGCCAACACAGCTGTGAAGGCTGCTTGGTTGAGCATGTGACAGATCTGGCACACGCACTGGGTGCCAAGCACCCTGAGCAGGCAGTGGGCAAGCTAATGTTGGTTTCTGCCCTGACTTTGTAACTGGAAAGGTCAGCAGCATTGTGGGGGTGACCAGCGCAGGCCTCGGGGCAGCAGAGGGAGCTTTGCGGATTCCCTGAAACCACAAACCTAGAAGAGCTGCTTGATACAGGGAAATGGAGACCAAGCTCCTGGGACCAGGCCCAGTCCTGTAGACACCTGGGCAAGGCCTTGTTCTGTATCGCAGGGATTGCACAGCCAGATTGGCCAGCACCAACCGTGCTGTATTCCACGCCTCCCAGTATGCAGGAGCAATCTGGGAGCCCACGCCGTGCAGTTAGCAGCACTAGTTGTATTTAATACCTGGCCAGGAGGCAAGCCGATGCCAAGGGACCAGGCTGGACAAGGCAGGACAGCTGTAAGGACAGTGCTGATTACTACGGAGCCACGCACCAGTGCTGGCGCAGCACGGACCTTGCATGCCAGCAGCTCACGGACTCAGTCTCACACAGACTCCCGAGAGCTCGACTCAAGGGCCGCTTGATCTGCAGCTCTCGCTGCCTGAGCTGATGTGTAGCACCTCTGCAGATGGAGGCTTCTGCCCTTGGAGCAATTTATAACCATCTTCTCTGCTACTCCCCACTGCACATCAAAGAGGAAGTCCTCCCTGTGCTGCAGATGTCCCAGTGTCCATGACCACACAGCTAGTGGCTGGGGAAACAGAGCTACTGCAGGGAGTCGCTCTGTGAACTGACATCGCGGGAATGTCTTGGAATTACCTCCCTCCTTGCTGCCTCTAGCTTCTGTGCCTTGCATGTGGACCTTGGATTGAGCCCACGTTACTGTGAACCCTCAGGCTCCCAGAGAATCTGGCTGGGACGCTTCACAGCTGCCCTCACGCACTACCTGTGGGAGCCCTAGCCCCTTCCACACACAGCAGGGCCCCTGGCCTGCCCGGCATCTCAGGAGTGGCATTCACTCTCTCTGCTTCATTGCTCGCTGCCTCGAAGCTAATTTCAGCAGATCCTTAGCATGCAGCAGGTCCTGACTTGCCAGGCAGTGCCAGGCTGGCAGACCACATGGGCACAGGGGGCTCAACATGCCTATGCAGCTGTCTCTGCGCTGTCTCAACACTACAAAGCCTTTCCTGAGCTCCTGGGCTGTGATCATCCTTAGTGATGCCAGGACTTCTGGGAACATCCGTGCCACTGCACCAGAAAGACCTGCCCCCATGCACTGGGACATGTCACCCCTGCTGGTGCCTGCTGTTGGCGCACATGAACCCAACCTGCAGCTGCGCACAGGCAGCAAATGGTGCGTTCTCCGAGTCCACACTGCTGGCTTGTTATTGCGGATTCATGGACTCAAGTCAGGTGAGGTCTTTCAGTCTGACCTGCATTTCACAGGCCGGACATACTCACCCAGTTCTTCCTGCATCCAGCCTGGTAACGAATGACTGACGAACCCATCGAGCCTGAGTGCCTTGGAAGATGTTTGGGAAAGGGGAGTCCATGGGGCTGTGTGCTTCAGCACCCTTCTTTCCAAACCATTCCTCCAGCAGTAGCCAGCCCCCACGGCAGATGACGGCTGCATTACAGGGACAGGGTATTTCCTGGTTTCCTAAGGTTGAAGTTTGCCGTACCAAAGCTCATTTTCTCCAGGCAATGGGAGGCGTGAGGTTAGCCAGTCTCCACACTCCATCATCCAGGGCAGCCTCAGCTGCATGAGGATGAAGGGCTGGGAATGCTGTTGTGTTGTTGCAGCCTAGCAGGCCAGGGAACATGCACAAAGCAGCTTTGTTTGAGCCCGTCTTGTGTTGGATGCACATCCGTTACTGTTGTACTCGTGGTGCTCTGAAGAGGTACCGGGGGACTGGAAGAGGGCCAACATGGTTCCCATCTTC
>NW_017728998.1:361736-380265 GCF_001723915.1 Gavialis gangeticus | reverse complement strand
AGGAATAACGGTCACAAGCTGGCCAGAGGGTAGATTTAGGCTAGATATCAGGAGGCGCGACTTCATGGTCAGGGCGGCTAGGGTCTGGAACCAACTTCCAAGAGAAGTGGTGCTGGCTCCTACCCTGGGGGTTTTTAAGAAGAGGCTAGATGAACACCTTGCTGGGGTCGTTTGACCCCAGTACTCTTTCCTGCCATGGCAGGGGGGTCGGACTAGATGATCTGCTCAGGTCCCTTCCAACGCTAGAAACTATGAAACTATAATGGCACTTAGCATGTCCTCTCTCTGCTTCTCCTCCAGGCCCCAGAGAAGGCAGCTTGTGCCTGACAGCATCTAAGGTACCACCAGGCAAGGCTTTCTTCTTGCATGGCACTAGCACAGCTGTGAAAGTGTGCACCTTGTAGGCTCCCATCTGTGCCCAGTTCCCCAGCCCTGGGGCTCCCCGTGCACGCTCCTACCACTTCCCTCTGTCCACGCTGGCCTCACAATCCCACCCCTACCCCCTGTTCCCATCATGCCTTGGTCCTTCTGTCTCCCCCCAGATCTTCCCTCACTATCCAGCTCTCCTTCGGCCTGGGCAGCTTGCAGCTTTGCCAGGGAGACGTGTCCACTGTCAAGGCGTTGTGTCAGTCATACAGTTGACGTGTGGCATGTGCAGGCTAATGGCTGTGACTGAGACCAGAGCCAAGCATGACAGCATGCTGGGATCATAGCTGGGGGTTTCCACTTTCCATTTGCTCTCTCCTCCTCCCTCATCTGCCCCCCTCCCCACCTTTTGCTGATTTGGTCTCTCAATTCCCTACAGAAATGGAGGACAGCTCCTAACCAGCCCCATGTCATTTTGACCTGCAGGTACAAGAAGCAAAGGCCCAGCTGGCTGGAGCAGAGGCAGAAGTGGTCTCCACGAGGAGCAAATGCAGCACGGCACTGAGAGAGGTACCACCCATCAAAGCGCACACCACGATTGCTGTCCTTGCCCAGGCAGGGACCCCACTTCCAGCACACGCGGGAGGCATTCCCACCACCCTCCAGGCTGGCTGAGGGAAATGAGAAGCTAGCTTTGATTTCATCTTCTTTTGGGTACACAGTGTTGATCTAATGGGCAGGTAGCTTAGACTCTAGTTGCTTCTCCCCCAGGCCTGAGAAAGGGCATCGTGTGCTCCGTGGGGTGTTGTGGTGGGGACCCAGGGAGGGATGGGCAGCACCTGGCACCTGTGCTCCCTGCTTTAGTTCAGGATTTGCCAGTATTGGAAAGCCAGTCCCAGCAGCAGCCAGGCAGGTTCCCAGCACTGGTGCTGTCCTCACTGTTCCCCGTGATGTTTGTTTTTGCACATCCGTCCCTGCCTCTCTCTTTCCTCATGGAGCGGACTGGCTCCCTGGAGCTGCAGAGGGTTTTTAATATGTATTTTTTCAAGTGACCGGCTGGGTCCCTGGCAGAGATAATGAGATCATTTTCATTTGCAGAATGCAAAGCTGCAATGCAAGACTTTCCCATTCGTTATTTCTCCCTGCTAGACTCTGACCATGCTGCTGGTAGGGTGTGTGTGTGTGTTGATATTCCACACCAGCCAAACGTACAGTGTCTGCTCCAGACAGTACCCAGATGTGATTAGACCTGAGGTACCGGTTTCCTGTGAACACAGAGAATTGGAAATTATCACTAGAACGGCAGAGCAATAACCTTTCGGGCTCATTAACATTCTACCAGTGGAAACTCTCTTCCTGTTTTCCCTTTCATGAGTCTCGCCCAGTGCCACAGACTCTCAGTGTGTGGGCGGTTGGGACCCTCCTCTCCCCCGCTTCATCTGCTCATCAGGTTCAGGCAGAGATTTTGCATACTGCGTGTTTATGTTCGCTGCTTCCTGGGAAGCATGCCGTAAATCTGAGGGCAACGTCTCTATTGAGGAGCTGACTGGTCTCCGGCCTGTCACCCCAATGCCTGCACCTGCTTTTGCCCGTTCCTGAGCAAAGGGAAAGCACTGTTCCCCGCTGTAGTTCAGAGACCAAGAAGCAGGGTGGGAGGCTTTGCAGGCTGCACCGTCCTGCCTCTGGGACTGACATTGGGGCCCGAGGAGCAAGGAGGGCTCACAAATGCTCCAAGACAGGCCAGAGCTATTGTCTGTGTCTGCGGCAGCCTCCTGGTTTGCAGGGCAACTCTAACGCCTGTGGCTGTAGCGTCTGCCATGGCACTGCCCGCATCCCACCCCCTCCGCCTTGTGCCCTATGCGGGACCTGTCGCCTTGTGCATGGTGTTGCTCCCATGGGCTGTTCACAATTGGTGGGGCAGAGGAGCTTCTGGTGACACAGAACCATATGACTATTAAACAGATGGGAAATTGGTGTTTATGGAATTTGGGCTGTAATCATATTACTGAAAGTATTTGGCAGGGGAAGCCACGTGAGCGCAGGCTGCAGAGCTGCCTTTGATCTGTGGCATGCTCCCTTTGGGGTATTTTCCATGACTGATACAGACTCTGCTTAGCCCTGGACAGTTTTCCTGGCTGCATCAGCCAGCGATCACAACGATAAAACCAGAGCCAGAACCTCCCGGTTGGGCTGTTTCTGTCTCCGCAGGAGCTCAGGCGAGCGTGCCAGCTGCTCACACAGCAGTGCAGGGGACCTAGCACGTCTCACCCAGCCACACACCCACGCTCTCTGTAGTGTAAACACACATGTGTGTCTGCTGCAGGGCTCCAGGCTGTACAGCGATTGCGAAGGCTTCTGTGCTTGTACTTATGGGCTATTATATCTGCTTATAAGGTACTTATCAGCGGTGGCATTTCTAAACTGCCTCTCCCTGGGCAGATGAAATGTGCTGGGGTGATTACAGGTTGAAGCTCCATTGTTGGAGTTTTTTAATATTAAGTGTGAAAAGCCCCGTTTTGTCCTGTGCTGTAATGCTGCGTGTGATTAGAAGATTGTGGCAGAGGTGAGTGCAGCCACAAATACTTCGCTTGTGCATCTCCCGCTAATGAGTTTCCAATGAGCGGCATTGGGAGTCATAATTTGATAGTCGTTCCGAGCAGAGCAGCGCTGCGCGGCATCGCTCGTCCCCATTGTCCCGTCTCGCTGCGCATGTTGATCGGGCATTAAGAAAACATGTCCCTCCCCTCCCAGAACGCCAGGCTGGGGGAGGCTTTAAATTCTTATGGTTTTTTTTATTCTTTCTCTTCAGAGGAACACAACTAGGAAATGATTGGATCTTTGACAGAACAAAGGTATTTTTGATGGGCTCTGTAATATACTGTGTTAATGCGTCCAGTCCCTCATTGTCTGCTGTCTGATCCCATCCTTCTGCCAGACAGTCACTGCGGGATGAGTCACTTTTAATGTCTGATAATCAAGGTGAATTTTCAAAAAGCTGCCATTTCGGAATCACGCACTATATCACGGTGCCAGGCCAGGCGCGGGCCGTAGGAAGGCAAAGAGAGACATCTACCGCCCTTCCCGGGTACTGCACGCCTCGCCTGAGCCGGGCCCCCAAGACTGTCTGGAGGCTTTCATTCCATCAAGACATGCATCTTGGGAAGCAGACGGCGTTAATTACAAATTGAAAATAACTTCAGCACTAATGAAAATTATACATGCAGGAGGAAAGGTCTTAGTTAAAGCAGACAAGGGGATGGAATTAGCGATCAGCCGTTTGGGGCTGGATTCTGTACCTACAGAGTAGATCGTTGCCTATTCAGTAACAAGCGTGCATGTGGAGCGAGGCTTTCTCCCCCAAATGCTGCACGAGCAGCCAGACCTGCCCAGAAATGAATTCAGGCCAAAGAGCCTGCCAGGGCAGCACTGGGGAGCTGAAAGCCCAGTCCTTGAATGCAGAGGGGGAGGATTTTGGATTCAGGCGAAGGAACGTGGCCCTTTGTGGATGGGATTGTCCACTCTAAGTGCTGCAATCCCTGACAGACAAAGGCTGATTAAAGGCACATCGGGCCATGTGTCCCAGGTATCCCCACTCCTCGCCAGGAGGGGAGTGCAGCCAGTTATCTGTGTCGGAGCAGCGATGCGCTGTTATATAATAGCCCAGATGAGCACCAATGGCCTCTGTGTGTTATTCCGAGAGCTGAGCACCTATAAATAGACACAGGATGTGTTGATGACAGGGACGCTGCTGTGATTTAAAGCCAGCACTTTGAAGCCTTGTCCCCCTGCAGTCAAGACATACAGCATAGCTGGGGCATAAAAACACCCATGTGCCCATGGCTGCTGCAGTGGCAGGTCAGTGCCAGCACCAGCCTCCTCTCCCCTCTGCTTCCCCAGGGAGAATGGCTTCTCCCAGCACTGCTGCAGTTCTTGGGCAGATTCCTGCACCTCCCTCACGCCGAGAGACTCGAACACCACATCATACCCTCACCGAGTGGTGCCCACAGCCCGCTGCATGCTTCTGCCACTCTCTGCTAAGCAGCAGCCTTGCAGCCAGCATCGGGTGGTTCTTCAGTAGTTCTTGAGTGGGGGGAAGCCAGGCCATGGTGTCAGGATGGGCGTGCGGTGCACCAGCCCCTCCAGCATAGCTACCCTGTGAACAAGCCTGGATCCAGGCACTGTGCACAAAGATGGCCCTAGGTCCTCACCAGTTTGCTCTGTCTGCTTGCTGCAGGCTTTCCTTAGGGCCTTCCTGCCAAGTTCAAGACATCTAAGAGCACCCTTGCATAAGGCATTTGTGCTCCCTTGGGGCAGCATGAGAACCCATGAGCACAGGCATGTCCTTTGTGCCAGAAATGCCTCTAGGCCGCCTCCACCCCTAGCTCAGCAGGCAGCAGCCATGCGCTGGGGAGCTCACGCACTGCCTGCGCATCTCGGCGACGAGGGGCCTGGGTGGGTCACCAGAGATGCACACACCAAGAGGGACCACGCCTGCCTTCCCATGAGCTCAGGGGGAGCTCCGCTGCTTGTACTGATGGCAGGGTCTTTCACCTACGTCAGCACCCTGGGGAGCAAGACACCCAGCAAATGGCACCAGAAAGCACGAGGCAGCTGCTCCAGGCATCGTGTCCAGGAGACCTGGGCACGAGGGGGTTGGAAGTCTGCTTGCCTGGGGTGACAGGTGCCCATCCAAGAGTTTCACTGGTCTGGCCCCTACGTGTCTCCCACTGCGGCCACCTCCAGGCCTGGAAGGAGGTGGGTGATGTTGTTTCCCTGCCAAGATCACATCCTGTCACCTTTGCTACTGGTGGCCCCACAGTCCTGGGCACTGCTGCCCGGTGAGAAAGGCTGAGTGGAAATGTTAGAAGAGATGGGGATGCTGAGCTGCTCAGGCACCTCTGGAGTTTGCCATATCCCCTGTGGAGAGGGCCCTGGGCATCACTGGCCCAACTCAGCCACGCCCCCCACCCTCCATGACACAGCTAGCAAGTGTGGAGCAGGCTGGAGGCTGGTATGGGATAGCGTCATCATATCTTCTGGCTGCCCATCCTCATGCCCTGCCCAGGAGAATGGCCGAGGAACAGGAAAGACTGGGATCATCAGGGAAGTTGGGCTGGAAGGGCCTGGAAGCAGAAACCATGGAGACGCCAGCTCTCAGCCAGCAAAGGCTGCATCTGCATCTGCTTCTGCAAGCCCTGGTCGAGCTGCCATTCAGGGAGGCCTCGTGTGCTGTGGGTCACATTTGACGTAGGCTTTCAGCTAGCTGCTGCTGCTCCCAGAGGAGGACGTACTCCACTGCCCATCAGGCGTCCTCATCAGTCCTTCCTTCTCAGCGCAGTCATGCCTGGGACAGCTCGACAGGCAGTGTTTAATGGGCATCTGTCCTTCTCTGTTTTACGTCAGCCTCAGGTACCCTGGAAAACTCAGTGAGCATCGTCTTCACTCAACTAGGGAGAGCGCTGCGCACACAAGGGGCAGGGAGAGGGGAAGGTGGATGCTCTGTTCCTCTCACCTCATGGGGTGGGAGTAGCTGCTTATCTGGCTTTTGGCAAAACCCATCCTTTGGATATTATGCCTTGTTCGCAGGAGCTGTGTCCTGGGTCTGAGGGTGGACATCTGCATGCAGGAACTTCTGCAAGGCTGTGTTAAGTCCCATCTTTCTGTGGCTTCATCCCAACAGCCTGGAGTCCACAGCAGCAGATGGGATGTGCATGGAGACCTGAGAGGAAGCTGTTTTCCCTCTCCAATCTTGGTTCCTTGTGTTGTTTGCACCTGCAGAGGTGGCAGCTCCCTGTTATGCGATGGTTTGGAGAATGGGGAAGTGTTTGAACAATTGGTGCCTGGCATCAGCTGGCGGCACAGTGGAAGCCCCCCCGCAGAAGGCTTGGGCCTGTGATGCTCTGGTCAGAGCTGGGCATGTCCTGAGTTCCTCTGGGTGCATCTCCCGAGCCCTGTGCTGCAGAGAAAGGGGAGGGCTGCGAATCGAGGGGATGGTGTGGAGGACAGGAGCGCCTTGTTCTCAGTGCCCCATCTCACTCCAGCTTTGCTTTGCTTTGCTGTTGGCTGCAACAGGGCGGCCCTTGGCGGTGTTTGCAGCACTGGGAGGGAGCCACTGCAGGGCATTGTTGAGGGGGGCACGTCTGGTACCAGGCTGAAAGAGCCCAGCTCTGCTGCCCTCGAGCACCCGCAGGGAGGGCAGCAGAGCCTGTGGCTTCCCTGGCTGATGGACTGTTTTACAGTCGGGTTTGCCTTTCTGTTTGCTGAGAGCTGTGTATGCGACAGAGGGCAGAGCACCCAGCTGCATCTTGTGCCACATGCGCGTGGAAGCACGTGTGTCTGCAGGAGGCTGCAGAATGCAGCAGATCCTGCAGTGGCTCGAAGTTGCGTGTGCTTGGCATTTTTCTGTTGGGCTGCTCCGTTTTCATGGGGCCTGAGAGGTACTGCCACGTGTTTCTCTAACAGCGCTTGACCTCTGTCATGGAGACTGATGCCACAGTAGTGCGGAGCTGGGAGGAGGAGATGTGGGTGTTTTGCTGTCAGAAAGGTGGGGCCTGCCTTACCCTTTGCTATAAAATAAGTAGCACAGGCCTCCTGAGCATGCGCCCAGACACCTTAGTATAGTGCAGTTGGTGTGGTCAGTTTGCTTCCCAGGGAAGCTGCTTTCCCATGGCCCTCTTCAAAGGCCCATGGTCAGGTGCATTTGCTGTTGGCACTCTTTCTCATGAAAGTATTTTTCCACCCCTCCATAAGTACGAAGCAGATGCCAGTCTCTTCTGGGTGACTGTCTCCAAGTCCTCAGCGTGGAATAGGGCCACCCACGTGCAGGGTTTTAGTGGATGCTGAGCGCACAAACCTGAAGATTTCAGGGCAGCTGCTGCCTCAACCTCACAAACATTCAAGTGCGTACTTCTCTCCTCTGGCCTGTGACAGGCCAGAATCCCAGCTAGAGATAGCAAAAAGCTGGACTCCTGCCCCAGGCTCCCAGAGACTTGTCTGACAATCTGCACTATCCTTGTTGAAGCAAACCTGACTCATAAGTGGTTTGGTAGGAAGCAGATGATCTCACTTGGCATCTCCAGCTCAGGAGCACGGGGCAGAGGCAACGGGTGACCTCTCATCAGACCTCCTGTGCGACACTTCCTGCCTGCGGCCCAGCTCATGGGTAGAGGTGCCCAGCCACGGAGAGTGTGTCCACAGGGGAACTGCAAGCCCAGCACGTCTCTGGCTTTGTCTGGCTGCAGCTTCCAGCCCTGGTTCTTGGCACGTGCTTGTTTGCTGGGGAAGGAGCCCTCAGTTCTCAAGCGTCCGACCCGCAGAGCTGCTAGTGACTGGGATCTAGTTGCTCCTCTCCTTTCCCTCGGGTAAGCCCAGCCCCTCATTCCTTTCACTGCAAGGCCTGTCCTCCAAGCGCAGGCACTTTCCTGGCTCTTCTCTGAACCCTCTCCAGCCTCAGCATTGCACCAAACTAGGTGCACTGTTCCAGTTGAGGTCAGGGCACTGCCAAATACAGAGGTCATCTGACCTCCCTGCTCCTGCTGGCAGCCCTCGTAAACCCCCCTTACAGCTCCAGGGACCGTGCCAGCCCTGCTGGCATGGTCACACCAGAGGTTCATGTCCAGCTGAGCATCCTCTGCACCCCCACATCTCTTCCAGAGCCACTCCTCCCCTGCACCTGTTTTCCAAGTGGCCCACTCTGCTCTGTGCTGCTCAACTATCCCCATGCTCTCAGCCACTCCTCCAGGCAGTTGCCTGCAGATGGTATCATTAACTGTATCATTTACAAGCTGATGTTCTCTTCCAGCACCGCAGAGACCCAGTGGATGGGGCAGGTCCAGCCAGCCCCTCATCATGTCCCAAACCTGTCATCCTCCCAAACCTGTCATGATGCTGACATGTCCCCATGTCACAATGCTAACATGATACTATTTGCTTTTTGCTCTAAGTGAATTCTTCCCTTCTGCTGTTCGACTCGTGGCTTCTTGGGAAATGGTGATGGTGCAGTCTAGGAAAGCGTAAGGTGTGTGCATTCCTTGCGGGACGTCAGAGGCCTTTTCAGGAACGTGAGGAGTTGGCAGAGGAAGGTAACATGGACAGGTTCAGAATGGCCTGACACTGGTGACTGAAAGCACCATCACTTGGGGTTGCAAGTCCACGTGAAGTGTTTCAGGTGAATTGGGCTTTCCGTGCCCTTCCTGAAGCATGGCCCCTAGAAGCAGGCGGGATTCCAGGGCCGGGGGTTGTAGGCGAGTTGCAGCTCAGGTGGCGCAGTACAGAGGGTGAACGGGGAAGGGGTGGGTTGTGACTCAGGTGTATGGCAAAGCTGGGCCTCGAACCATGCAGGGACCTTTGACATGGGCTGGAGATAGTCAAAGACATTTCGAAGTCCCTCTACCCACGGTGAAATCTCCCTGCCTTGCTGGCATGTGGCAGCCTGAGCTCTGCCCAGCGCAGGTCAGCAGGGAGGGGCCAAGTCAAGAAACCGGGCACCTGCCCACCTGCTCAAGGAAGGCAGACGCCAGATCCCTCGGCTGGCTCACGTGGCCGGTGGGGAGCTCAGCTCAGGACCAGCGCAGCGGTCTCCTGGACAGAGGCACTGCCTCCCTCTTGCTGGGGTCAAGACACAGGGTCAGAAGTTTGGCCTCCTGTCCCAGCTGGGCGCAGGCTCACTGTCCGATCCTGGCGTGGTCTGTTGGACCTGGGCTATTAAATGACATGCGCTCAGTTTGCAAATGCATGCATGTTGTTTGTGTGCTGCTGGCAGTCCCTGCTCCTGCTTAGTGGGGCCCTTGTCTGCGCAAACAGCCTGTGTTTACCTTGTTGCTGGGAGCACAGATACCCTCTTGGCCCATGCACGGGCAGTTAGTTCAGGCTCTGAAAATCAGGTGCTAAATACATCTGGGCCTTTGCTTCCCCCGTGTAAGATGGGGATAACAGTGCTGGCGCCTCTCAGCAGGGCGGCGAGGTTCAGCTCGTGAATATGAAGTGGCTCAAGAGCCTCAGATGGACAGTGTGGTGCTATGGTGCGGAGCTGAGTCACCAGCACGCGGCGTCGCCAGCGGCCCGTGTTTGCGAATCGTCGTGTGTAATCAGCACGGGGAGGGGAGTCGTGGTGGCGTGGGGGTATGAGACAGCCAATGCAAAGCACTCTGGGCATGTACGCGCTGTCCTCCACGCTGGGCCACCAGTGGCTCTGCCCACGGTCACGGGGGGCACATGGGGTCCATGTGCCTGTGGAAGTGTTGGCTAAGAGCAGGGGAGTGGGGTGGGCATGTGTTTAAACAGACGCAGCGCCAACCTTTCCTCGCAACAGAAAACCTCTGAATCCCTCCCCCACCCTGTCTGCCAGCTCCTCTGAGTGAAATCTCAGCTCCCTTTGTTTTCCTGATTTCCATTTTGTATCCTAAAATATTCGCTCCGAGTTCCGCCTGACAGACGTCCCTAATCTAATCTCCACGTCTGCTTTCTAATTTTCGCAGTCAGGATAAAACAGATCGGCTGGCGTTAATTGCCTGTGCAGCGGCCCGAAGCTCTGAGCCATGATTTACGAGCTCGGAGCAAGCGCTCTGCAACACATTTTTCTTAATTTATTTTTAATGAGTCTCTCAATTAATTTTCTTGGAAACATCTTAATGATGTTGGAGGCGGGTGTTAATGAGGTCTGCACCGGCTCCTCGTTTTGCATATTTTAAATGCGGAATGGCATCGCCGGCGCACCCTCGGTTTGGGAAGGTAGGCGGTTCGTGGGCGGGTGGAGACTCTTGCTGACATCCATGCTCTGACCTTGCCCAGGCCTGGCCACGTCCCAAGCCTGAAAACTGCAGACGTCCGCGTGTGCCCCTCACCGACCAGCCCCTGGCTGCCACGTGTACCCCCTGCCAGGAGCCAGCCCCGGGCTGGTCGGTGGGCACGGCGCAATCTCTGCCATTCCGCCACTCTGCTGCGATGCCCACGTCTTCCCTGCATCTTGTGCCCCAGCCATGGTGGGAGAGGAGGCGATGCAGGTCCATTCGCCTGCAGGTCTCCCGCCGGGGGCCGAGAGGATGGCGGGGCAGGGCTGGGATCGCCAGGGCCCGCTGATGCCTCCCTGCCTGGGGGCCAGCCCAGGGCCTGCCAGAAGCCAGGCTGCCTGTCTCTTTAAAACGGGCACAGTGGGTCTGTCCTTTCCAGCTCGGTCCCGGCTCGGGTTTACAGTTCCTTTTGCCTTTAATTGGTGATTGTGTGTGCTTCAGTGAAATATGGCAGCTGAATTGCCTTTTGTTTTCTCACAGCACGTCAGTCTTCATTAAATCAGAGAGCAGCGAGAAAGGATTCGCTTTTGTCCCAGCCAGAACGCGGCAGCTGTTTAATTTCAATTAACATGGCACTGAAAAGAATAACATTAAGGCAGTAATTAAAGCGAGACAGGGCTTCTCCCTCACCTCTAGCGCTCGCCCCGCCGGGCTGCGTGGAGCGGAGTCATTCCACAGCACAGGAGGCCGCGGGTGCGGGGAGCTGCGCAGCTTTGGGTGCTGGGCATTGTCCGGCCCGTCACGTCAGCTGTGGCCCGGGGTGGGCAGTGCAGCCGGGCTCCACGCTGCCCTGGGGGGCTGCTGAGCAACCAGGATTCCTCCGCACCCCGGTGCTGCACGCCCCAGCTCCTGCCTCCCTGCCTGCACCAGGCCTGGCTCCTTGCACGGCACAGCCGTCCCAGGCTGCATCGTGCCAAGGCTGGAGTGGCCTTCCTCGGCTCGGGGTGTCTGAGAGTCCAGCCTGCAGCCCTGCGTGGTCCCTGGGGAGGGGGTGAGGCGGGTGGGCAGGCTGCGTGGCCAGCAGCCCCTGCCCCAGCAGCCGCCCCTTGTCCCTTCCTGCTGGAGATGAGACTCCCTGGCCACGTGCAGCTGCTCGAGGCATAGGAGTGTACAGGGGCCATGCCCACACGCGGTGGTGCCCATGCAGGTGGGCAGCATCTGCACCAGCCTGGGTGGCCCTGGGTCATGATGTCGCCAGCACCATGCAGCCGGGCTGGCCGGGAGCGCCGTCGGCCAGGCGCAGAAGCGTGGTCGAAGCAGCCATGCAGGTTGAATGCTTGTTAGCGTGCCCAGCCATTTCTCATCTGCCTGGGGTGGGAGCAGGTCTCCTCTGCAGACAGGGAGCCTGTTGGCAGTGCATTTGCTTCTCCAGTGCAAACATGGGGGGCACAGCCTGGCAGCATTGCCATAGCGTGTGGGTGCACACCATGGGCCGAAGGCATGTCACCCTGCATGGGGCGAGGCCAGGCGCGCTGACTGCGTCTTTGGCTTCTTGGGGCTGAGCTCTGTGGCCCTGGTGCTTCACTGGGACGGGCCCGGCTGGTGATTTTGTAGCCAGCGCATGGGCAAAGGGATCAGGGTCGTGGGAGCTACGGCAGGGACCAAAGACCAGCGTGGTGCGAGCACAGAGCGGGGAGGGCTCGAACCTTTCTCCACATGGTCGTGTCCCTTGTGGACTGGGATTTCCCTGCCCAGAGTCCTGCTCCTTCAGCTTGGAGCACGCTGGCCCTCCCCCCGAAGTGTCCACAGGCACCTTGCCAGATACGCACCACGGTCTGGGCAGAGTTAAAACAAAAAGAGCTGACAGAGGAGAGCAGCCGTGGCCCCAGGGAGGACCTGCGCTGTGGCCCGGTGTCGGTGCAGCCTCCACGCGCTGCGGGGAAGCCAGGCCCGCAGCGTGGGTGGGAGAAGCCGGCGGGGGGGGAGCTGCCGAGGGACCCTGCAGCAGCTTCCTGGGGCTTCGCTGTGCCCGGGCCTGCTGCCCTGCTGTGGGCCGCTCGCCAGCAGCAGGCAGAGCGCAGGCCCGGCAGGCAGCACTGCCCACAGACGTGGCATGACAAAGGCCACAGAGGCCTCCGGCACGGGCACGGGCATGGGCCTGTGCTGCGCCTTGCCGGCCGCGGGCAGCCACTGCCCGAGCCCGGCTGCAGCCCGCAGGGAGAAACGAGGCCTAAATTCAATTGCAGCCACACAAGAGCCGGCGGCAACGGAGGTTAAGTGGCCCTGCTCACGTGCCTGCGATCTGCTCCCGGAGCCGGTCGGCATGGCAACCGACGATTTCCATTACAGCACCTTGGTGTGCGCAGGCTGGGCCAGCCCCAGCCCTGGCTTGGAAATTTCCAGTTAAAATATATATGAAAAGGCAAAACTGGAGTGTGGGACGCAAACCCTGGTGCTGCCACTCACAACCCCGAGGAGCTGCCCCCCGCCAGGCTCGCCGCGCCAGGGCCTGACCGCACGTGCCCCCTTCCCCCGGCCTTGGGGCACCTGCCATCCGCTACGCTCGCTGCCAGCCTCGTCAGGCCTCAGCAGGCCCTTGTGGTGTCCTTGCTCTGTACTGGCTAAGACAACCCAGTCGCCCCGCCAACCCCCGCATGCCGCCCTCGCTGCCAGCACGGGGGGCTATGGCAGGCGAGCCTGCCCCTGCCCGCGGCGGGCCTCGTGTGCCAGCGCAGGCAGCAGCTGCCTCAGGCCAATGCGTTCAGCCCAAGGTGCCGGGTTTGTTCGTGTTGGCTGCAGCAGGCGCCCAAGCCGGAGGGCTTTTCACCATGGATCCGGTGCTCGAAGCAGGAGAACGCCCCTCCGGCAGCAGGGAGCCAGAAGGCAGGAGCCCGCCCAGGGCAGGACACGCAAGGGCCAAGGGCAGCTCTGTGCCGGGGTCACCCAGGGTCCTGGAGCGCAGCAATGAGGTGCCTCCTCCCTGGCATCCCGAGCTCTGCCCCGCTCTGTCCCCAGGGCTGCGGGGCCCTCGCTCACTGTCCCATTGCCACGCAGGCAGCGGAGAGCAGCGCGGCGCTGCAGGGACTGCGGCAGAGGACGGCAGAGCAGGAGGCCGCCATCCACCAGCTGGAGAGCCTGGCGCGGGCCCACCTGAACGAGCGGCAGCAGGAGGCAGAGCAGGTAGCCACGGCCTCGGGCACGCCCGTGCTGAGCTCGCCTGTGGCAGTGGGAAGGACAGGGAGGGGGCCTGGCTCAGCCCAGGCCCCTCCGCGTCATGCACCAGTGTCTGCTGCAGCTGCGCCGCGCTCAGGACCAGGTGCAAGTGCTGACCCGGGACCTGCAGAAGGCAGCAGCCGAGGCCCAGGCTGCAGAGCAGAAGGCACGTATCTGTCCCTGGGTGGGAGGGATCGCGGGCTCTTGGGCCATGGGGCTGTTGGCCCCCGTGCTGCAGGGCAGGCTCGGCTCTGCCAACGCAGGGGTGCGGGCTGCTCTGTCACCACCCCACGTGCCTGTGGCAGGCACAGCACTGTGAGGACACGCTGCAGCGGCTGCAAGATGAGCTGGTGGCATCACAGGTGACTGCCAAGGGCAGCGCCCAGGAGCAGCAGCTGCAGGACGTGCAGCAGCAGGCACAGGCGCTGCACCAGCAGCTGGAGGCGCTGCAGAGTGAGGTACCTGTGCTGCCTGCGCAGCCACTGGGCAGGAGCCTCTCCCCTGTGCCAGCACGGGGGGGCCGGTCCTTGCTGCCTCTTCCTGCCCACTCCCATTTGCTCGGCCCCCGTCAGCTTCGCCTTGGCCTTAGCCTGCTCCAGCAGCTGCACTCACACTGGGGCCACATCCGGCCTCCTGTCTGCCAGCCCGTGCCTGGTGCCTGCTGCTCTAGCAAGGCTGAGACCCCACGACTTAGCTGCCTCTTCTTTCCCAGCTATGGCAGAGCACAGTGGTCCCCCCGCGGCCCAGGCTGCTCCTGCTAGCGCGGCCGGGAAGGCAAGTTGTTCCCCTCATCGACCTCTATGAGCTGAGCAGCATCTCTGGAGTTGGCGCTGTGGGCTTTTGCAGGTGCACAGTCACGACCAGATCGTTGCAACACTCGAGAGACGCCTGGGAGCTGCCAAGGAGGAGCTGGCACGAGCTGCGGGCGAGGTGGGAAGCCCTGGAGCAAGGTGCTGGGGCCTAGGGCAGGCGACAGGCTCTGCCCTGGCAGACGGGCAGCTGTGGGGCCCTCGCTTCTCTGCACACTGCAGCACCGCATCACTCCCTGTCCTGCTCACGTCGGCCTCTCCATCGGGCCGGTGCTCGTTGACACCTTGATGATGTTTCCTGCCTCATCTCATGGGCTCCAACCCCATCTTGTGCCAGGCGGCAGCTGGGCTGAGCAGTGCCCAGTGGCATGGACAGGAAGCAGTGCCCGTGGCCACCCCCCCATGCTGATAGCCATCCGCTCTGCCCCCCCCGGGCCAGACACAGGCGCTACTGCTGGAGCAGCTGCAGGCAGAGCTGCAACTGAGCCGGGAGAGCCGCGAGGCCGAACTGCAGGGCCGGTGGCAGGAGCTGGACGCCTGCAAGGGGCAGCTTAAGGAGACGCAGGTGCAGCTGCGGCAGCAGGAGGCCATGATGGTGGCACAGGGCCGGGACCTGGAGCACCGGCTGCAGCAGTGCAGGGTGCTGCAGGAGGAGGTGGGGGCCTGGGAGGGAGCAGGGCTTGTGCCTGGCAAGCTGAGACTGGACTGGGCACCGTATGGCAACGCATGTGGCCCCCACCCCGACCACATGGCACCCACAGGTGCAGCAGCAGGCGCAGGAGCTGGCGCGGCGGCAGGAGCAGCTGCAGACAGCACAGGAGCATTTGGCTGTGGCCAAGGACAGCTTCAGCCTGTGCCAGGAGAAGCATGAGGCGGTGCTGAGCCGGGTGCAGAGCCTGGAGCAGGACCTTCGAGACGCCCGCAGCCAGGTGAGTGTCCCCCCCTCTCCAGTGTAGGACCCCACGCCTCCCCTGGCAGCACCGCAGGGGCCAGTGGCTGCCTGGGCCTTGCTGCTGTCCAGGGGAGCTGCCAGCATCCACCCAGCTGCATGAGGCGGGCAGCAGGCCAGGCCCCTCAGGCAGCCTTGGGCCCTGGAGTGGCCTGGTGGGTTGTGGACGGACACGAGCCCCCAGCACGGCTCTCATATCACTGGCTGCAGCAGTGGCCTGGCCCAGGGCCAGCCATAGGGTCCCCAGCCACGGGCTGCAGCTGGTGCCATCCCCACCGCTTCCGAGGGCAGAGGCTTGGCTACTGGGCAGGCGCCGGCGGCTGTGTTGGCCACCACTGGCTAGCACCAGAGGGTCATGGCTCGGGCCCGCAGGTCAGGGAGTGTGATGACACCATCGCCAGGCTGTGCAGTGAGCAGCTGGCTGTGAGGAGCCAGGTGGAGGAGGCCGTGGAGTGGCTGCGCCAAGAGCTCCAGGCCACCCAGGAGGACCTGGCCCACAGTCAGCAGCAGGCCCAGCAGTGCGAGGACAAGGCCCAGCGGCTCTGGGAGCAGCTGGCTGCCAGCCACAGCCAGGTAAGAGCCAGGAGTGCTGGAGTGCCTCCTGCCAGCCCCAGCACAGCATCACACCGAGGCTGGGCAGCAGGGATTGGGCCAGAGCATGGCTCTGGTCTGCAGGCACCCAGCTGCACCCAGCACCGGCACTGCAGGAGAGCTGGGGAGGATCAGCCGCTTGGCCCTGTGCTCCCAGGGGAGGGTTGCGTGAAGCCAGCCCCCACCATCACCCCACAGATCCAGCCTGATGCCATGTGCTGCTGCAGCGAAGTCCGTGCAGACTGGCAGTGCGCAGCTGGTGGGCCTGCAAGCTGGGTCTGGAGACATCCAGGCAGAGAGAGCCCTCTGCTCCCTGGCCGCCTGCCCAGGCCCTGGGTATGGGGCATTGTCAGAGCCCTGTCTTTCCCACTGGACCCAGGTGCCCAGCATCATCCTCCCCATGGTCCCATCGCCCATACATCTCACTGCCTGTTGCCATCTCCATCCCGGGGCCATGTCTGCTCCCCTGTTCCTCACGCTTCCGGGGTGTGCAGGTGGTGGCAGGCACGGCGGCACTGAGGGACGCTCACTCGGAGTTTGCCTCCTACACGGCTGCTCACAGCCACAGCAACGCCAGCTACGACCGCCTGGCACTCCAGGCCATGGCGCTTCAGCAGGTAGGGAGGCCTGCCCTCCCCTCCTTCCCCTCATGGGCCTGGCCTGGGGGCCCCAGGGCACTGGCTTCCAGCCACTGTGTTGATGGCGTGGTGCTGCATGTGCAGAGGCTGCTGGAGCTGGAGCTGGAGCTGGAGCTGGAGGTGGAGAGCACCGTGCATCAGCAGCAGGCAGAGGAGGCCGAGCGCCTGGCCCAGGACTGGGAGCTGCAGCTGGAGCAGGTGGCAGAGCAGAAGTGCAGCACCACGAGAGGTAACGGCTGCTCTTTAGGCCTGGCAGCACTCCCCTACCTGCCCCCGTGGCCCCAGCTGGGCCAGGGGAGCCTTTGGCCTCTGCCAGGAGCTGGCTCTGGGCCTCCCCTGCCCAGTGTGAAGCAGGTCCCCCTTTCCTTGCCCTGCCTGTGGCTGCTGGCCCTCAGCACCTGGGGGCAGTGGGGGCCAAAGCCAGAGGCACTCGCACCCCATGGGACAACCCATGTGGCCCCTCTGCCCCAAGTGCAGGGTGGGCAGGAGCAGCCTGTGCCCAGAACTGTCTCAGACCTAGAAGCGCTGGAGCTGGAGCTGCGGGGCCTGCGGCAGAACGCAGCCGCCCAGGCGGAGCGTGTGCAGCTGGAGGCAGCTGAGCAGCAGCAGCGGGTGCAGCGGCTGGAGCAGGAGCTGCAGGAGAGCCACCAGCTCAGCACCCAGAGGGCACAGGTCAGCAGGAGCTGGGGCAGGATGTCCCCCAGCCCACCCCCAGCAATTTGCCTTGGGGCCCAGGGGAGAGGGAGAGGAAGTCGGAGCTGCCAGTTCTCTGGAGCTCCCTGAGGTACAGCCAAGGCAGGCGTGGAGCCCATCGTCCACAGCTGCGGTGGTGCCTGCCTGGCTGCAGCCACGAAGACAGGCTTAGTCAGAGACAGGCAACCACTGCCTGGCTGGGGAAGCCACAACAGGAAATAAAGGCTCAAACTACCCTGGCCTCTGTTGCTACACTCTGCTCCTGCCCTCCGTGCCACAAGCAGACGCCCAACCCGCCATGGTCTGCGCCTCACCCACGAGCCTCAGTGGGCTCCACAGGCACACACGTGTGCACACATGCTCCTCTCCTTCCCTCTCCTCTTCACACACTTCTCCTTTCTTCCCTCTCTCTTTCCTCCTGTCTCCTTCCTGCCTCTCTCCCTAGCTCACTGCTTTCCTCTTCTCTCCCCACTTCCAGAAACCCCGAGTGAGGAGCAGGGCCCACTCCCACCAGTCCCAGGGTGCCAGGCCCTACGCAGCCCACACCACCCCATCACCCATTTGCCCTGGGGCCCAAAAATCTCTCCAGAAACCCACGTCTGAGGTGGAAAGTTGAGTCGAGACAGGAGCATATCACCACCACAGCCAACGTGGCCCATGGGATTATGCCCCCAGCTACTGAGCCCCATTCCCCCTGCCCCGCTCTGCCTGGGGGTTCAGACGGCAGGAGGGAGAGGCTGGGTGTTGGGGCACAAGGTCCCTGTCAGAGGTGCAGCCCATTGCCTCCATGTTGGTCGCTGGCCAGAGCCAGGTGCACCAAGACACCCAGCAGTGGCACGATTATGGCATGCAGCATCAGCCCCAGGCTGAGTGCAGGGCCTGGAGGGCAGCTGAAGAGGACATGGGGGTGGGGAAGGGGTAGGCTGGGCTCGCGTGTGCATGGGAGTACATGCTGGCTTCTATTCCCCTAGGCCGTGCAACGGTGTGAGAAGCAGCTACGGCAGGTGCGAGCGGAGCTGGTGCAGGCGCGGGCAGCACAGGTTGGCATGCAGCAGGAGCAGCAGCAGAGCACGGGGGCAGGCGCGGCGCTACGCCAGGAGCTGCAGAGGCTGCAGGAGAGCCTGCAGCAGGAGGGCGAGCGGCCACCACCACCCCCATGGGCACGGCCCCATGCCAGGGACCCCAGTGCTGCCCATGGGGGTCTGGCGGCCCCCCACTCCAATTCCAGGGACCCCCGGAGCCTGCCCCACTGCCCAGCAGGACCCAAGACAGAAGAGATCACACCCCCCAATCCTGCCCATCAGCACAGCACAGCTGGGGCCAGGACACCACCCAACATCCCCATCCCCTGCCACAGCAACCTGGGGGAGCACAACCCCCGCCAGGGGCATGGAGCAGGAGCTGTGCCATGCACCCCTGGCCCTACCCCAACCGCGCACCACGTGTGCTTGCAGCACAGCACAGCTCATGGCACCCAGGGCTCCTTGTATGTATGTACGTACGTACACACACACACACACACACACACACACACACACACAC
>NW_017728998.1:361075-361691 GCF_001723915.1 Gavialis gangeticus | reverse complement strand
CCACACACACACACACACACACACACACACACACACACACACACACACACACACACACACACACACACGGTGAAATATGAGCTGTGTGTATCTTTTTATAATGTATATAGATGTGTGTGTATGTACATACCCTGTGTGTGTGTCTACAGTCTATGAATATCAAAATAAGCTGTGTGACTGTATAAAATGTATACATAAACACCACACAGACATATATACATGCATGCACAGGTGTGTGTGTGTGTAGAGATGGTAACATATCTGTGAGGCTATATATATGTGTGTAGCATTCGCTTGCTTGTGCTCTCTCACCCACCCATATATACACACACACGTACATACACACACACACACACACACACACACACACACACACCCATCTATATATTTAGAGAGTGCGCGCCCCACAAACAAATACCTATACACAAAGCCAAACATACACATGTATCTGTATGTGTGTATAAATATACATGGTGTGTATTTATATACATATGTATGGGTGAAAGGGAGAATGAGTGTGTGTGTTTCTGCGTGTGTGTGTGTGTGTGTAGGCACACATCTATATAGTTTCATAGTTTCTAGGGTCGGAAGGGACCTGAGCAGATCATCTAGTCCG
>NW_017728998.1:356536-359036 GCF_001723915.1 Gavialis gangeticus | reverse complement strand
GTGTATAGTCACAGAAATAGATGGCTATAAATATAAACATATATGTACACACAGCAATATATGACTAGGTACACAGAAGAATAAATACATGTGTGTTTGTATATGCACACGGGTAGATGTGTATATACATATGTATGGGTTAAAGAAAAAAGCACGTGTGTATATGTATATCTAGTCATAGAAATAGATAGCTATACATATACACACGTACACAGAGCTATATGAATAGGTATACGTGTGCACTAGTAGCTATGTATCTGTCTGCATGTGTATACAAACACGGGGGGGTATTTATATACATACGAGTCAAAGATACACACACACGTGTGTCTGTATATGTGTGTGTGTGTGTGTGTGTGCATATCTAGTCACAGAAATAGATGGCTATACATATGCACACGTACACAGAGATGGGGAGGTACATACATGCATATGTGGGTGTGTGTATATACAGATGTGAGAGAGAAAGAGCAGCTGTGCCATATATATCTCTCTATATATATATCATAGTACTTTGGGTCGGGAGGGACCTAAACAGCTCATCAGGTCCGACCCCCGTGAAGGGCCACTGAGGCAGAGGGCACGCCAGGTGCCATACCTGGGTGGGCTCAAACCACCAACCTGCTGGTTAACAGCCAAACACACTGAGCCATTGTGCCAAAACCAGACTGAATCCAGTTGTTTGGTGGGTCCATGGCTGTAGTCGTATAAGTGCTGGGGAATTGAACACAGCTCTTCCATGTGGCAGACAAGGATGCTACCACTGAACCAAAGGGGACTTGGTACATGTACACACACGCGCATGCACACGCACGCACGCGTGCACGCACACACACACGTGTAGGTGCGTGGGTTGGTGTGTATTTATATACATACATATGGGTGAACCAAAAAAATAGTGTGTGTGTAACGAGTCACAGAAATAGATGGTTTTACATATACACACATGTACACACAGCGCTATATGAAAAGGTACACACATGTATGTGTGTGTGTATGGGGCACACTATATCTGTGTGTATACAGCCATGTATGTGTGTACTTATGTACATAAATACGGGTGCGAGAATGTGTGTGTGTGTGTGTGTGTGTGTGTGTGTGTGTGTGTGTGTGTGTGCGCGCGCACATATAAACACATGTCTATGTGTAGATCTAGTCACAGAATGCGTGTGTACCTTTTCTTATCTCTGTGTGTACATGTATAGCACTCTCCTTGGATCCACCAATGTAGATTTGGGTGAGGCACCAATTTAGAATAGATTGGGAATGATTGAGGGGCTGAAGTTGCACAGGATTTTTGAAAAATCATCTCTGTATAGCCTTCTACCATCCAGGGTCCCTTTACTAGCATAGTCCTCACTAAACTCATTTGGGGTTTGGGCACCTTCTTGGGGTATCCTCTGATTCCCTCCCCCTCACCCACCCCCATAAACTTGGAGTGACTGCACACATGTACGTGTGTGTGTGCGTGTGTGTGTGTGTGTGTGTGTGTAATATATATATGTGTGTGTGTGTATGGCACATGCACACTCTCTCATCCATGGCTGTATATAAACACACACACACACACACATATGCATGTGTACATATTCGTATAGCCCTGTGTACATTGTGTATATGTATAGCCATCTATTTCTGCACACGTGTGTGTGTGTGTATATAGTGTGTGTGTGTGTATAGGCGCACACACACACACACACACACACACACACACACACACACACACGCTCTTACCCATATGTATGTAAATACACACACACACACACATCCCAACACAATGTGCCCCTTACACACATATATCTATGCATGTGTACCTATAGCTCTGTGTGTGTACATATGTGCCTGTATATGTATAGCCATTGATTTCTGTGACTATATACACACACACACCAACACCTGTGTGTGTGTGTGTGTGTGAGAGAGAGAGAGACTATGTATTCCCAATTTTTCCCTGTTCCCTGCTGGGGCCCCTCCAGCCCCCAGCTGCACATCCCAGCTGGGTCAGGGCCACATGGGGCAAGTGGGCACAGACCTGTGCCACTGTCCCTATGCAGCTGTGGCGCGGGCACAGCAGGAGGAGCGGGCACTGCTGGCCCAGGGCAGCCTGCAGAGTGTGCAGGAGCAGCTGTGGCAGTGCCAGGCCGAAGCTGTGCGGCTCCAGCAGGACGGGCGGCACCGCGAAGCCGAGCTGCGGGTGCTGCGGGACCGAGCTGCCACCAGCCAGCAAGAGGCCCAGCAGAGCAGGTAGGGCCTGGCCTCCGGGCATGTGCTTCAGCTCAGAGCCCCAGGCCAGGCGTCCCTCAGCCCTGCCCGTCACCCCCCCAGGGAGCTGCTCCAGCGCCTGAGAGAGGAGCTGAGCCAGTGGCAGGAGAAGCACGAGGCAGCCATGCGACAGGGCCTGGAGCTGCAGCAGGCCACGGCTACCGCTGCCCAGCAGCTGGGGAGCAGCCAGGAGCAGGCGCAGGTCCTGCAGCAGCAGGTGGGCATGCACCCCCCCGCC
>NW_017728998.1:350600-351536 GCF_001723915.1 Gavialis gangeticus | reverse complement strand
GGGGGGGGTGCCCCCCCCCCCCCCCCCCCAGGCATTTGGCAGGGTGGAAGTAGGGTGTGGCTGGAGATGGGGTGGGGGACCCAGGCAATCGTGCCATGCCACCCACACAGCTTGCTCCTGTGAGCACCACCCCCTCCCCAAGGCTCCAGCCGCCTGGCCTGGCACCGGCCCCCAGCCCTGTCTGCCCGCAGCTGCAGGTGCAGGAGGTGATGCAGCAGGCCCTGCGCAAGGAGCGGAGGCAGGAGCAGTGCCGTGCCGATGAGCTGCAGGAGCAGCTGCAGCATGCCACAGAGCAGGCAAGTGCATTGGAGCTGGCGGGTGCCGTGCTGCAACAGCAGCCAGCAGGGCGGTGAGTGCAGGCCCAGGGTCCCGGGGGTGCAGGGCCAGGCTCATGGCTGCTGACCTTACTTTGGCCATAGCTACGGCACCAGGAGCAGCAGAACCACAGCCTGCAGCACCACAGGAGCCAGCTGGAGACAGAGGCACAGGAGCTGCGGGAGCAGCTGCAGCAGTGCCAGGTCCAGCTGCAAGGGGCCCAGCAGTAGGTGAGTGGCCACAGGGTCATGCCCAGCCCCTCACGCCTGCTGTGGCTGCAGCAGTGACAGGGGGCTGCTTCCAGCAGGCCACACACCACGAGGCTGCCCTGGGGTGGCTGCAGGAGGCGCTGCAGGCAGCAGAGGCCCGCACAGGGCAGAGCCAGCTGGCTGCTACAGAAACTGTGCAGGAGCTGCAGCACGCACATGCCAGCAGCCAGCAGGAACTGGCTGCAGCCCTGGGACAGGTATGGAAGAGACCACTGCACCCCCCCCCGCCAACCCAAGCCACGGGCACAACAAACAAGTGCCCCGTGCAGGGGGGTCCCCCAGGGGCAGTCTGCACCCACCCATGCATGCACACACCCTTAGTTTCATAGTTTCTAGGGTCGGAAGGGACCTG
>NW_017728998.1:336970-349607 GCF_001723915.1 Gavialis gangeticus | reverse complement strand
CCTCCAGCCAGTTGGCGACCCATGTGACTGTGTAGGTGTCGACACCTGCTGTGAAGGGCCCATGTTCTGGGGGCAGTTACTCCACTGCTGCCCACCCTGGAGGCCCCTGCCAGTTTGGGGCCCCTTGCACCCACCACTGCAGGGCTGGCCTGGGCAGGGGGCTGGGGCAGGCTGTGCTGGTGCTCAGGGCAGAGTCACTCTCTTGCAGGCTGACATCCTGCGCTCCTCGCTTGAAGCTGCCCGTGCCGACAGTCAGCGGCTGCAGCGTGAAAGTGAGCTGGTGCTGGCAGATGTGCGGCAGTGGGCCACGGAGCAGAAGTGAGTGGCAAGGGCAGGGCCCCCACCTGCTGCATGGGGCTCAGCCTGGCCCCATGCTTCCTGCCCAAGCCCTCACCATCTCTCCCTGCTTCCATTCCACTGCAGGCGAGCCAACAAGAGGCTGGGGCAAAAGCTGTGGGAGCAGAGCAAGCAGCTGGTGCGGCTGACGGGAGCGGGAGTAGGTAGCCCACGACCATGACCCCCCCACCCCCCGCGGACAACTCCCAGTGCAGGGAGGGGGAAGCTGGCATGGTGGGGCAGTGTTGGCTGTGCTGGGGCGGCAGGGGGCTGCCTCCCTGTGCTGCCAGCGGGTGACCACTGTGCTGGGCACGTGGACAGGCAGCAGCAGGGCTGCAGCTCAGCCTCCTCTGCCTGGCCACAGGCACCTGCAGGAGGTCCTGGCCCAGCTGCAGCAGCAGAACAAGCGTCTTGCAGCCGCAGCAGAGCAGCAGCGCATTACCTGCGAGCGCCTCAGGGTAAGTGGGCATAGCCGCTGCAGGGACCAGCACCCAGGGCTGCCATGGGGTCAGAGGGCACTGGCCCTTCCTCTTCCCTCACTGGAATGGAGGCTGCAGGGTGGGGGGTGAGGCTACCACAACCTCAGTGCCTGCTCATCTCCCTTCAGGCACTCCAGGGCCGCAGCGTGGATGCAGGGGCACTGTTGCACTGGCCGTGGCTGCCACTGCCCGGAGAAGACTGAGGTCCTGCCTCTGCACAACAACTGCTTCCACCTCCCAGCACTGCTGACTATGAGCCCCGGCAGACAGTACAGCCTTGTCCCTGGCAGAAACCACACACAGCAGCTCTGGGGGGCAGGGGGCACAGGGCTGCTGGGGGGCTGCAGGGGGCCAGCACCTGCAGGGACTGTGACTACCCCAGCAGGCAGGAGCACAGCCCCTGGTGTCATTAAAGTGGTGCAAGAACAGCCTCCGCCACCCCAGTGTTTCCTGCAACAGGGCAGGGAGCACGAGGAGGGTGGAGGGGGCACGTGCCAGCAGCTGTGGTGCTGCCTTTTCACCACCACCTTGCGCAGAGGTGGTCGTGGGGCAGGCAGAGCTGTGCCAGGTTGACAGGCTGCAGTGGAGGGTCAAGTCAGGGTAGGCTGCCCACAGGGCCCCGCTCAGACAGCCCTGTGAATGCACAGTGCCCCCTGCCACACAAAGGGAGGCCCCTGTGCCCCGCACTGCCCACAGCAGGGGCAGATCCTTGCTCCCAGGCCTGTTGCCCACAGGCAGCACTGACTCACAGGGCCCCAGGCTGGCCCTGCTCCACCTGGGGCCTTTGCTCCAGCAGGAGACAGCAGCCACCCTTCCCCTCCCCTTGGCCCTGCCCTGCCCTGGCGCAGCGTTGCAGCAAGGACAGGAGGCATGAGCATATTTACAAATGAACACGTCTCCCTTCTGTATCAAAGTGGTGCCAGGCACTGGGGTGACCAGCGCTGGGCGCACAGTCCACGGGCAGGGCCCACACAGCCCTGGAGCCCTCAGGGCAGCCAGTGCCCGCAGAATGTGGCCACCGGGCACTACAGGCCGAAGCGGGCCGGAGTCCGTCGTGGGGTCATGGGCTCCCCCTGCTCCTTGCGCCCAGGGGTATAGATCTTCACCGACCTGCCAGGAGAGGGCACAGCTGGTCAGAGGGGCCAGGCCTGGATCCCGCCAGCCTGTGCCAGCTTGATACTGCTTGGAGAAGGGCCCAGCCTCAGCAGTACCCACCCAGCAGAGTCCACAGCCCCAGACAACCCCATACCCGCCAAGGAAGGCCGGGGGGTCACGGCCAAGTCCAACACTGCCAGTGCCCAGCCCAGGTCCTACCTCAGACTGCCCAGGGGGTTGCGGCGCTCCTGTTCTTCCCGGCGCGCGCGGAGCTGCTCCTCAGCCAGTGCCATCTCCTCCTCCATGGCAGACGCCTCCTCCTTGGCCCGGCGACGGTTCTCCTGCCACAGCCAGACAGTCGCATGTGGGTTGGGGGTCTAGCTCGGGCTGCTGCAGGCTCCCTGCAGAGCTGCAGCCTCGCAGCAGGACCCCAGGGCCCAGCCCTGCCTGCACCCCGGCCCTAGCGCACAGAGGGGGCAGCACCCTGGCTGGGGCCAGGCCCTTCCCTCCATGCCCCAGCCCCAACGGTCACACAGACGTACCTGGCGTGATTTGCCAGCATGTTTGATGCTGTAGAACATGGGCCCCAGCTCTGCCAGCCACTCCCCGTCAACAGCCGTGACACATTGCATGTATTCCTGCAGGCAGAGCCACCGTCAGCTCCCCGGCCCAGGGCCTGCAGTCCCCATACCCGCTGCTCCTCCCTCTGCCCAGCCTGCCCACAGCTCACCTTGGTGGTCATCACCAGCTCATGGTAGACAATGTAGTCGGGTGTGTAGCCCATGCCAAAGAGGGAGCTGGTGGGATGCAGGTGGCATGGCATCCCCGTGCGGATGTTCACGTACTCCCCAATGCCCTGTGGAAGGGAAGCCTGGTCAACACCGCCACAGGCAGGTGCCCCCGCCTCCTCCAGCCCCCCGGAGTGTGCTCACCTTCAGCTTGGCTGCCTGGTGGAAGTAGGCAGCGCAGATGCACTTGCGCACGATGTCCCAGTCGGTGCCGCAGGAGGCCAGGCTCATGCGCTGCTGCACCATGATGTCCTTCAGCTGGGCCCGTACCTCCCGCACCTGCCGTAGCATGTACCAGTCACGGCCTGCCCTGCTCCCTCTGGCCCCCAGCTGAGCCGCCTCCCCGCCTCGAGCTGCCCACCTTGCGCATGGCCTTGGCATGAATGAAGTGCTGGTTGCACCATAGCGTGGAGTAGCCGTTGTTCTTCCACTGCAGGTAGACGTTCAGGTAGGTCAGGTGGTCGCTCTCCGGGACAGCAAACTTCTCCCGCACCTGGTCGCTCTCCTCCTCCCGGCCCTGAGGGTGCAGAGCAGAGCGTGAGGTCAGCCATGCCACCAGTGGGGGGAAGCAAGAGGCTCCTGAGGGGGGTGGGCAGCAGGTACCTTGGGCCGGTAGAAGATGGCGGGCACAGAGAGCATGGAGACAATGAGCAGGATCTCAGAGCTGCAGCCCATGTCGCAGGAGACTATGAGCATCTTGGAGAGTGCCGGGTCCAGCGGGAACTCCACCATGAGGCGCCCTGTGGGGGTCAGGCCACCTGCAAGAGCAACACGGGGCTGGTACATAATCAGAGGTGCCACTCTCCAGGTCAGACCGCAGGTCTGTCTTGCCCAGTCTCCCGTGTCGCACAGTGGCACGGAGCGGATGCTGACGGGGAGTGATGTGATCTGATCTGACCGGGGCTTCTCCTCTCCCACTTGCAGCCTCCAGCACTGAAGTTCTAGGACGTTCTGACTCAGAGGCCATGGCCCTCACTCCCTGCTCAAGAGCTACCAATTATACCCCTCTCAGGAATTTGTCCAATCCCTTTTTTGAATCTGGCTAGACTGTCCATTTCCACCACGTCTGGTGGCAACGAGGCCCACGCTGTATTGACACCGGGTGGAAAAGAACATCTGTTGGTCAGGTTTTGAGAGCCCTCATTCTTTCGTTGAGAGAGAGTAAAATAATAAAGCCCCGTTGACTTTCTCTTCATCGTTTAGTATTTTGTAAATGCTTCTCATGCCGCTCCTCAACATCTCTCATGAACCGCGCAGACCTGGCTTCCTCCTCAGTCTCTCCTCACATTGAAGCCCCTCCACACCACTGATCCTCACTGCCCTTCTCTAATTCTCTCTCTTTTCTGAGATGCAGGGACCAAGGCTGGGCACTGTATTCAAGGTGTGGACACACTGTGGATTTACAAAGAGGCATCACGCTACTTTGTTTTGTTCACAATTCCCTTTTTAACAATCCCTAATGCTTTGCTGGCCGCCTTCACGCCCGCTGAGCACTGACTGATGCTTTTAGTAAAGTGTTCACAGCAACTCCCACAGCTCTTCCCTGCACTGTAACTGCTAGTGTAGAGCCCATCACAGTGCAGGGACAGGCTGGGCTACTTGTACCCTGGAGTGTCACTTTACTCTTATCTGCATTGAATTTTATCTGACAGTTAATTGCCCACAGGCTCATTCCCACGGTCCACCTTGCTCTTTATGGCTTGGAATGACTGCATCATCCACAAATGTGGCCACCTCACTACTCACCCCTATTGCCGGGGGAGCCCCGTCAGTGGCACCTGCCCCTTCCCCTGCCCCCCAAATGCAGCGTACCGGTGTTGTCCAGGGCGCCCAGGATCCAAAGCTGGTACATGGAGTTGAGCATGTTGTCCTCAGGCGGCGGGTCCATGAAGTGGAACTGCAGCAGGTCCTGCACGCCCAGCGATGTAAGCAGCAGCACCACGTTGGCCAGGTTGGTGCGCTGGATCTCAGGTACCGTGGTGGGCAGCAGCTCGTTCTTGTAGGCGCTCTGCGTGTAGAGCCTGGGAGCAAAGGCTGTGAGTGCCACTCCCTCTGCCTGCCCTCCCATGGCAGCAGCTGCTCTGGTGCACGGCGCTACAGCCAGGCCCGGCTCCAGGGGCTGTGGTCAAGCACTGCCAGGGGCCTCACCCAGCACTGGGGCTGCGAGTGCCATCAGGCCCTGCAGGCATATGCACAAGCCTCCCACGCACCGCAGGTGAGAGCCCTGTCTTGGTGGCTGACTTCCCCTTCCCGTCCCCAGCAAAAGAACTCTAGGACGAGGAGCAGCTGGAGCCAACCCTGCAGAGGCAGGAGGCATCTGCTTGGTGCCCGGGGGCAAATGTGACCAGCTCTGGTCTGGCTCCTACCTGAAGCACTGACCTGGGCCCGTCCGGCCAGCACGGCCTGCCCGCTGATTGGCATTGGCCTGGCTGATGGGGTAGATCTGCAGGGCATCCATCCCGATGCGGGGGTTGAAAACCTGACGGGGTGTGAGCAGCAGAATGAGCCCGACTGCAGGGGAGGAGCTGCTCCATGACCCACACAAGCCCCACAACCACCCCCACCAGACCCTCTCCTCACCTTCAGCTTGCAGTAACCAGAGTCAATGACAAACATGATGCCATCCACTGTCAGTGAGGTCTCAGCAATGTTAGTAGCCACAATGCATTTGCGAACCCCATCGGGAGCCTGTAAATACCCCAGACACCAGCCTCAGCTCCTGGGCCCAAGAAGGTGGAAACAAAAGGGTCCCCCAAACCTGGAGTTGGGGGTCTAAGGTAATGCTGGCATCCTGGGTGAAGGGGTACCTCAGAAAGGGGTCAGCACTAGTACCAGCAGGGAGGGGGCAGGGTGACAATGTCTGTACCTGAGGGGAGCAACCCCTGGCTCATACCCACCCCAGTCAGATCTCCCCCTCCCTGCACCAGCACAGGCCTGGTGGCCCCGCCCGCACCCCAGGCAGCACCTTCTGGAAGATCTTGGCCTGCAGGTCAGAGGGCAGCTGGGAGTAGATGGGCAGCACAGCGAGAGCTGGTGCTTTCTCCAGCTCCTCCAGGTGCTCCACAATCTGCTCAGAGGTCACCTAGGCATAAAGAAGGGGGTGACCAAGCATGCCAGTGTGGGGAGGGGAAGAAGGGAGCCGCATCAGGCAGTCCATGGAGGGGCAAGGGGGCAGCAGCATAAGACACTCGCCCCAGCTCACCTCAATGTCCTCCTGCCCGGGCATGAAGACCAGGATGTCTCCAGGGGCCCCAGACAGATGCACCTGCAGCGCCTGCTTCACTGCAGCCTCCACATAGTCCTCCTGCGGGGTCTGCAAGGCAGGAAGCAGCTGACAGCGGAGCCCAGCCAGCTGCACCTCTCCCTCCCCACAGGCCCAGGCACAACCCACCTCACTCTGGTCCCAGCCCCACAAAATCCTAGAGCAGTGAGGCTGGAAGGAATTCCCAGAGTTCATATCTAGTTCAACCCCTGTCTGAAGCAGGATCAGCCCTGCCCAAACCAACACAGACACATCTATCTAACAACTACACTTTACGTAAGACAACCATCAACCCTGACACACCACCACATGTAGCTCTCTAACCTGCCATAGGCAAAACAGGGGAACCATGGCAGTCAACGACCTGCTTCTATAAAAAATTGCTAATATGAATTGCTAATAAATTGCACTCAAGAGATCCTGCAACTTCAAGCCATTGGTCCATGCTCTGCTCTCTGCAACAAGGCAGAAAAGGTGCTTTTCCTCTTCTTGATGGCAGCCCTTCAAGTATCTGAAACCTACTATCATGTCCCTTAAACACCTTTTCTACAACTGAACATCCCCAGCTCCTTCAACCTCTGGTCTTACAACTTGCTTTCCAAACCCTTTATCATCCCTTGTCGCCTTCAGCTAACTTCTCTACATCCTTTTAAAAATGTGGAGCCCAAAGCAGCACAGTATCCAGATGAGACTGGACCAGTGCCCAGCAGAAAGGCACCATCACTTTCCACACCTTACACCACTTCTATTGCTGCAACCCAAAACCACATTTGTGTGCACATGACCCGCCATGAGGGCTCCACCCAGAGCACCTTGCTGAAGAGGATGTCAACAGGGAAGGTGCGGCCTGGAATGTGGAAGATGGGAACATTCCCAAAGAACGAGGCAAACTTGTCAGCGTCCATGGTGGCCGAGGTGACGATGAGCTTCAGGTCAGAGCGCCGGGCCACCACCTGGAGGCAGAGAGCACAGGGGCAGCAAGAAGCACACAGCCCTGGAGGGATCTGAGGCCACGCATGACCTCTGCTGCACGGGACAGGACTTGCTGCCCTGCCCTGGATGTTGCAGCTTCTCTGCCCAGCACCTGCAGGCTGCTGCTGCCCAGCATGAGACTGGAGCAGCTGGCAAACACTTCTGCAGGCTGCTGAGCTGCAAGGCCAGCCTGAGAAGCTCCCACATGGCACAGAAGCCCTGCTCCACCTCTGCTCCCACTTTGTCATGCCTCGCACCCAGCTGAAATCCCCCATGCTGGAAACTAGGCTGCAGCTTGCACACTGCCCATGGTGGGCCCCACCATGCCCTGCCCTGCTCCGCAGCACGGACCTCCCTCAGCAGCCCAAAGAGCACATCAGTGCTGAGTGAGCGCTCGTGTGCTTCATCCATGATGATGGCACTGTAGTGGTCTAGGTCAGCCTCACGCAGTGACTCGCGCAGTAGGATCCCATCAGTCATGTACTTGATGACTGTGCTCTCTGATGTGCAGTCCTCAAAGCGGATGGCGTAGCCCACCTGGGAAGACAGAGGTCAGTGCTGCCAGGTCCAGGGCCAGGACTTAGGCAGCTGCTCCCGCCCCAGCCCAGCCTGGCCTGACTCACCTCCTCCCCGAGGCGCCCCCCCATCTCCTCACTGACACGTTTGGCAACGGACATGGCTGCCACTCTGCGAGGCTGGGTGCAGCCAATCATGCCGTAGTCGGTGTAGCCGTCCTCGTGCAGATACTGGGTCAGCTGTGTGGTTTTCCCGCTCCCAGTCTCCCCCACCACAATCACGATGCTGTTGTCCCTGAAGGGGCGAAAGAGCTCCATGCTGCATTCCTGGGCAGCGGTGCTGCAGCCAAAGAGGCCACTCGCAGCTTGGAAGGAGGCAGTGATGGCCCAGTCCTGTAGCCTATGAAGGTAGCCCTTCCCACATCGGCTGCCATCAACTGCACAGGGGGTGGTTGGGGTTCTCCCCCACATGCTACGTGGTCAGGCAGGACACCCAACAGCCTGGGTCTAGTGGCTCCTGGCAGTACCTGATAACGGTGAGCAGCTCCTGCTGCACAGCGAAGATGGGCAAGTACTGCCGCTGCTCCAGGATTGACTTCTTCTTGGCAAACTCACTGCTCGCCTCACTCTTTTCTTTCACGTGCTCAGCAAACTTCTGCTCTGTCCTGGGACACGAAATCATGCCTGAGCATGGGACCACTGCCTGACCCCACACCCCCAGCCACAAGACCCAGGCAGCCCCTACCTGTAATCTACTCTGCCATCTTCCGCCACAGCCTGGTCCTGCTCCTCCTCCTTCTTGATGCCCATGATATCTCCCAGCTTGGTGCCCGCCAGCTCCCAGTGCTTGTGCTGAGCCTGGAGGACAGAGAGCAGGAGTCACCGCAGGCTGGCCAGCTGGAGCAGACCCCCACGTGCACCCCCTCTGGGGCCACACACCAAATGGGCATTTGTGCATCCAGAGAATGCCCCCAGCCTGACCCTCTGCAGCCCCAGCCTGTCCCCTCCTGCACTGTGCTCTGGGTGCTGGCTGGCAAGAGCAGACAGACAAAGGTCTCAACAGAGAGCACTCAACAGTGGAGCATCCATCATGCCCAGGCCCCACCCTGGCTGCTCCAGTGGGTAACCCCTCTTGCTCTTGTAGCCATGTCCTCTCTCCAGCTGGAGCACAAGGCCAGCTGTGGCCTCCAGATGCAGGATAAGGCAGGGTCAGTGACTGCGATGCAGCTGTCAGAACTGCCTGCTCCTCATACAGCATAAGTACAAAATGGCAGCACGTTTGAGCCTGTCTTGTTCCTCGTGGAAGCAAACTGCAGCAAATGCAGATGTGGCAACTGCCTCCTCCTTGCCCATAGGTTGGACATGACTGTCTGCGCCTGGATTGGCTCAACTTCACCTTCTGTCCCCATACTGCAACTCATGACCTCAACGAACACTTCATAGTGGTGGCATGCGCAGAGAGATCCCTCCACCCCCCAGGGATGCGACAGCTTTGTGCTGCGAAGGAGAGAGCTGGGCAACAGCAAGCCGAGCCCCTGCCAGGCATGACGCACGAGGGTGGCCTCCCTTCATCCGAAGATACACAGCCCAGGTTCAGCTCTCTCGTCCTGAAGGAGCCACTCGCTCGCCTTGCCTCACCAGGTGCTAGCCTCTGGCCAACTCCCTGCTCCAGTCACCCCCAGACCTGTGAACCGCCCTGATGCCCTCCCCCGTCATTTCCGAGAACTTCCAGACTTGTGGACTCTCTCTGCCTCACTCAGCTGATGCCCTTGGCTGCCCTGCCAGTCGCTGGACTGCCTGGTTACTTACTTGGGACTCATCTACCTGTTTCCGCTTTCCCTCTCGTTCCATGCCTCAACTGGAAGCTTAGAGGAAACACCCACTTTGTTCTGTCTGTTCTACGCCCAGCACAGCAGGGTCCAGCCCCTCGCCTATGCCCCCAACATCAGGGGCCCGTGGGCAAACAGGTGAAGGCAGCCAAGCTTTGCCCCATACCTTCTTGCGCTCTTTCTGCTCCCTGTGCTTGCGCACCAGCTGGCTGCCTTTGCGGGCGATGATTGCCAAGTCTGACGTGGCATCCTTGACCGGGATGACTGGCTCCGGCTGTGGGAACAGGATTGGAGAGATGCTGGTGAGCCCCAGCCACGAGCCCTTGCCAGCCCTTGCAGAGCGCCCTGGTGGCAGCATGTCAGCACTGGCCAAGTCCCACCTGCTTGGTGAAGACAATCCTGCCGTCCAGAAATGGGGGCACCAGGTTGTGAACCAACAGGTGCACCTTGGCTGCGTTGTCTTCCTCGAAGTCCTCATCCACCTCAAGCCGATGGACCACACCACTCGTCAGCATGCGGTTGGTTTCCCAGCGCTCGTTATCCTGTGAAGGCACATGCAGCAGCATCAGCTCCCTGCCTAGCACCTCAAACAAGGGCCCTGCCTAACCAGCTTCCTTCACAGGTGCTGGGGAATAGTGGAGATGCCGCACGGCCCAGCTGCACTGTAACACGGCCCGCAGCCATCACCAAAGGGACTCTGACTGGCCCAGGACTGCTCCACGGCCTAACAACAGGCAATAGAACCAGCAACATGGCAGACCGTGGGACAGCCAGGCTGCGTAGGCTCAGGAGGCTACACAGCCAAGGGGCAACAGCTTTCCTGATGGGAAGGGGAGAGAATGTGGGCAAGAGTGGGCAGAGTCGTTCTGGGAAGACATCAGCAAAAGCTCCATGGGAAAACAGTCAGCGGTTTGAAACCACATCTGACTCCAGCTGAGCTGCACTGCGAATCACAGGGCAGAGCTTGGAATGCATCTACGCAGATCTACCAGCCAATGCAGAAGACAAGCGACGGCTTCCCTGGGCTCTAGGGAGACTGCACTGGAAGGCGACACTCAGGTCTGAGTCGCCCATTAGCAGGAAAACCTTGATCCAGGGAGAAATCCAGAAGACAGCCCCAGAAAAGGCTGGGCAGATGGAGAACCAACCGCCAGGGAACCAGAAGTGCCAGGTCTGCCTAGCTGAGGCATCCATGGCACCAGCAGATCCTCTCACGATCCAGCCCCAACCCAGCACAGAGCTGCAACCCCTGTGCACATACAGGACGCACACACTGGCTGAAACAGGTGGTGAGGCCGGCTCCCCAGAAGTCAGCCTGGCCTGGCCCAAGACCGGCTCCTACCTCATTGATCTGCCTCCGCTGTGCAGAAATGCGCTTCTGCTTCTGCTTGGTAAGGTGCTGCTCCCGCTTCCGCACATACTCCTCTGATGAGTAGGCCAGGGGGTTGTGGAACTCATCGTAGCCCTCGTCCATCATGTACCAATCCCGGTCGGCTTGCTATGCACAGATGGCAGCCAGGGGGAGAGGAGCAAGCAAAAGGGAAAAGCTGGAAGACTCAGGAGGCTGTGCATCCTGCCCACACGCAGGCACCTGGAGGCTGGGGGCTTCCAACCTAGGAGCGTGCAGCTGGGTGCCTGGGGAGGGCTGTCCCACGCCTGAACAGAGCAGCCGCACAGAAACACGGCAGACGTGCTGTGCCCAGGCTGGCCACGCGGGGGAGCCAACAGCTCGCACAGGACCCAGGAAGAGCCCAGGCAGCAACCCGTGCAGGCCGACCCCCGCGTCCCCAGGCAGCCCATGCAAGCCGCCAGCCCGTTCCCAGGGCCCCATGCTGCAAGCACCCCCAGGCCATGCCACGAGCACACTGCCCGGGCTCTGCACCGAGCCACGCTTGCTCACCCCACCCGTCCCTGCCCCATCCCAATGTACTAAGAGGCCCACACCTAGGCCTTTTCTACAGAAACCACAACTGATACCGCACTGACCCCCTCTTCTCCTCATGCAGGCACCTGCTACTGCTCTACCTGCCCTGGCGTCTCACGTACCCATGCTGGTCCTAGCTCTGCCCAGCAGACTTCAAGGGGACATCTCCCATGACAGTCCTGGTGCCACCTCGCTGGGACAAAGCTCCAGGCTTAGGACCTCAAACCCAGAGACACACAGCACCCCTCCCTCCAAGGCTCTTACCCGCTGGTCAGCCTCCCACTGCTGTCGCTCCTCCTCAGTCTCGAAGGCAATCCCTTCCTCCCCGTCCTCACGCCTCCCTGAGAGAGAACGAGCTAATCAGCACAGAGCCCTCGCAAGTGCCAGACCTCTGCTGAGCACCCAAGGAACCAACTTCTTGGCTGTGCCTCATGGGCGAGGAGCCAGATCCCCACAGCCCCATCTCCCTGCCCCTTACCTTTCCCCCGGGACAGCCGCGGTGTGGAGCCCAGGTGCTTCCGATCGTCTGCCCACTCGTTATACTTATACGAAGGAGTAGGAAGCGGTGTCCTGTCTGGGTACTTGCTCCTAACAGACCTGCAACAGCACCAGCACAGAGAAGTGCCGCTAGTTAGCAGCCCAAGCGCTCTCCTCCTCCTCCTGCAAGGCAGACACCTACTGCCCCACAACACCTCCATGGGGCATTCCCCTCCCCCACTATCTCTGCCTGCCCCGACCTCTTCTCACCCCAGTACTCCCACCCAGTCTTAGCTCTGGCACCTTTCCCGATCCCTCCTGTCCGTGTCCCGCGAGGAGGGCGTGCGGTGGCCCCGATCCCGGCAGGAAGGTGCAGGTGAAGGCGACTCCCAGTGCGAGCGGCGCGAGGTGCCGTAGCCACTATCATCTTCCTCCCAGCTCGAGCAGGACGGCGTGGCAGCATCTAGGAGGGGAGCGGGTCTCTGACACCGGATGCCGGCTGCAGCCCCCTGCCGCCCGGGCTCAGGGACTACTGCAGGCAGCAGAGGCCGGGCCTGGTCTTGCTTGCACAAGGGCCCCCAGCACACTTGAACCACGGATCTGGTCTCCGGGGTGAGGAGGAAAGCCCCACGTGGGGCACCCCAGGCTGGAACGGGGTGGGCTCCGCAATCCCCCAAAGGCTGCAGCTCCCCCATGGGGATCGCACCTCACCCCGCAACTCCGAGCAGGCCTGGGCCACTGCCCCGGCACCCCCGCCCCATCCCCCACACTACCTTTGGGCCGATGCCTGGGGCTCTCTGGCTCGCTCCTCCTGCTGCCACTCCTCTCAGACCAGCCATCCCGCTCCGACCGGCTACTGCCGTGGTGGCTCCTGTCTCGCTCCTCTGCAAGGGCAGCACTGTCAAGTACCGTGCGGGGAGCCACCTCCCACCACACCGCGGGCCAGGGCCGGACACTCAC
>NW_017728998.1:331467-331970 GCF_001723915.1 Gavialis gangeticus | reverse complement strand
AACCCCCACACTACCTTTGGGCCGATGCCTGGGGCTCTCTGGCTCGCTCCTCCTGCTGCCACTCCTCTCAGACCAGCCATCCCGCTCCGACCGGCTACTGCCGTGGTGGCTCCTGTCTCGCTCCTCTGCAAGGGCAGCACTGTCAAGTACCGTGCGGGGAGCCACCTCCCACCACACCGCGGGCCAGGGCCGGACACTCACCGCGCTCCCGCTGCCGGTCGTGGTCGTGGTCCCTGTCGCGCCCGCGCTCGCGCCGGCGCTCCCTGTCATCCTTGGAGGAGGCGAAGACGCCCTGCTCGCGGCGCTCCCGCTCACGCTGCCGGCTGCGCTCCCAGAACTCTTCGCTCACCCCGCCCGGATGCGACGGCGTCTCCGCGGGTGCGCAGCGGTAGTGCCTGCGGGCGGCACCGTTAACCCGGCCCCACGCGTCTCCTAGCAACCCGCCCCCCGCGTCTCCTAGCAACCCGCCCCGCACCTGTCCCTGCGGCCGCCCCGGCCGGGCC
>NW_017728998.1:319097-326467 GCF_001723915.1 Gavialis gangeticus | reverse complement strand
CGCCATCGCCTCAGCGCCCGGCGCCGCCATACCCGCCCCACAGTGCAGCGCGGCAGCGGCGCTCTGCCCGCCCCGCATCATAGAGACGCAGCCACTCTGTCCGCCGGCACCACAGAACGCGGGGCGGGGCTAGAGAGGACTGCGGCCCAGCCTGCCAAGGCCATAGAGACGCAGCCGGCGAGGTGGATCCGCAACACCATCGAGTCCGAGGGAGAGTAGAGAGGTCCGCACCAGAGTCCGCCAGGGCCATAGAGACGGAAACGGCCACCCAGCCCGACACCATAGAGGTCGCGGGGCGGCTAGGGAGGACCCCAGCGCGGTCCGCCCCCTGGGGTGCCTGGTAGTGCGCATGCGCAGGCAGCTCGGCACCTTCACCTCTTCACTCCCGGCCGGCAGGGGGCGTCGCGTGGGGCCGCAGCGCTCCGGGGGCGGGACTATGTGGGGGGCGGGGGCAGCGTGGGGGCGTAGCCAAGTGGGGGGTGCAGCGTAGGGGCAGCCCCGTGGGGGTCGGTGGGTGCGAGGGCCGGGCGGGGCTGGTGGCGGGAGGAAGGCTCCTGCGCCCCTGACCCTCAACCCGCCCATTCCTGGGCAACGCGCCTGACGCAGCACCGGGCTGCTTGATCCCCCGGCCCGGCCCGGCCGCGCCACGCAGAGACCACGCGGGGCTGGCAGAGCACGAGGTTTATTGGTCGAGGTCAGGTTTCAGCCATGGTCTGGCGGATCCAGGCCAGGGCGTGCTGCACGCTGGTGTAGACGCTGAACTTGGCGGCGGAGCAGGTGCGGTCGTAGGTGAGGATGCCGGCCGCGTACCACGTGTCGTCGTCGGGGTCGTGCACGGCGAAGGCGCCGCCCGCGTCCCCGTGGCAGGTGTCCCCACGCAGCTCGCTCATGCCCACACAGAAGGTGCCGGGGCCCAGGTCAGGCGCCACGCCGAGGGGGCTGCCGCCCGCGTAGTACTCGGCGCAGAGGCTGGTGTCGGCCACGGGCAGCATCATGTAGCGCAGCCGCTCAGCAAAGGCCAGGGTGGCGCCCCTGCCCCAGCCGGCCACGTAGCCCACACGCCCCACCTCCAGGAAGTCCTTGTGCGCCAGGCAGATGGGCAGCACCTCAGGCCTCAGCAGCACTGGCTGCTGCAGCTTGAGCAGTGCCAGGTCGGTGACGGAGGTGGGGGTGGAGCCGCAGGTGGAGTTGCAGTTGGTGGAGTTGAAGCTGGGGTGCAGGACCACATGCTCCACGGTGCCCGCGGGCAGTTGTCCCTTGGAGCCCAGAAAGAGCTGCAGAGTGGGGGCGACGTCCTCAGGGCTGACGCATGCTTTTTGTCCCAGGTAGACGTTCCTGGCTGTGGTCAGCACCCACCGGTCACTGATGAGCGTGGCCCCCGCCACGAGGTTGCGTGGCAACACCAGCCGGCCCTGCCATGGGAACAGGCCCTTGCCGGACAGATGGCCACCGATGATGCGCTGCAACTGCCGCGGCGGGTTCTTGGGTTTCCCACACACTGCAAGGCAAGCACTGGCGTCAGCTGCAGCTGGCACATGGCCCCTACGGGCCTCACAGCCCCCCAGGCTGCCTCCTTCCTGCACTGCCCGGTCCCAGCAGGGGACACTGGGGACAGGCAACAGCCCCTCCAGGAGTGGATCCGCTCCGCTGCACCCCGTGGTGACGGCAACGGCGAGGCGGGCCCAGTTTCACGTCGAGGGCGCGGCCCCACAGATGTTGGGCACCCCTTGCCCCGGGCTCACCTGGCTCACAGACAGGCGGCTCAGCCCCAGCGTCGTGGTTCACCCACAGGCCCGTCTCATTACACTGGTACGAGCCTGGCAGGAAGAGGCGCAGTCAGCACCAGCTGCCCCAGGCACAGAGGAGGCCCTGCGCCCCCTGCCCATCGTCTGGCCTGGGGCAGGCCTGGCCGCAGTGCTCACCATTGCCAGGGCCGCGCAGGCGGTAGTAGGGTTTGCAGTGGTAGTGGACAGTGTGCTCCCCCTGCTCATTCTCCATGGACCTGTTCTCCACGTGCCCATGCTCAATCTTTGCAGGCTCTGGGCAGCGCTGGCCTGTGGGGCAGACAAGTCCTCAGCACGCTGCCATCCTACCCGGCCCAGCCTCTTCCCCAGCATATCCCAGACCCCATCCCCCCAAGGCACCTGCCCTTACCATTGGTGCCTGGGCCCTCGCTGGCTGTGGTGAGCACCCCCCACACCAAAGTGGTGATCAGCAGCATCGGGGCCCTGCAGGAAGAGCCGTGTGAGCAGAGCAGCCCAGGCCCTTGGCGTCAGGCTGAGAATCCTCCCGTCCCCTGGGTCCCGTGAGCTTGGGGCTTGCTCAGCCCACTGGAACCTGCTGGGACACAGAGCTGCAGGCTTCCCCACAGCAGTGCCACAGCTGGGGTGCAGTTGTTCCAGGAAGTTGCTTACTGCCTGAAGCCTGTGTCCTAGCCCCCCTCAGTGCCTACCACACCCTCCCCCCTGGCCCCAGCAGCTGAAGACCCTATCCCCTGGGCCCCAGAGCAGCTGCAGCACTCACCCCATCGCCGTGGCTTGCTGTTCTTCTGGCTGCTGCGGCTGCCTGTGCAGGGGGGCTCCCTCCACGCTGCCTTTATCCCCCAGTGCAGCCTTGGCAGCAGTGGGCCACAAACAAACATGTGGCCAGCTGCCCAGGTGCTTCCAGCACCCCGGCACTGCCCAGAATTGATGCATGGGGCAAGGGGGACAGCGGGGGAGGTGCATGTTGGGAAACTGCTCTGCATCCAGCTGGCAGTATGCCCAGGCCAGGCCCCTTGCCACCGCGCCTGGCTGCACAGCAGGGCCCAGGCAGCAGCAGCCAGCGAGGGGCACTGGCCGCAGACCCCTGGTCCAGGAAGGCTGCAGTAGCTCAGCCCTGCGCCCAGCTGGGAGGGTCCAGAGGTGAGCCCACCCTCAACGCCTCTGGATTGGTTTCCTGATGCTAGACCCACGGGGGTCACACCGGGGCCCTGGGAGAGGCCGTCTGCCTACCAGGGGCAGGGGCACCCACAGCCCAGCCTGCCCCACTGCCAGCCCAGGATCCCAGGCCGGGTGGGGGGGCTGCAATAGGCATGTTCTTCTCCCCCTGCACCCAGCTCAGCTGGCCTTGGGCTGCTGTTTGCTCAGATCAGGACATGCTGTTCTCGTTTTGGGAACTGGCAAAAGAGTGATTTTTGGCTGGGGCCGGGGCAGGGGTGGGTGCTTTTCTCTTTGTCTGCTCTGGGACCTGTAGTGCAAGGATGTTCCCGTCCCTTCCCCTGCTGGGTGCCAAATGGGCCGGAGCAGCTGGTGCTGTTTGCTGTAGCCGCAGGGCTCACCTGGCCGGGGCTGCCAGGAAGCCAGGTGTGGTGCTCTGTGCCAGGGCCCACCCCTCCGCCTCTGCCCTGCGGCCCAATAGGGCTGGGGGCTCAGTGCAGCTCCCCTGGCCCTATGCTGCACAGGCCTTGTGTGGGGGGTCCCATGGCTCCAGTGATCACCAGGCAGCAAACAGGACAGAGGATCCAGGGCTGCATGCAGCAAGGAAGGGATGTGAAGCAGGCCTGAGAAGCCCTGGGGCAGTGCCAACAGGGTCCAGGCCAGCTGGGACAGGCTGGAAGGGGCAGCAGAGGCCATAGGGCAGCAACCACAGCTCAAACCAGGCTAGAGGTGGTCGTGCCCAGGGGACGGGGACCTGGGCGAGGTAGCGCAGGGAAAGGGCAGCTCCTTTGGCCCCAGCAAGCTCCTGGGCAAGGCCATGACAGAGCCTGCAGCTGGGTGGGAGCCTGCTGGGGCTGGGGGGGCAGGGAGGTCTCACCCCCCCCCAAGGGCAGCACGACAGCAGCTGAGCGTGGGCTGTGTCCCAGCCCCCTTCGCTCAACTGCCCCATGCTGACCACAGGTGGGGCAGCACCCGGGGCAGACCCGGCCTGTCCATGTTCAGCTGAGCCCCCCAGGCCGGCACAGGCAGAGCTCCCACCAGGCCTCTCACACAGGGAACCAGCTCCAGGTCAGTGCTGACCTGCAGCCCGCGGGCCCGGGATTGAGGGCACAGGCCTGCCCACCTCTGCCACCCGCCATGCAGCAGAAGCAGGGAAGTGGGAGAGCCCCTCAGATGCCATGCCAGGGCCCCATCCTTCCTGCTCAGGGACCTCCTTGCCAGGTCCATGCAGGCCCCCTCCTCCCCACTGCTGAGACATGAGCACAGGTCCCAGGGCGGGCACGGAGCAGCAGCAAAGGAAGGATGAGGCCCGGGGAGTGAGCAAGCACCAAGTTTAATGGCAGGAGGCAAAGACCGAATGTCAGCCCATGCAGCCCCTGAGCTGAGGAGATGATATCAGCCCCACACGGGGTCAGGCACAAGAGACCCCAGCCCAGGGAAAGACACAGCTGAGCACCGGGGACAGTGCTAGAGGTAGCAGCTCAGGGCAGGGCGTGGCAGCCGAGGGGGCCACAGCAGCCCAGGCAATTCCTCCTACCACTAAGGGCCGGAGGTTGGGCACTGCCACCCTCTCCCATGGCCCCAGCATGGGGCTCCACGCCAGCCCCAGGGGCTGCACAAGCATGGGCGATGCTCAGATCAGCTGCCCCAAAGCCCCTACACCAGGCCTCCCGCAGGCAACCCAGGCACGGGGCGTGAGTTCCTGCAGCACCCTGCACCCGCCTGGGGGGCCTCGGGCTGGAGTCCAGGTCACTTCACACTCAAGGCAGTGCTGGCAGCTGGTCTTCAGGGCCCGCAGCTCCTCTGAGCCAGGCCCAAGTGTCCAGGCCCAGGCCCTGCGCCCCTCAGGGCCGATGATCCGCCCCAACAGCCTCCATGACGCTGGCAAAGCCCTGCTTCCTGCAGCCAGATGAGGGTACCGTGATCCCCTGGCCCAAGCTCAGAGCCAGCCGCCAGCCTCGCGCCTGCCTGACCCTGAACTCATGGCTGCTCACCCAGCACCACAACTGTGAGGACCAGACCCAGACGGGGCCAAGGCACCCGCAGCAGCACCGCCAGCGAGAGGCCTCCCAACCCCTTGGGCATGGCCTGGGCAGCTCCCCCCAGCCTCCAGCTGCCCCATCCACAGACGGGCCGAGGCAGGCGGCAGGGCCCCGGCCCCCGCTGCAAGTATGGTCGTGCGGGGCGGCCCCGGCCAGCAGGGCCCTGTGCTCACCGCAGCAGCGCAGCCAGCTCCCGCTTCACGGTGCCCACCACGGGGGGCCCGCGGTAGGTGAGCGCCGTGTACAGCTGCACCAGCGACGCCCCAGCTCGGATCTTGTCCAGCGCATCCTGCCCGCTGCTCACACCGCCCACGCCGATGATGGGCACGCAGCCTGCAAGCAGGGGAGGGGGTCAGCGCCAGGCAGAGGCAGGAGTCAGCCCCCGGGCCCTGCACCACCCAGTACCTTGGGTAAGGCAGTACATCTCGCGCACGGTCTCCGTGGAGAGGTCCCGCAAGGGCTGCCCGCTCAGCCCCCCTGGCTCTGCGCGTGCCGCGCCACGCAGGCTGCTGGGGCGGCTCACGGTGGTGTTGGTGATGATCAGCCCATCAACCCCCAGCTGGGAGAGAGACAGAGCATAAAGGGGTCTCCCCACAGCCCCTTGCCCACGACTCGAGCCCCTGCCCTGTGCAGGGGCAGGCAGAGCTGCCTGGCTGGGGGCTGCCAGATCCAAGCACGGTTAGCGCCAAGGGGCAGGACCTCTGCCTCTGGCTGGGGGCCATGCCTGGGCCCTGACATAGCAAGGATTAAACCCGGACCAGCCCAACACAGCCCCACTGGACCTGCCAAGGGGGCTCTGCTGCAGCCCCAGTGGCAGGTGCCTTCCTTGGCCCCAGGGCCCCATGCTGCCCCCTCTGCGCTGCCTCACTTCGCTCACGACACCGGCGATGTCCTGCTTGTCTTGCGCGCTGAGGTCGGGCGCAATCTTCACCAGCACGGCCGGCTTCGGCACGCAGGGCAGCGCATCCCGCTCCTCCAGCACCTGCAGAAGCTGGGCCGTGAGCACCAGGTAGCGCTGGCCTGGCTCAGGCCAAGCTCACCCCCACGCAGCCCCGGCCACTGCCCAGGGGAGAACAGGGCGTGTCTGAGCAGGGAGAAGACGGCCCGGTGAGCCAGAGCGCCCAGCAGCGGCACAGCACGCACAGCCCGCAGCAGGGTGCAGAGTGGAGCAAAGAGGACCAGCATGACCAGCCCCTGGTACAAAACCAACTGCACTCGCCAAGCGCTGGACCCTGTGTTCGGGCACATCCCAGCCCCTGCCACACACCCATTTGGAGATGGCGGCACCCATCTCGTCCCCTTGGAAAAGGGCCTGACTTCACGGACCCAGCACAGGTGGCCCGTGCACACGAGGCCCCGGGAGCCGGGCGGTCACTCACCTTGCCCAGGAGGCAGCGCAGCTCCGCTCTGCCCTGCAGGTCCCGCAGCCCCGGGGTGTTGGGGCTGGACACGTTCACCACCAGGTAGTCAGCCAGCGGGCCCAGCACCCGCACCCCAGCCACGTAGTCGGCCACAGCATCCACCGAGCTCTTGTTCTTGCCCAGGTTGATCCCGAGGGGCTGTCCCGCTGCAGCACACGGGCACCGGTCGGCCACCAGCCGCCAGGTCCCTGCCCCAGGCCACAAGACACAGCGCCCACCCCAAGACAGGCGAGGTCCAACGCAGAGGCGCGAACGCTGCCAGCTGCTGGGGCCCAGAGCCAGCACCGGGCTCACGGAGCAGAGCCAGACCAGCGCTGGGCCGTGGCAGGGAGCCCCCCAGGCCTCAGCCACTGCTGCGCGGCGCCGGAGCTGCCCAGACCCGAGCGGCAGCGGGAAGGACCCCCAAGCCACAGGCCCCGGCTCAGGGCTGCAGCCTTGCGTGTCCCCCAAGCAGCGCAGCCCTGCTGCCCCCGTTACCCAGCTGAGCGCCTGGCCCGCGGCGCCCCCACCTGCAGTCAGCCGCAGCTGCGCGTCCTGCCGGGCTCGAAGGCGGCGCTCCACGGCAGCGTGCCCGTGGCTGTTGAACCCGTACCTGCGATGGGCAAGGAAGGGGGCCTCAGCTGGGGCAGGCCTGGGCCTCCAGCACCCGGCCTGCGCGGGCTGCCCAGCACCACGGAGCTGGGCACGGGACGGCACCGCCAGGCCACGAAGCCCACCTGTTGATGACGGCCTGGTCCTCGGGCAAGCGGAAGACGCGGGGCCGGGGGTTGCCGTCCTGGGGCTGGGGCGTGACGCTGCCGACCTCCACGAAGCCGAAGCCCAGGCGGTAGAGCCCGTCCACCGCCTCCCCGTGCTTGTCAAAGCCGGCGGCCAGCCCCACCGGGTTGCGGAACCGCCGGCCCAGCACCTGCACCTCCTGCGGGAGCGCGGCCGTGAGCGCCGCGGGGCACGGCGCCCGCCCGCCCGCCCAGACCCGCGGACCCCCGCAC
>NW_017728998.1:316436-318152 GCF_001723915.1 Gavialis gangeticus | reverse complement strand
CCGGGGGGGCAGCTGGCCCCGGGGCCTGCGTGCGGCAGGGCCCGCCCAGCAGGTGTGCGGCCCCGTGCCAGCCGCCAGCTTGCACCTGCTGCAGCCGGGGCGGGGGCAGCGAGAGCAGCCAGGCCCCTGCGTAAACACTGCGCCCATGCAGGCCTCCCCGGGCTGCAGCTGCCTCCGCTGCGGGGGGCTTTGTTTGCAGCAGGTCAGATCATCCAGCACCTGCTGCCGCAGACAAAGGCCCCGCTGGGCATAAAAGGAGGGCCAGCAGGAGCCGGCCACGGGCCGTGAGGCTGCACACCGGGATGCAGACGCGGCTCCGGCTCCGGCTCCGGCTCTGGCTCTGGCTGGGGGCGAGCGTTGCCTGCGCAGGCACCACCCTGAGCCCCCCCCAGCCACGGCAGTGCCTGGGTGACAGCTGCTATGAGTTTGTCAGGCTGCAGCTCAGCTTCTGGGAAGCACGGGGCTGGTGCCAGGCTGGTGGCGGGCACCTTGCGCACCCCTCACACCTGGCTGTGTGGTCCCCCATGTGCAGCCGCCATGGGAAGGGGCAGAGGTGGTGGATCAGCCTGACGGAGCCAGGGGGCAAGAGCCGGAGCTCTGGGCCTTCCTCACGCCTCCCTCCGCCACCTCGCCCGGGCCCAGGCCGCAGCAGCACAACACACGGCATCTCCTCCACTGAGCTGCCGGGCAGAGGGGCAGCTGTGGCCATGCCGCCCCCACCCACCAGCTGCAGCTACCTCGTCTGGGCCTCAGGTGCCGTCCGCACTGGGAGGGGCTCGTGTGCGCAGGAGCTGCGCTTCATCTGCCGCTTCGGTGAGTGCCGGTCGCGGCTGCGGCTGCCCCTGCGCAGGGCTGTGGCTGCAGGACCACCGTGCTCAGGGCCACGGGGGAACAGGGCTGCATGGCGCACGGGCTGCTCCAGGCCCGGGCATGTGGGGCACAGCGCCACAGGCAACAGGGAAGGGGGCTCAGGCTCCGGGCCAGACAGGAGCTGACACCGCCACCCCAGCCCGGGCCCACAGGACTCGGCGCTTGTGAGCTGTCCCCTGCAGGGCTCTGGCAGGGCTGGGCACAGCGTCGGGGCCCTGTGGGACACGCTGGTTCCCGCATTGTGCTCTCCCCAGACAGGGGCCTGAGTGATGTGCGCCAAGCCGGGATGAACCACAGCAGAGCCCCCTCAGGTAGGGCCCCACCTGCTCGGGGGCCAGTGCGTGGCCTGCGTCGCACTGCCTGGCCTGGCCTGGCTGTGGTGCCAAGACAGCAGCCCTGGGGCAGCCAGGCTATGCAGTGCCAGCGCAGCGGCTGGGCTGAGCCAGCTGCCTTCCCGGGTCGAGTCCAGCCCCAACCTCCCGGAGGGAAGGACAGCAGCCGCGGGGAGCGACTGGGAGCGAGGGTCGTCTCTTGCTGCCCAGCTGCTTCCCCCACAGGGCACCGCCTGTGGCGCAGGGACAGGGACGCAGCTAGGGTGGACGACGACAACGCTGACGAGGGTGACGGCCGTGACGATAACAAGGACGATGGCCGTGACAAGGAGGATGGCAATGACGTGCCCCAGGGGCCCATCCCCCACCACCTCACGCCTCCCAGCCCCCGCCTCACCCCCCCACCCATGACCCACTTCACCGTGCGGCCCACCCCCAAAGTGCCCGCCTCCTCGTGGCCAGGGCAGGGCGTGCCAGCAGCCACGCCAGGGTTGCCGGCCCCCCCACCCGGCTC
>NW_017728998.1:309680-311436 GCF_001723915.1 Gavialis gangeticus | reverse complement strand
GCCTCACCCCCCCACCCATGACCCACTTCACCGTGCGGCCCACCCCCAAAGTGCCCGCCTCCTCGTGGCCAGGGCAGGGCGTGCCAGCAGCCACGCCAGGGTTGCCGGCCCCCCCACCCGGCTCTGTCCTGGGCCAGTTCACGCTCAGTCCTCGGGCTTTGCTCCAGAGCCTCCCGGCAGGGCTGGCAACACAGGTAGGGGCCGGCAGCCCGCGTGCTCTCCCTGGCCAGGTCTCTGGAGCTGGGGTGGTGGGGGCCTCTCCAGCCCTGCTGCTCCCAGCCCCAAGCACTGGCTGACCAGCCACGTACTCGGGCCCTGTAGGCTGTGGAGGATGCGGTGCTGGGCTTTGGCCAGGCCGTCCGTGGCATCCGCTGCCTCCCGGAGCTGCAGCAAGCCTGCCGCATCCTCCAGCGCCTGACGGAGGCACCACCGCTGCTGTCCCCGGCGTCACAGGTACAGCGGGGGCTGGGGCGGGGTGCCTGCTCCAGGGCCCTGGCTGCCCGAGCTCCCCCCACCCACCCAGCTCCACGTCCCCAGAGAGAGGCCAGCGCGTCACTCCTGCACCTGAGCTCACAGCTGCTGCAGACTCCCGGACCCTGCAACAGCAGCCACCCGGCCGGCAGCGCCACCACGGCTGCCACCGCCCTCTTCCAGGCTTTCAGCAACATCCTGATGGCGCTGGACTCCACCGCAGGCCCCCCTGGCTCAGCCTTGCAGCAGGTAGGTCCCAGGGGCTGGGACGGGGCATCAGACTGGGCGAACACCCTCCAGCCCAGCCTCTGGCAGCGCCTGGCCCCACTGCCCCTGCTGGGGCTCTCCCTCACGCCTCCCGACGATGGGAGGACCGGCCGGATGCCGCCTGTGGCAGCGCCAGTGACCACTCTTCTTGGTGCCACGTGCTGCAGGCCCTGGAGGACACCCTGGCTGCGCTGCCCCTTGTGCAGACGATGCTGTGGCACAGCCACAACACAGGGACCCCTGTGACCGTGAGCGCGCCCACTGTGGCAACACAGCTCAGCAGGTACCGGGGTGCTGCGGTGGAGCATGGACGTCTGGGAAGGGGTGAGGTCCGGTGCCATGCATGGACCTGGTCCCTCCCTTGCAGCTGTGGCATCACTTGCCTGCCCCTAAGTTCACACCGCCTGGCCCAGCCACGCCCGCTGGACGTGACCTTCCCGACAGCCTCGGTGCTGGCCACGTTCCTGCCCACACACCTCGAGGTGCAGCTCCAGGTGGGCTGGCGCACGGTGCCCAGGCCTATCGCTCTCCCCAGACCGAGCTCAGTGTGTGCTGCAAGCCCCAGAGCGGCTGTAGGCTCGGTGCTGCCAGCTGCCCCTGGAGCGGGCAGCTCAGGGTGTCTTTGCCTGCAGCTCACAGCCCTGGCCCTCAACCCCTTCAAACACCTGGACGGGACGGAGATCAGCAGCGTGGGCGGCGTTTCCCTCACCTCGGCCCATGGCGCCCTGGACGTGCACGGCCTGCGCGAGGAGATTGAGGTGTGGCCCCGCGGGCACTGCCTGGAGGGGCCCATCCCCGGCCCTGGGCCCCAGCCCTGGCCTGCACTTGCCCCTGCAGGTCGGGCTGTGGCGGGACGAGGCCGCGGCGCCGCTCCCCACGTGCCTCAACCTCAGCGCCCAGCACTTCCACGTGGAGCTGAACCTCACGTCGGCAAAGGACGCCCTGCTCGTGCACGTGCAGCCCGATGCCCCCCTGCCCGTCGACCTCTACCTGGGCTTCGGCCACCCGCCCAACCGCA
>NW_017728998.1:297448-309669 GCF_001723915.1 Gavialis gangeticus | reverse complement strand
TCGCCTGGCCTGGCCCGGCCCGCGCGGCGTCCCAATAAACGCAGCTCGGCGACGGCGGTGCGGTGTTGCGATGCGGGGCGGTAGCGGGGCCCTGCGAGTCCCAGGGAGCCGCGTGGGCCCGAGCCGGCAGCACGGGGCTCGCACAGCCCGGGGTACCTGCCCCAGCGCTCCAGGGAGGCTCGGCCTGCTGGGGGGAGCCGGGACCTCCCGGGGCTGCAGCCTCCGTTGAACAGCACAGGCAGCCAGCAGCCCCCGGGCACTGATGTGCTGACCCCTCCCTCCACACACGCGGCAGCTGAGCTACAGCTCATGGCAGCCTGGCCCATCCCCACCTCCCTCCAGGTGCTGCACCAGCCACGAAAGGGAGGGCGGAGAGGCGGTCAAGGACTCCCAGCCTGCTGCCTCCCCCCACAGGGCTGAGCTCTTACTGCCCTCGGCACAGGCCCCCTTGCCCAAGGGAGCCCAGGAGCCCTGCGGGACACCAGGAAGCAGCTCCTGGCAGGACATCCACTCCCGGGGGCCATATGAATACACCCCTGCCCTGCCTGTTAAATCTGTGCCCAGGCCTGGCCCAGCGCTGGGGGTCAGGCCCCACCCGAGGGCCCAGGCAGTGTGGAGGCTCCTACAGAGAGGGCGAGGGCTACACAGAAGCAGCCCCGTAATTCTCCCCCAGGCAAGGCTGGCCCCAAGAAACACACCTGTCCCGCTCACACTGCTCTGGCCTGAGCCTTTATTAGGAAGGAACCTACCCCATACAAACCCCATTGAAACCCATTACAGAAAAGCAGAGTGAAAATATTATGTACAAGTACATTACACCATGGGCACCGCAGGGCTGAGAGGGTGTGGGGGGCACAGGGCACAGCCAGCCCTGTACCCTGCTCAGCACAGGGCTGGAGTGCAACGCCCAGCACACGCCTGCTGGTGCCCTGCCAGTGCAGGCCCAAGGGCCGGCCAGTGCTGCCTCCTGGGAGCAGAACAGACCTCCCCCTGTGGAGCAGCCAAAGCCACAGAGAGCTCCCTGAGAGGCCGGGAACAGGGAAGCCCAGTCGCCTTGCCCTGGGGGAAGGCTGCAGAGCCCATGGGGAAAGAACAGGGAACATCACCTCAGCCCCTGCAGGCAGCAGCGGAGCCACTCCTTGCTCCCCCTCCCAGGGGCTCCGGCCCACGCCTGCTGGAGCAAGGGCCTGGGAAGCAGCAGCATTTGGTACAAGCACAGCAGAAGAGCTGAGAGGACAGAGCATTTGTTTTCAGTTAATACAGGACCCGGGTGCTAGGGGAGACCATTTGGAGTGAAGCAGCCCACTCTGAGCTCCTGCCCTGGACTGGAGCCCAGCCCAGTCCCCTTGGCCTCATGTCTTCTTCTTCAGCTCCTCAAACCTCCGAGAGAGGTCGTCAAAGTCAATGTCTTCAGAGGCAGCGCTGCTGGTGCCTGCAGATGCTGCAGGCAGTGTGTCTGGCACGGACGGTAGTTCGGGCAGCACAAAGTTGTCATACGGGTCTGGTGCTCTAGCCACAGGTTTCACAGAGGTCTCTGGCTTCGGCCCGGGACCTGGTGAGGGCGATGGGGCAGCGTCACAAGCCGGGATCAGTCCCACCTCCCACTCGCCCCGTGCTCACCGCTCCCACAGGTGCAGAGCCAGCCCCCACTCCCCACAAGGGCTCCTGCCCACCGCTGCCAAGGAAGCACAGGGATGGGCTGGCTACCTCAGCCCACAGGGCCTGCTCAGAGCAAGCCACACTGGGGCAGACCCGCTGCAAGACAGGCCTGCTCCTCCAGTGCACCCTGCTCTGCTGCCCCTGAGCCTCTGCTGCAAGTTTCCAAACCTCATCACCCATCACCAGCGCCTGCTTTGGGCCCCCTCCCCACCCCATGCCCCGCCACACTCACCAGCCACCTGAGCAGAAGGCACGTCCTTGTCAGGGCCAATGTTGTCAATCTGGAACAGACAAGCTGTCACTGTGGGGCCAGGCCTCCCCACCTAGGCTGCCCATGCGCCTGGGCCACCCAGGCAGATGTGCCAGATGGATGCTGCCCTGGTTAATCAGGACTTGGCACCTGTGCAACTGGTCCTCAGCACCAAGGAAGGAGGCCGCTCCAAGGGAGGGATGAATCGCAGAAGCCCCTGGCATATGCGCTGGGAGGACTCATTCCAGGTCAGAAGGGGGAAGGCACTGAGCTGTAACTGGTCCCGGGGCAAAAAGCCAACAGCTGCTGTTGCAGCTCTTACAGACACTCAGGGCAGGCTGCCCCCGGCCTTACAAGGGCCAGGCCCAGACTGGGAACATGGAGCCTTAGATGGGGCTGAAGGTGACATGACAACAGGCAGCTTCCAAGAGAACAGTGACTGGCGAGGAGCGCGCGTGCAGACAGGCCATGCAGAGCACTGCCTGCCCCTCTGGGGCTGGGTGCAAAGTCAGCAGCAAGGGGGAGTTTGTTGGGTGCAGACTGCACCATTTCCAGCAGTCCCCAAGCTATGTGTTTGGTGCCCAGGGAAAGCTGCAGGTGGCAAACCTGCGACATGAGCTGCAGGGCTCCAGTCTGCCCGTGTGACACGCAGCCTGTGGAGGACAGCTTGCTGCAGCCTCCTGATCTTCACGGCCAGACACTACTCTGTGTTCTGGACACTCGGGTGCCTGGCTCAGCCCTCTGGCAAGCTCCCCACCCCATGCAGAGGCTCCAAGCAGCACACAGCCACCCCAGGTTAGGGATGCAAATACCATTTAAAAAATGATTCTTTTAACCTCTTCTAATTAAATTGGTCGAACCTTTGCCCTGTAACACAGAAGCTCCCACAGCTGCTGCTAGGAGGTGGGGAAGCCCAGCCAGACAACACAGGCCAGGTGAGACCCCACCCTGAACTAGCAACTAATTGCTGAATTGATGAGTCATTAGACCACCTCCCTACTGTTCTCCTTTTAGACTATGGGTATTAGTCCCCCTCCCCTCCTGCTGCCTTCTGGTTCCTGCTGGAGCACCCCACAGCTCCCTGGCTTTCCCCTCTTCCCTGATGAATGGCACCCACCCCGAACTAAACTGGGCTTATCAGTTAAACAATTAATCCTTTAACATCCCTAGGGGAAAGGGTTGGGAGGAGTACATCCAAGAAGCTGTCCGTCTTCCCAGTGGCCCTCAGTGCCCTCCTCAGGGACTGGCACAGGTACTTACAGACTCGTAGGTCGGGGGCACAGGTGGTATTGGAGGTGGGTGAATGTTGGTGAAAGGCTGGTAGGTCCCCACAGGCAGGTGGTTGAAGTTCTCCTGCACAGAGAAGCAGATCAGGTGTTGCCAGAGGGGGCTGCGCTTGCTCCCACACCAGGCCACCCCTGGTGCCCACAGCAGTGACCCGGGGGCCCAACATCACAGCATCACCAAGCACACTGGTCTCAGAAACACTGATCGGAGTCACGGACAGGAACTCGCCCTAAGAGATGACCCACACTAGGGAACGAGACGCCCGTCAAGGAAATCAGAACTCCGTGTTCAAAGCATCTGGGTGCAAGGGAAACAACTGCCCGGGAGCTTTGGGACAGGCACTCTCCCCAAAGCCTGAGCTGCCAGGCGGGCAGTTCCCTGGGCTCCAAAGATCTGAACCACAGGTGCACCGGGGCCCTCCCCTCAGAGCACACGTGCCCCATGCAGCAGCAGCCAGCCGAGCAGCACTTACCGGTCCCTTGGGCACGGGGTAGGAGAAGGGGGGGGGTGGTGATGGCATGGGCATGGGCATAGGCATGGGCACCACTCCATCGGCACCCATCATCGGGGCAGTGAACCCACCGCCCCCTCCTCCACGGCCGCCTTTCTTCACGTCGTCCGAAAACCCAATCAGGTCCGCCTCAATGCCGGCAGGGGCCTCGGCCTGACAGGGAGGAAGAGGCTCATGTTGGTGGCCACAGCAACCCCTGCCAGCCCTGCAGCAGGAACCCGGGCCTGCGCGGGCAGGCCACGGAAATGGAGCACAAGGAGTCAGGACTGACTGGTACCACAGTTCCCAGAAGGCCCGTGTGAGGTTGGGGCCCTGGATATTGCACTGCAGACCCAGCTCATGGGGTTGGGGTGGGGCACGGCCCCGGACAGGGCAGCACAGGCTGGAAGGGCCTGGGTGGAGAGGGGGTGCAGGGTAGGGGATGGGAGCCCACAAGAGAAGACATGTTTCAGGGATGCTGCAGCTCATGGCCATGTCTGCTCCTCTTTTCTCAGAGATGCCCCAGCACCAGGGCAATGCCTCCGGCGTGGGGAAGGGCATCTGGGGAAGGGCAGCCGGGGAAGGGCAGCCTGGGCTTCGCTCACCATTACCACGGAGTCGGGCTCATAGGGCACGTTGTAATTCTTGGCAATCTCGATCAGGTACCGTTCCACCAGGATCTTGGGGGGAGACTCCACACTCAACTTGTGCATCAGCTGCAAGGCAGAGACACGGCGCTCAGGCACTGTACCAGCACTGGGGTGTGGCTGGCACCTGCAGAGACCAGGCCTGGCCAGGACCCCTGTTGGGTGCTGGCACCAAGGCTTCTGGAGCCATCCTTGCCTGGGAGCAGCTGCCAGGGGATGGTGCCTGGGGTGCAGAGAGCAAGGGCTCTGGCTGCCTTGCTCCTCTCTGGCCACAACAGTTTAAGGGGAGGCCTTGCCCCTGGCCCCGAACAGTTCTGCAGTGGTGGCTGCAACTGCAGCAGGGACACCCCAGCTCTGAGCACTGCCCTCCCCAGGGCTCTCCCAGGAACGATGCAGGCACCACATCCCAGGAAGCGGCATGCAGGTCCATGCTAGATGCATGCCACAGCTGCCCCGGAGAAGAAGGGTCTGCCTCCCGCCCGCCCTGTGCTCGGCTGTTGCTGCTCCACCGCTTACCCTGTCATTGACGGTCCCGATCTGGTTGGTGCGGCACAACTTGCCGTACTCCTTGCTGTACTTTGCGCACAGCTGGTCCGCAACCTGCAGCAGGGAACAAGCCTAGAGTCAGAGCACAGTGACATCCTGGGCTCCCCAGCCCCATGCAGACCAACCCTAGCAGCAGCGCTTTGCCTTCCCTGCCTGGGGCCCCCGGTCAGGAGCCCTGCAGCACCAATGCAAATAGGGGGTACCAAGACCTCCATGGGAGTCACTCCAGACAGCCCTGACCAGACACACCCCCCTGCCCACCCGGGCACTGCCCTACTCACGATTTTCAGCTCAGTTACTTCAGACTGCAGCCGTGGGGCAGCCCAGATCAGTGTAGAGACAGCTTCTGCCAGGCCAGAGTCCAGCTCCCTAGGGGAAGGCCGGACAATGCGTTAGCCATGTCTGCAGCCCACGAGCTGCCCAGACCAAAGGATCCCATCGCATAGCCAGGCCATTCAAGAGGCCTCATGAACTAAGACCCAAACCCGGCCACCCCTGTGCAAAGGGAAGCCCCTGCCCCATGGATGCCTGATGCCCAGGGCCTTACTTCATGGACTGGATCAGACCAAAGCGAGCCAGAAGCAGGTCGCAGTACAGCTCCAGGATTTCCATGGCTTCCACCAGGTAGTCCTCCCGGATGATGTGCTCCACCCGGATCCGCGCACGCTCATCCTTACCAGCAGCCAAATAATCTGCAATCTCCTTCCGTGCCTTCTGGGCCAGCTCCGCTGCAGGGCAGGCCGCAGAGTCATGCCAGGGGCAAGGGCAACCTGCCACCCCTGTACGCCAGGCCCGCAGAGAAGGGACCCCTCCCAGTCCTCTTCTCCTCCACCCCACCCAGGCTGGGGGCACCCTTCCCAGGCCTGCCCTGCCGGGGGGTCATGCCCTCACAATGCAGGCTCCTCCGAGCAGGACCTGGGTTCCACACCTTCCACAAGGCCCCTCCTGCACTGCGGCAGGTACGGAAAAGGACTGGACTGGGTCTCTCCCCAGTGCCTGGTTTGTCCAAGTCCAACCCTGACCCAGAAGGGGCAGCACAAGCTCTGCAGATCCCACCTTGGTGCACACAATCTGCCGCCTGGGCTAGATGAGATGAACACTCTTGTTCCCAGGGCCCCTGCCCAAGGGCCCAGCTAGAAATGGCTACGGCCAGAGGCTGGTCACAGATTGGGAATACCCTAAACAGTCACAGCCCTTACAGGGCAACTGGGGCCTTCAAGCCGCAATCCAAACCCACTTTCAGAGTGTGTAGAGGGCACAAGATGCTGGCCATGATAGAGTGATGTAACCTCCCCTGCCCCGAGCCCCCTCCTAGTCTGTCAAGCATGGGAGGCTGTGCCCAGAGAAGCCAACACCCCTTGGGCAAGCAGAGGGAAACAGGATGGGACTTGCACAACCTGCTCACAGCCTGCCTTAGCAGCACTGAACTGCGCGCTTGGGCTCCCCCCCACTCCCCCTTTTACTCACTTTTCTTCTTCTCCAGCAACTTGAGGCGATTGATGACGAGGCGCAGGTTGACCCGCAGGCGCTCAGCCTTGAACCCAGAGCCCAGCATGGTGCACGTCCTATGGGGAGGAGAGAGGACGGTCACTGGGTCTCCTGCGGCTGCCAGGAGATGCTGGGAGAATCCACCCCTGTACTGGGCAGAGGTGCCCACCACTCCCCAGACACACCAGTGCCAGCCCCTGCTGCTCCATGGAGGCACAGCCTGGCATTGCACCGACAGAGCCCGTATGGATCCAAACTGCCCATGAACAGAATTCATCAGGTGCACAGCACGGCAGCCCTCAGCTGTCCAGCTCCGCTCACGTCCAGCATAGACAGCAGGGCTGTAAGGTACCGCACACTTCTGTGGCTTGTGCATACAACATGCATGAAGACAGCTGCTTGCATCAAGGCACACTACAGGCAGCTCAGCGGCACTGGCAGAGGTACAACACATGCTGAGGTATGTGCACGTGTGAATCAACATTATTTTAATTGAATCTAACAGTACCAATGCATGTGGAGTTTTATTTCAAATTCACCACAGACTCTGTGCCCACAAAAGAAATGCAGCAGTGCTGCAAGTAGGGGAGGCAAGGCAACAAAATCACCTGCAGCAACAAAACACAGCCCTGGAAAGGCTGTTTTAGATGAATCCTTGAGAGTATGGGACCAATTAGCCATGTTAATGTAGCTCAGTCCTCCCAGGCAGAGCTCCTGCAGAGACCAGCTCCTCCTCATCCCCAGCTGAGGATGAGTACATGGAAAACAGCCAGAATGAGACGAGGTCCATAGGGTGGCACAGCTGCAAGGGGAGAGGAAGAGTCTGGAGCCATCCACAGGGCAGATGCTCATGCCAGGAGGGCAGAAGGCATAGGGTTGAGGGGGACAGGCAGCTCAGCAGTGTGTGCAAGGAGGTCTTCCTACAGGGAAGGGCCAAGGGAAGCAGGGGCAGGGAACAGACTGCAAAAAGGGGAGAACAGCACACATGGGGAGTGAAGAGGAAGATGCAGGAGCTGGGGCTGGAACAAGGAGCAGGCTGCAGCAGGAAGTCATGTCTGATATTTATTTTTCCTCTGCGAGAAGCTATTCCTGCCAGCGGCAAGATCAAGAGACTACAAGACACGGGCACCTTCAGCACAACCACTGGATCAAGCGTGGCCTATGCACAGATGCTGGAGAATCCCGGGGTCAGTGTAAGCCAACATCAGCAGAGCTAGAAGGGTCCAGGAATGGTGCGACAAGTCACAGCAAACCCTTGAGTCATCTCTGCTGCCCCTTTGAGTGACCCAGCTCAGCATAAGGATGTTTCAGCATATGTGACCTGGAGGCTCGTGTGTGGCAGAACGAGAACCAGGACAGAGGCTGTTCTTGACCAGTACCTGTAGCCAGGCAGGAGAGGCCGGGAAGTGAAACCCCACTGGCCTCAGAAGCGTACGCTGGTGCAGCAGTGTTGTTCAGCAGCATGTTATGCATGTGGCAGCGCAGGGGCTCTACTCCTGCCTGGCGCACAGCTGGCTGCTTTCCTGCTCGGCCTCCCTCCTTTGGCCGGCACAGAGCTGCAGGGTGACATGGAAAGGGCAAGCTTGTGAGAAGGAACTTCTCACCACCAGAGCTTCTCTTGTCCAGAGAGACAGGCACCCTTACACGGCCAGCTCGGAGCTCCTGCAGAACCTGCCGCTGCAGGAAGTCCCAAGGTCAGCAGCCAGGCAGGGAAGGGCAGGGAGTCATGGGGAACTTGGAAGCAGGGAGGATGGGGTAAATGGTGGGTTCAGGCATAAAGCCTGGCTACAGGATTAAGGAGAACCTTGTGGGCTCTTTACAGCTGGATGCAATTAGCATCATCTCCCAGTCTGAAGCCAGGCATCCTGGGGCCGTGGTCCAGAGGGGATGGGAGCTGCTCAGCAGCAAAATGCCTCCTAGAAATATGAAGCTCTCTTACGCAAGGAGTCTCCCACTTAATCTCCCCCCAACCCAATTTCACATTACTCGCATCCAGACTCTCCAGCTAAGCCTCTTGAACATGCCCCACAACGACAGAAGGTGTCTAGAAACTTTGGCATCACTCGTTTCAGCCTATGCACGGTCATGAACCTGCCTTAAAAATACTGGTGATCCCCCTCAAATGATCTGTGGCTAAGTAGCGGTAACATAAAAGGAAATGCACAGAAACAGAGAGGCCTGGTGGAAAGATGTGGAGTAGCATACCATTAAATAAAGTGCTCAGATGAACTGGAGAGCAAAGATGGCCAAAAGAAACGAGACCTGTGAGAAAGGCTGAAGGAACAGGGTATGCTTACTTAGCCATTCTGAAGAGCGTTTTGGATCAGCCTACCGAGCTGGATGCTCCTGAAGGATCAACACTGAATTCATTCATTTTCAGGTTTGTGCAATAAAGTATGGAAGTAATGGAGAGCGTCTCCTTCCAGTGAGAAGAGAGCTTTCACATGGGAAGGTGCCGACTCACCCCAGTTCCATTCCAAAGCGCAGACATTATGCAGTTGGTTTAATTTTGAACGTGCCAATTACTGCGTGAATGAGTTATGTGGATGTCAAGACTGACCTACAATGATCTGGATGCCAGTAGGATGACTAAAAACTAGGATTTTAACACACGAGGGCAGTGTTAAAGAAAGTGCAATTTGCAGCATAAGACAGGGAAACAGCCGATCACCCCCCAGGCTGGAAAATGTCCCCACTGAGAAGATTCAGAAATGTATCCTGACCCTGTTGTTCATATCAAAGAGCAGAGTCTGAATCGGGTTACCCCAGGGGAGGTTGGCTATTCTGCCCTGACTGCCACGAAACAAGTGCAGAGCAAACCTCCATGCAGAACTAGGCCCTTGGCTGGAGCTCACTGATCTCTCACGTGACAAAGGAGCAGTGTTCTGAGAAGCAAGTACCCCCCGCTTCTCATCCACAGTCCTTCACCTTCTCCAGGAGCTCCTCAGATTGTTTCCGGCTTTTCTCGATGTAACTTTTTACAGAGGTAAGCAGAATGACTTTAATCAAACAATACATCCAGACGAGAATTACCAGGCTCTTTAAGGTTAGCCGAGTTAAAAGGCTAGGATGCTGACAGAGCACAGCAGCATACTAACCCCTACTGAAATGTGGCTCATGTCATGTGTCTCTTGTAATCTTAGTGACAGGACAGATGTCAGCAACAGCCGCTACTTCACCACGGTTCCTCCACCTTTTACTGTGCAAAGCCCTGCCATATTCGAAGAAGTATTATTTGCTTTTGCCATAGAGTCTGGAAATAATTAAGCCTAGCACACCTAATATAAATGTCTACAAGGGAAATTTTGCACGCAATCCTTCATTTTTTTTTTTTTAAATGATGGTATGTGAACCAATTGCTAGGGAGTCCTGAATACTCTAACCCCTCCTTGCTGGCTCCGTCACTACCTTCCTCCAAACAGCGAAACCAAATCGCAGAAGCCGTTCAGTCCGAACCGCAGTGATTGACTAGCATGTAAGAAAAGGGGGGGACAGTTCGGTGAACTGGGGAGCTGAGGCCTGTGATAAGCAGTGCTAAGATGACCCCAGGTGAGAAGAGACACAGCTGCCCTGCTCCCTACTGCAGACAGCCAAGAGACCATTATCTGAAGAGAAATGGGTGGGAATACAGAAATTTGAATCTGAACTGTAGAAGCTCCTCTACACACAGGCACAGGTGCAGGAGTCTGAACTTGCCCCAACTACAAAGACAGACTTGGAGACCTATGGCCCCACAGACCCCACATATAGTATATAGTCTGGAGAAGCTTGTTTTGGCTTTTGTGCTTCTCCTGAAAAAATGAAAAGCCTCCGGAGTCACCCTGGATGCAACACAAAGTCTGGAAACTACTGATATAGAAACATATTTGTGTGCGGCAAGTCAGGGCTGCCCCAACAAGGCCCACATGCCCCTAGGCCATACGCTGCACCCTTGGCTGCCCCCCCCACCCAACTGTGCCACACACATGAACACTCCCTCTTCCTCCCCCTCCCACCCTGTACCATATCCCACCACACACAGAGGCATTGCTCCATGCCATGTGTTTGTGACCCCCCCTGCACAGTGCGTTGTGCTGTACTGCTCCACACCACCCCATCCCACCCCGAGGCAGAGCACAAAAGGTGGAGAAGGGAAGGGGAGCCTGGAGACTGACTGCCACAGGAGGGAGGGAGCGAGCCTGGGGGCCCCAAATGAACCCTTGCAGGCTGAGCATGGCCCATGGCTGCCACCTGGGCAGCACTGCTGTGAAGTAATGCAGCAGTAGATGCAGTTACACAGCCTTCTGTAATTCGATTATGCTGCTGCAAAACAAATGCATTCACGGAGCTTGAAATAAGTTACATGAGATACAAGCAATGTATATGCTGTGTAGCATATGCTGTGCACAAGTGCATACCCAGTGGGTAGCCACTTCCATTAACAGCCCACTCCATCCTGTCCAGTCAGTACAAGGAGAGCCCTGCGGCCCCTTCCGTGCCAGACAACTTGTACCAAGTCACACGCCTTTTACTGCTGGAGGAAATGGTTCAGGTTATCTTTCTGTACTGACCTTCTGACAGGTGAGTCACACACCAGGAAGGTATGCAACTGGAAAACTTAGGGGCCTTGGCTTGCTCACTACCAGCTCAGAGTTCAGGTCGTTAGGGGACTGTCTGATGCGACTTCTCTTGTGAGTCTACGTAAAAGCCCAGAACTGGAACTTAAGCGGCAGGTCGGCAGGCAAATGAGAGACTGACAACTGCGCAGCCCAGACTCCCGTATCCCTGCTTTTACTGTTTACCTGTTTAATGGTGGTCATGCTCAAACAGGCAGTTTCCATATCTTCTGTTATACAATGATCACAGGTTTCAGTGAACAGCATGTTTTGTTCAAGAGCAGTTTTGAGAACACAGTGAGCAGGTTAGAGATATGGAGAAACTTAAGCACATGCCCTTGTTTTCAGACAAATGCGATTTGTCAGACAAGCCATCCTCAGGCCGAGATTTCTCCCACTTTGCCTGGGTAGGCAAGGGACCCCGTTCAGGAAGGCTAGTAAAACTGCCTTTCGTCAGGTTAGAAAGCTGCTTTCGCATAAGAAGTTTCAGGTTTCTGTACAACCGGAGGAGGAGCGGTTACCGTGAGGAGTTCAGAGCTATTGTGTCTGCCCCACCCTGAGGAATGCGACTCAGCCACATATGGAAGAGCTGGCTGCAAAACAAGGTCGATAACCAGCTGCGTCGGGCAGATGCTCCACACAGTGACCCTTCCTCAGGCAGGTGTGCACTGGGTGGCATTGTCCAGGTGCATCTAAATGCTTTGAGAGACACGGGGGTGGGGAGGGCCCAGGGCTTGATCACTTATTCTGCTGCTTACCAGTCCAGGAGTCCAAGCAACACCAAGACCTCCTGGGCGAGCCCTTAGAAGGCACAGAAGACAAGAACTGCCCCCAAACAGCCACGACTCAGGCAGCTCAGGGCTTGCAGGTCAGGCATGGTTTTGCACAGGAGCTGCCACGCCAGGGGCCGAGGTGGCAGGAGCCGGGACGGGGGGCGGCTGCGGCCCTTCTCGCTGGAGGCAGCACGGGGCAGACAAGAGACCACGGGTTGCTCACGCAGCGCGTGCTGCGCAACCAGAGAGAGGAGATCGTGGGCACCAGTGCCCGGGGGGTGGGGCCTTCCCCTCCTGCTACAATGGCACCTCTGTACCCCGCCGGCCAGCTGAGGAGGAAGGAGAGGCAAGAGAGCAGCCAGCACTCGAGTCTTGTGATCCCGGCCTGGTGATGCAATTCCCTGAAGGCCGCAGGGACGCATCCTTGCCCCGCACTAACGCCGGCGAGGCCCCCAAGCCCAGGCAGCGCCGCGCTCCCTCCCCGCC
>NW_017728998.1:296661-296949 GCF_001723915.1 Gavialis gangeticus | reverse complement strand
CTGAGGAACCACCCCCCCGGCCCCGCAGCCGCGCGCCCGCGTTCCGAGCGCCGAGCGTTCCGCCTGCCCCGGCCAGGCACCGGCCAGCTGCAGCCCACAGACACCCCGCCCCCTCTCGATAGCCCCGCCCACAGGGGAAATAGCCCCGCCTCAGCCCCCGCCCCAGCAGCCCGGAGCCACGCCCGCAGGGATAGCGACGCCCCCAGGCCGGAGCTGGCCACCGCCGCGAGGGTGGGCTGCCGCCCGGCTCTCCCTGCTCCCGCAACCCTGAGCCCGGCTCCCTCCTGG
>NW_017728998.1:273712-291661 GCF_001723915.1 Gavialis gangeticus | reverse complement strand
ACGTGCTCCTCTTGCCCCCAGGCGAGCGCTCTGCTGCGGGGAGGCCCCTCCGCGCGCCCGGCGCAGGGAAACATGTCCCGGCGGAAACAGACCACTCCAAATAAAGTGCACTGTGAGTATTGCGCCGGGTGGGGGTGTGCCGGGCCCGTGGGAGGGGCGGGTGGCGGTCCAGCTGGTGGCCGGGGTCTGGGAGAGGTGGAGGTCAGGAGCGGCCACGCTCTGGGGCCGGCGCAGGCCCAGGGCAGCAGCACATGCTCGCGCTGGGCGTTGGCGCGGCTCCCGCGTGTGCAGGAGCGGTGGCGTCCCAGGAGACGCAGCGTCCAGCACCGTGGGCCACAGGGAACATCTGGGAGGTGTCCTGAGCGCGCAGCTGGGAGCCAGGGTTGCCTGGGTTCGGCTTCCCGCTCCGCCAGACTCGTCGCAAGCCACATGAGCTGCCTGTACCTCTGCTTTCCTCTGGCAGGAGGGCAGAGATCGAGCCCTGCCTCGCAGGGGCTGGGCAGGCGGCTCTTCGGTGAGCAGAGATGCGAGGTGTTGGATTCTGTTCTCTTCCAGCTGGGAGAAAAGCCCTCTGTCTCTCAGCAATGTCAAGCCCCAGCGTTTGATGCTGAGACAGGTGGAGTCGCTGCATGTCAGCGCTGTAGGCAGACACGGAATGAGATATCTGACGCTGGGAGGGAGCCAGACAGACAGACCGACCTGGCGGTGAATTGAGCGCTGCACGTTGCTGGTGCCGATTGCAGCCGAGGGGTGGGGGAGCTGTGCTGGCACAAGCGGGCAGCCCTGCAGCAGGGGTGCGCACACGCGGGGCCGACCGGAGCCTGTTATGGCTGTGCTTTTCCTAGGGAAAAGTGGAGGCAGGCGGCATGCCGCAAGGTGGGGCGCTGCTGGGGTGTCGGGACTGGTAGGGGTCTAGGACGGAGGGCTCAATGCTAAGCTGTGTGAGCTCTAGCGACTGCCTGACTTTGCTGATGCTGCTGGCTTGCATGCCTCTGTTCCTCTCTGCTGTCTCTATGGGTAAGGCAATAGAAACGTACACGGGTGTCTGCGAAAGTCAGCACGTGTCTTGGACACTGTGACGCAGGCCTCAGACTGGGGGGTGGAAGCACACACGGTCCCATCTGGCGAGGGGAGGGAGGGCAAGTAGCTTTCCCCGGGGCAGTGCTAAGGATGCCTCCTGTTCCTGGCCTTCTGACTCTGCTTTCCATCTGAACACTGTAGGTATGACTAGCCTACAGTGCACTAACTCCTAGGCTTTGCCTCCACTGGAGAGACTGGGTGCGCTGACCATGGTGCAGCTCTCCTGGCATGGCAGTAGCACACCCCGTGTCCACGCACACGCTGTCCCCAACAGCATCTGGGCACCGCAGCTGTCGTCTGGATTAGATCTGCTTTGAGCACAGGGTCTCCAGCCTGCTGGCATCCTTCAGCAGGGCCAGTGTAGATGGAGATGTAATGCAAGAGCTCTGATAACGTGAACAGGAGCTCCACACTGCTTAGGCCTGTGTCTGCACTTTGCTGTATGGGGGCCAAGGTGTCCAGGAGCTAGGAACTCCTGCAGTAGCACTGCACACATTAAGGAGTTCAGCTGTGCACTATTTCCACAGCAAACATCATCTTCTGTGTCTGAAAACACAAATGATTCTATCACCAGCTTGTCTCGGAGGAGACCATCTGATAAACATGCTGCCAGCTGGCGTGAGACCGACATATGGCTCTGGTAGCCACCTGGGGAGAGGTCTGGGACCAGTTGAACCCTTTCACATGCATTACACTAGCCTAAAGCCAGATATCCAAGTACCAGTGTGAGAGAAGCATCGTCCGGAGCAGCAGGCAGCGCTACAAGAGCACGAAGGAGTGGAATGGGCTGTACAGAGCCCAGGGCGATACTGGTCTCGGGTGCAGAGTAGAAACCTTACCTGTCTCAATATTCAGCAAATGACGGACTCGCCAGCCAAGCATCTGAAGAATGCAGGACTGCTGTGGAGGGCAGCATGAGAGTGGAGAGCACCAGCTCACAGACGGTGTGAACCAGCAGGACGCAGTCAGGCTTGTTACTGCAATCTCTTCTCAGGGAAAAATGGTTTGTGAGGAGGAGCTGGGACAGCAGGTACGCGGCCTTTTATGTGATACCTACCACGACAGTGTGACCTTGCAAGCTGGGGGCTGGGAGTTCTCCAAAGTTCCTCGGAGTACCACCGTTCAACTGGCAGAGCCGCAAGACGGCAGAAGTGTCTGCTTCTGCACCTGCTGGGCCAGTCCACATTCCCTTCTCCATCAGCCTCTGGATAAGTGACAGCTGCAAGTCCGTCCCCAGCCTGCCTGGTTCAGTCCCCCGTTGTCTCCGGGCTCACCCATCTCCCTCCTTAACCCTGCATTTTCAACCATATGGCCTGCTGTGCCCAATTAGCACAGACCTACTTTAATTGGCAAGCACTGCCACAGATGAGCAGCCTTAGTGGCTACACTCAGGTGGCTGGAAAATGGGGGGAAAAATTCAAACCATCACAGAAACCACAAGACAAATGAGCATGACTGCAAGTCATCACCTTGTGTGCTATGGCCAATGCATCCACATGTGACTGCATCTAGTGCCCCATTACAGGTCGGCAGCCACTAATTCAAAAATCGCTTTTAACATACTTCATTTTGTTTTGCATTTAATGCATGAAATACAATTGTACATAGAAAAGAAGTGCACAGCTCATGCAAACTCTAATACCAGGACAGGATGGCCACGCACTGCCTCCTCCATGCTGACTCAGAATATGTGGTGCAGGTGTATTCCTCTTACAGATTAAAACCAAATTGTTCAGTTTAGCTGTTACTTTTCCCCAGTTGTCAGGATTTATATAGGAACATCTTCCCATACAAGCAATCCTCCTAACATCAATCTTTATGGCTGCCCTAATTACTTCCACCTATGCAGAAGACCACCACTACCTCCCCTACAGACTCCCCTGTTCTTATCCAAACCCACAGCTCTGCTGCAGGAGTCAGTCTTTTCCTTCTTCCCTCACTCAGCTGCTTTTGTCTTTCTTGCTGGGACTCTGCAAAATGGTGTGCTCAGGGTGTCTGCAATAAGTTCCACTTGCCAACTTCCTAGTCCCATTTGCCTGATGCCGTCATCACATGAACTCTCCATGCACGTCTCTTGTTCTTGTAAGTGCAGCGTGTGAATTCTGCTTTGTCTGTCAGCTGCAGCTGGAGGAGAAGGGCCTCATGGCTTCAGAAACTGAGCAGAAATTGTTACTCTTACCAGACTCCTTGACACTAAAAGCACTACATGGGTATTGCTGTGGTTATTGACTCTTCAATTGTCACTTTCATTTCAGAGACTCTTAAACCACTGTGGACATCCCAGAATAGGCACAAAGGCAGTGGATTGGAACCACAATGGTGGAAAGCCTTGCAAATTTCAGGTCCAGGAAAAGGAAATGCAGAAGCCCTATGTGAAGAGCGACTCCAAACACTTGTCCTACAAGGGAATAAAGTGCTCGTCTTTGAGAGACCTGTCAGGTTCAGCAGGAAGGCAGGGGAACCTTGCTGGCCTTTTTCCCAGAAGCAGCAAGAGCTGCGTCCTGCATTTGCATGGATCAGAGAGATGACGACTCTGGAAAAGAATTGTTGCCTGCCGCATCCATTCTCCACCTGGTTCTGGCTGCTGCACGTCCCTCCTGCACAGTCCCAGAGGCTGCCCCTACTCTCGTCTGTCCTGCTCCTTCACAAGATTGTGGAAAGAGGAACCCAAGGGAAGAGGCTTTTTCATGAAGTTTCTCTGTCTCTAGCTGTCTGTAATTCAAGCATGGCTGCTGGGTTTGGCAGTGCGGTTAGCTGTGTTTAATAAAGAAACTTCTGGAGGAGGGTCTGCCATTGCAGCATCATGCATGCTGTCCTCCCCTGACACTGCTCCCTTTCCAAAGGGAAGTAAACATCACCGAAGCAGGAGAGGTGTAAATGCACAAACAGTGTAACCCTGCCATTGCCAATCACAGAAAAGCAGCAGCTGGTTCCTCCATTACCAACAGTGTACTCTTCTAAACTCCTTAGAGACCAGGCCAGTGGGGTATGTGGGGAGAAACGTGGTCCCAGGAACACTCAGAGTTGAAACGAAAGATTCTTCCCTCTATTCTCAGCTGCATATGTTTGCTCTGAACATGTGCAACCCTAACACACTGCTGGCGTGGGCAGAATGCCAACAGCATGCAGCACCAACGTAAGGAACGGCTGTAAGTTGTACTGCCTTCACGCTTCATTGTTGCCCAGAGGCACCGCCTTGGCTTCACATGTGTAACAGGGCAGTGGGCAAGCATCGCTGCCTTGCTCTATGGCTACCGCCAGTGCTGTTCACAGGAATTGTGTCCTGTGCTCTGCCCACTCCTGTGAATTACCAGGCTTTGGAAACCCTGACATCACACCTTTGTCCATTCGTTCTGCATACTTGATAAGGAACTTGCCACAACAGGCCTCTGAGGCCTGCTTCCCCAGGGACCGTAACCCACCACAGGCTTGGGGGAGGGAGGGAAGAGGACAGCACAGACATGTGCTTCCCCCAGTAGCTCTAGCACTGTGGAATCGCTTGCTGATGCACCCCTGCAGCACACCACAGACCACCTGGTTCCAGAATGATTCCCCCTGACTGGCGGTCACTCGGTAGCAGGGTACCAGCAGGTGATCAGTGTATTTTCCCTGGGGCTCTTCATGGTCTGTTGAGATCAGCAACAGAGGTGCTGAAATGCTGCAGTACCTGCTGATTGCCCCAGGCCTCGAGTAACTCGGTTTTGCAAGTCTGAGTTATCCCGACACACACAAATGGCTCCATCCTTTCAGTTGCACTGTGCACAGTTGTCTGCTACTGGGGTGTGTGCGCCTGTGTTGCAAGTTACCCTAGGCACTGCTGCTTTCAGTAGCCAGCACCACCAGAACACCCTCCACCACATCTTCTAAGACAAGGCCTTTTGGCATTTGCTTCTGTCCTCTTGACTCCAAAAGCTCCAGTAGAAACCTTTCTTGATAAAGTGCATATCCTGACCTTCCCTCCTGAGAGAAGCAGGAGGGAGCAATAGTACCCAGAGGTGCTGGGAGCTTCCAGGATTCTAATCCAGCCTTTTCTTCCATAATCCCCCTGGCATGTCTGAAGGCCTTCTGCAATCTCCCACAAGTCACTGTTCCCTGAAGCCATGCCAGTTGCTCTGGGATATGTGCTAGGAGAGGAGCACAAGTACAGAGGTGGAGCAGAATGGGGACTGAAGCAGTCTGGCTAGCATGGAGCACCAGACCCATGGTGCTTACCCTGCTATATGCCACAGGGCTGGCTCTCCGTGGGGCAGTTTTCTCATTGTATTGGGGCCAGCTGTGCCTCCAAGGTTAAAGCTGAATTTCCCACTTAAAGCAGAGGTTTGACTTTGTCACATATGAACAGTACTTTGTGTCTGCCTCAGTGCTACCGTATTTGCTCTTTGAATAACTATCGCATTTCCTACCACTTTATCAGTAAATCTATCCATCAGTTTAATTTATTAAGGATTATTTCATTGATATTTAGAACTCTACAGCAGACCTTTTTTCTGTCCTGAGTGATTTCAGCTCAAACTGCAGATTTTTGGATCTGGAGCAACGGTAATTTTTGCAAGTAAATTTTTACGTCCAAAATGGTCGGTTTCTTCCCCACTATCCTTCTAACAGCAAGTCTGGTTGGTTGGCAGAAGCTGCAAATGTTTCCTTTCAGAGCAATTCAAGTAGTTCCCAGTGCATCTTTGCTCATTGCACTCATTGAGCCTGAACCTATACACAGGGCATCCTTGGCAAGGATGCCAACTTCCTCTATTCGCTTTCTCCTCCAGGTCTCCTCTGTCTCATGTCCATGTTGGGTGGCACCAACCTCCTGGAGGGCAGCTTGGCTTCACTCCCATGGAGAACAAAGGAAGGCTTTGATGATCCTTGCTATGGGAAGCCAATGCCTCAGTCCCACTGAGAGCGATGGGACATGGTAACCATTGTGAACAAGGGCACTTCCTCAGGAGCTTCTCAGAAAAAGCATTTTTATACATCCAGCCTCTGGGGAGGGACCCATTTCTGTTACGATGATAAGGACAAAAAAGCACAACCCAAGATACTTTTAAAAGAGTCGCACCAGATCCACTCAACAGTGGTGGGGGGAGGTGCTGACAAACGGGGCAAGAAGAGCTAGAGCATGCCCTGCACCAGAGGTGCTCAGGCCTGGAGAAGAAAGGGGTGGCCCTCCCAGCAGAGAGGGAGGATTTAGCAGTGCGTGCAGGGGGTGAGGACAGGGAGGGGAACTGATGCATGCTCTGGCAGTGCACGGCAGCTGTAAGCCCAGCATGACTGGCCAGTGTCATCTGGTTGCTTTGTGGCTGCAGAACCCACAAAGCACCCAGGGCATATGGGCACACCCAGCTCAATGTGCTGAGTTAAACAAGTATCACTTGTTATCTTCAAGTTATCAGAAATAGCCACAAGGGCCTGCATCCTGGGGCCTGCTGTTCTTGAACTCCTTACATGGCTAAAATAGCTTTGCAGGTAAAAACCCCTATGGAGATGCAGTGGATGCGGAGAGTGGCTGGCAGTCATCTGGGGAATGTATTTCACAGGGAGGTTGTAACTGTCCCCAGAGCTAGACTGTGCTCAGAAAAGGCCCCGTGTGTTCATCTCCAAGTCATCTTTCACACCTGAATAATCCTAACTCTGCCCTGTGGAGACATCTTGGGGGCAGAAAGGAGAGAGGGGAGGTGTTTGGGACAGTTTGAGAGAACACGTCTGATGTAATATTCAGTCTTGAAGATCAGGTTGATCTAATCTGGATCCAGAACACTAATCTGCACCCGTACCAGGTGAATGCTGTTGCTGATGGCAGACGTAAGGTGGTTTTAGGGCCCAGCCTATGCATTTCCAGACCTCAATGTGTCCATATTTCTTTTACTGACTCCAGATTTCAGGCATACACAGGCCTGCCTGTGATGGGAGGTGCTGACATTCTGCAGTTGGTGATAACCACATCCCTGTGATGCTTCTCCCCTAAGACTGATGACTGCTATCACAGAGCTCAGCTGCTAGCTTAGGGCCACGGTGAGAGCACAGTGCAGGGCCTACCAGAACGTGGGTCGCGGACATGTCTGGGCTTTAGGAGGACTCCTGGCAGCTGAAAGACATCTTCTCCAGTGCAGTGACAGGCAAGCAGAGAACGGTCTGTTTCTGCTGGGAAGGAGCGGGCTGTGTCAGTAAGAGCTTCTCAGGACCAGGGCCTGGGCAGATGCAAGGGTGCAGGTGTCCTGAGCAGGGGTCACAGCAGAGCCCATCCAAGGCTGGCGTAGAGGGGTTTTCTGGTGTGTGCAGTAGAGTTGTGCGCGTGCTTAGCTCCTGGGAAAATGCGCTGCTGAGTGTGTTGGGTGGCAGCAGCCTGACCCCTCTATTCTTCTGGCTGCCAGGGGAACAGGTCTTCGCAGGGCTGGAGGAACAAGCCCGTCAGGCCATGATGAAAACGGACTTTCCTGGGGCACTTGGGGACCCGCGGCCAGCTATCCACCAGCTGCAAGATCACGACTCCAGCAGTAGTGAGTTCTGCAGAGTCTGGGCACGGCATGGGGTGGCTGGAGGGCACAGCAGAGCGGTGCGTGCGTGGTGATGACAGTCCACTGCCTCGGGCTGCTGCGGGGCCTTAGCGTAGCTCCTTTCTGTTCCAGGTGACAGCGATGAAGAGGAGACCACGCAGGATGAAGCCTCTTCCCATACCTCCGAGGAGGACAGAGCAGTGGTTAAAGTGAAAAAGGAACTGGAGAACACAGAGCAGCCTGTAGCCAGGACCCAACATATGGCAGAGAATGAGGCAGGCGACTACCGCTCCTGCGGCGCATCCTGGCCCCTCCCCTGGGACAGGGGAGTTTGGTCATCCAGCCAGGTTGGGCTCAGGGTTCTTCCTGGCAGCGTAACTGCTCACACCTCCTCCTCAACCACAGCTGGTAGGAGGTAGGAAGGCAGTGCCAAGACTGGCTGTACAGAGCTGCCATGGAAGGGATGGTTCCTGTTGACACTCCCGGACCCTTTCCAAGGAGCTGACAGGTGTCCCAGCTCCCCTCCCTCTGATCTGCTTCTGCTTCCCAAGTCCTGGGTTTATTTTGCTGCCCCTCCCTAGGCTCCAAGCGCCTCCCATGGTCAGCAGTTGACAGAACTGGGCCCCATCACATGCCGGGGAGCTTGTTTTTCTCCCCTGTTGGCTCCACAGCCTCTGTTGTAGGCTTGTTCTTCCTCCTGCTTGTACAGATCGGCACAGAGCTAGGCAGGGCCTGTTACTGGACACACTGCGGACTGCATTGCAGTTGGTTCCAGTAGCAGGTGCCCTGGGAGGCCCCGGGGAGGGCTGAGCAGGGAGTCTTCCTGATCTGGCTTCTCCTTGTTCATAGGTGACAGAGAATTTGAATGCAGACCCCATGCTGGGGCTGTCACAGTGCCCACTTTGCCAGCTGGAGTGTGGCAGCAGAGAGCAGCTCATTGCTCACGTGTACCAGGTACAAAGCTTCTCTGTTGCAGGATCTCTGTGACCCTAAGCCTACTGCATCTCTAACTTCTGTAGAAGGGGCTTCTCCCTTCCCAGTGGCAAAGGGCAGTTGGGAGCCCTCTGAGCTCAGAGCACCAACACTGCTGACCTCAGCCCCAGATGCAGCTCGGAGTTCAGGGTGCCAACGCTGCTGGCCCCAGCCCCAGCACAGAACACAACCAACACCAGCCCCAGCCCCAGCTCAGGGCACCAGCTGCCGCTGGCCTCAGCCCCAGAACTTAGCAGTATTCAGGCAGAGCTGCATCCCCCGGCCCTGCAGGTTCTTGTTCCTCCCTGCTACCAATGAGACACCAGTTCCCAGAGCACTCTGCCCTGCCCCACACTGGGCACACTGCCCACAGCTGCAAGGGTTTGTGGAGCCAGTCATGATGCTGACCCCCAGGCAGAATGGGCAGCATTAGGGCTGGCCCACCAGATGGTCCCCAGCTCTCTGGCTTGGCGAGCACAGCTCTGCACACTTCTGGCAGCTGCCTCTCTGCTAGGGCAGTCGACTTCCTGCCAAGGAGGTGTCCCCTCCGCCCCCCACAGCGGTGGTGCTTCAGGAGCACCCATCCCACTACCTGACCAGGTGCTAAATAGTAGCCTAAAGGGCAGTGCTGAATACCATTTCCCACACTTAGGACTCGTGCAGGGTAGTACAAGGAGGCAAGCTCAGGGCTAGACAAGGGCTGCCCCAAAGGATGTGTGGGCACCTGCTGCGTGCAAGGCAGGCTCTGGATCACTGAACGCCTGTGGTTGCTTTGCAGCACACAGCAGCTGTGGTCAGTGCCAAGAGCTACATGTGTCCTGTGTGTGGCAGAGCCCTCAGCTCCCCAGGATCCCTTGGGCGGCACCTGCTGATCCACTCCGAGGACCAGCTGTCCAACTGTGCCGTGTGTGGGGCTCGCTTCACCACCCACGCCACCTTCCACAGGTAGGGGCGCCAGCCCTACCTTGGGCCGCCTCCCACAGCACTTGCAGGTGCAAGTGCACCACGAATTACAACAGCACTGAGCTGGGGAAGGGCTGGCTCTGCTCCCCCAGGGACCCTGCTTCCCACTGTCCCTGCCTATCGGTGGATGCAGATCCCAGGCTGATGGGACTCCATGACCAGTGCTGGTCCAAGAGGCTTCCCTAGCTCAGCGAACACCTGCCTCGCTTCATGAGAACACAGGCCTCACTTCTGTAGGAGAAGCCGGTGCTGCATCCTGTGCTCTAGAGAGCTCTGTCCCTGGTGCCAGCACAAGGGAGTCACATTGGCTTGCGCTGCTCCCAGCCCTTTGTTTGGTCTGTGGGATCTTCCCAGCAGTTCACGGCCCAGCTCCGTTTGCCTCTCTGGTACCACTGGGACTTGCAGGTAGAACCAGGAGGTGCCAGGACAGGGGCAGCTCAAGCTGCAATTCCCTCTTTGTTCCTTCTCTTCCCACCCAGCATTAGCTCAGGGCTGCCATGACCCCTTGCCCAGATGCTCCTAGTTCCTAGCCATGCAGAGGCAGGGAGGCTCCCCGCACAGCCCAGCTACTGTCACCAGCCTCCGCATTGCCCTTTGTGCCTGGCAGGGCTCCTGGCATCTGTGGCAGCACCGTGACTTTGCTCGTGACTTTGCTCTTTGTGTTTTGCAGTGAGAAGCTGCCAGAGGTGCTCAGTGCAGATCACCTCCCCACCCCCCGTGCTGAGGGCCCCTCTGGTGCTGAGGGCAAAGACACTGCCTTCCACGGCCCTGTGTACCCTGCAGGCGTCCTCCTCGTGTGCAACAACTGTGCGGCCTACCGCAAGCTGCTGGAGGCGCAGGCCCCAGGCGTGCGCAAGTGGGCACTGCGACGGCAGAATGAGCCCCTGGAGGTGCGGCTGCAGCGCCTGGAGCGGGAGCGCACGGCCAAGAAGAGCCGGCGCGACAATGAGACGCCGGAGGAGCGCGAGGTGCGGCGCATGCGTGATCGCGAGGCCAAGCGGCTGCAGCGCATGCAGGAGACAGACGAGCAGCGGGCACGGCGCTTGCAGCGGGACCGTGAGGCCATGCGGCTGAAGCGTGCCAACGAGACCCCTGAGAAGCGGCAGGCGCGGCTCATCCGGGAGCGTGAGGCCAAGCGGCTCAAGCGGCGCCTCGAGAAGATGGACATGATGCTGCGGGCCCAGTTTGGCCAGGACTCCTCCGCCATGGCGGCCTTGGCTGCCGAGATGAACTTCTTCCAGCTGCCAGTGGGCAGCGTTGAGCTGGAGAGCCAGCTGCTGGGTAAGATGGCTTTTGAGGAGCAGAGCAACAGCACCTTGCACTGAGGGCAGCCCAGGGACCGCGCCACTGCTGCACAAGCGCCAGCACCTTGCTCTGGGCAGCTCCATGCCCTCAGGTGGCTCTGCGTGGGGCCTGGCTGCCCCTCCAGGGCCCAGGGACTGGCTCTGCCCTTGCCCAAGGGAGCAGTATGGCACCAGGAGGTGTCTGCTTGGGCAGCACGGTTGGGCGTGGACTCTGGAGGCAGCCTGCCCTGGGGCCAAGCACAGCCTGTGAACAGAGGGAAAAATAAATTAATTTTATGTATGAGTCCCCTTCACTGCGTGTTGCTTCCCTCTGGTGCTCAGGCCCCATCTGGGCACCAGGTCCTGGCTGCCGTGGTTTGCTGACAGGCCATGTCCAGCCTTAGCTCCTTCTGGCTGGAGAGACCCTGCCATGGTTCTCAGGACCATGCTACTCCCACCCACCAGCAGGGGAAATGACTCACCTGCTGGGTATCTAACAGGGGGCAATGAAACCTGGAGAGCTGGGCTCCTCCACTGCTGCCGGTGCCCTGCTGTGTGCGCAGCACTGCAGCGAGTTAGGGGAGGCTTCCTGTTCAGGGGGCATCAGAGCACGGAGGAATACGCAAACCGAGGAAGGGAGTAGCAGGAGAACCTTGTTCTATCAGCACAGAACCGGGGGGAGGGCTTTGCAGGCAACACAGGAGCTTCCTGGATGTGCTGAGGCCCTGCAGACATGCTGGCCGGCAGATGGGTGAACAGGAGTGCAGCCGCTGGGTCAGGGGGAGAGTACCAGCATCCTGCGCTGTTGGACCAGGCGTGGGCCCCAACAGCAACTAGCCTCTCACCCTGATCCTGTTGCTGCCCTGCAGTGACCATGAACACCCCAGGCTGCTCAGAGAAGGATGCTGCTCCCCACTCCCTGCCCTGGGGTGCGTCCCCATGTGTTGGCATGGGTGGGTGACCAGTTCTGGCCACAAGAGAAATATACTGGAGAGACATCAAAGAAAAGCAGCTGAGGACAGATAGATTTTCCACGCACACCCTGGTTACTGTGACCCAGAGGAGACCCTACATGTGCTGGGACCACCGGAATGGTACAGAGGAAAGAGGGTTATTTTTTAGGAGATGTTGGAGACAAACTCTCTGCACCCTCCCCCTATGGCTAGGCTGGGATTTGAGGGTGCAGTGACAGATGTTATCAAGCACAGCCTAACAGCCCGCTATAGACAGGGTAACATACCGTTTATCTCAACAGCTTCATGTCTCCTACCCAGTACTGACATGCTATGTGCCCTGCCTACCCCATGAAGGCATTTTTAAAAAAGCACCTTGGTGTGAACTGGCTCTTGGAGGAGTCAGCTCAGTAGGCACCCAAGCTCTGGGCCACACCATGAAATCTGTCTCAATGCCCTGCCCTGGCTGTGTATGGCCAAAGTTAAACCAAACAAGTCTCCTGAATTCCTACAATTTTAGCATGAGGCCACTTTGCTCTGAAGCATCCCCAGAAAGCGACAATCCATCCTTCAGGCTGCCGAGCTGGAACTGGGGCAGAAAGCACAGGAGGAACATTCTTTCAGCGTCCTCAGGCTGACAGCGCGTGGACTAAGGGACTCCCACCGCTTCCCTCTGAAAGGATAGGACGATGTTGTGTCCGTTTCCCAGCTGTGAAATAAGTGCAGGTCAGGCCACACATCTCAGGGCCCAGCACCTTGTACTGGCATATGTCCTTTCTCCCCCAGCATTTCATGCTAAATGTCAAATCTGGGATTTACTAAGCGTATGCGATACGCAGCCTGACCGCAGGGACTTTCTACACCCGTGCCTCCAACTCAGTGCTTGCCCTGCTGGAGGTGTGGGCTGTGAGCTGCCTTCACTCAGCAGCAGCTGCAGTCTCCTCTTTACTGGGTTTTAGAACCAAACCTCAATTCCTGTGCGCACTACTACAGGATTTTCCTAATGGAGCAACCGCAGTTAAAACAAGCAGGTGAATCAGGTCCCTCCCCCAGAGCCAAGGCAGCTTTGTTTCCAAGAGAGCTTGTGGATTCCGATGCTGCCTGCTCGCCACATTCTTGAGTTTGCAGGTGAAAAGTTGGTGACAAAGTAAATACTCAGGAGAGCTCAGCTCCACAGCACAAGCTGAATCATGTAAGTAAAGCAGTCTTGTTCAGACCTGTGTTTTAATACAGCCGAACACAAAAACGTACAAAGAATATTGGCTGGACTTACAGGAAGCAGGACTTCAGCCTGGAAATCAGTGACTCCAAGGCGGCATGGGGAAGGCAGAGGATGAGCAGCCCAGGCAGACACTCAGAACAGTGCGGTGGCAGAAAGGATAAAACGATCCGTAGTCAGAGCCTGTTGCTGCATACAGGGAAAGATCTTGATACCAGAGGGCTCACCAACCTAGGGGAAACAGTATTAAAGAGCATCAAACGCTGGGAGCTGAGGCTAGACAAGGTCAAACTAGAAGCAGGCACAAGGTAACAAGGGTGAGGAATGACTTACCAGGCAGTGTGCTGGATTCTTCAGCGAGAGATAGCTTTCAAACAGACGACCTCTAAACTACATGCACTAACTCAACCACAGCTACTGCTCCCAGAATCCCCATAGCTGGGTAAGAAGTTCCTCGGTCTGGTAGGCAGGTAGTCAGATGAGCTATCATTATTGTGATGTGCTTTCTGGTTTCACAGCTCAAGGCTTGCAAAAATACAAGTTTCACTTTGCCTTCAAAGGGTTTATTAGAAGCTGAACTTTCTCACCAGTTCCGAGCTCCTTTACGCCCGTTTGCGTCGTGCTTGGTGCCTACGTACCACAGTAACAAGGCCTTAGAGCAGCAAGAAGGTTTCTGGATAGCACCGGACCATCTGGCAGCCTCCCTGCATTTGCAGTAACAAGCACTGTCCTCGGGAGCTCCCAGCTGCTTGCACCGTGCTGCACATGCCATCCTGCCACCTGCTGTCTTACCTTAACCAGAGGTGTCTCTCGCATTGCCAGTGCCTCTCAGATCAGCATTCCAGGAGCCCCTGCTCCCTCTCTGGTTCAGGGAAGGAAGGGGTTCTGCTTCTGGTGGGGGTCTCCCTTAGCTCCTGCTGCCTCCCAGCTGTCTTGCTCTGGCAGTCCCACTCCCTGCCAATCTCTGGCCTCTTCCAAATGCTGATCCGTGTTCTGGCCCACATGGCTGTCTAGATGGTGTGGGTGCCACTGTACATTAGAGCTAAGGGCATACAGTGATCCCTGCTGCCCACAGCACCTCCAAGGACCCCTTTAGTTCTCAGCATGGACAGAGGGGGGCTCGGGAAGAGAAGGTGGAGCTGGATGTAATGGTCTCCCACTTTTACCAACAGGCCCTTGCACTGACACAGGCCTCAGCCTCACAGTTACCTGCACAAGCCCAGGGAGCCACCCTACATGCCCACAGGAGCATGAGTGCCCGCAGGAGCATGGGTGCCAAGGACACAAGAAATCGCCACCACCAAAGGAAAAGCTATTGGTTTATATATAGAGATATAGATATATACTGTGTTTACATAGCCAACAAGTTAAATGCAATATTCATAAGAGCATTAACAATAAAAATACAATCTGTGTGTAGCCAAGTACAGACTTAAAATGGTAAAACAGGAGAAAGGATCTCACCAAAAGTACAAATATACAGTACAAATTGATTTATTCAAAACAGTTACAAAAAAAAGCACAACAAAATAGAGATTATCCTCAGAAGTATTAATGCTTTGTTAAAGATCAGGTAGGAAGAGGCAGGGGCGTGGTGGAGGGGAGCACCTGACTAGTTCTAAGGCTTTAGATACAATGCAGTTGGTTACATGTTAATACAGCCATTACATAACTGGGGTTATAGTTGAGGGATCAGTATGTATCTACACAGACCTCCTAGCCACGGGGCAGCCCAACCCACCTCCCTAGTGTGCACTTCCCTGCGTCTCCAGCCCGTGAACCTGTTGGTGCGGAGCTGGCCCCGACCGTAAGGTGCTGTGGGACCGGGGAGCAGCCGGGCCGAGCTGGAGCAGGGTCCCGGGGCTCATGCGCCCCCTTCTCCGTGCATGCCCCGGCAGTGGAGGGGCCCCACCCTCAGCATACTGGCTGCAGTACGCAGGCCGGGGCCACAGAGCAGGGGGCTGGGAGACATCGCAGCAGCTGCCTCTGCAGGCACAGGCAGCCCCGAGATGGCAGCAGCTGCGCGGGGCACCGGGGAAGGCACATGCCGCTGTGGCCCTGGGAGCGTCGTGGCCAGGATGCTCCTACTTCAGGCAGGGTGTTAGTTCTCTACCGGGGAAAGAACACTCAGTGTGAAAGTGCATTGTACGCGCTCCCTGCCGGGAAGGGCGGCAGGCGCCCAGCGGCACCCCCTTCCCAGCCAGGGCTTCCTCTGCATAGTCGGGTAGTGATGAGAGCTCTGCCGCTTGGACCTTGCCCTGTGCTCAGCGACGGGCCCACACGCCCTAGGAGCAGGCCTGGCCCCAGTGGGGAAAGGACCATGGAATGTCTCGGGAGAAGGGAAGAAGGGCGGCAGACCCCGTTATTGCAGACTGCGGAGCTTCCACGCCTCCCCACGCGCTGGGCAGAAGAGACCAGCCAGGGGCTGGACACGAGCTGCCAGCTGCCCCTTCCCTCCGTAGTGTAACAGCAGGAAAAACACTTATTGCTCTGGGAAGCCCAGCATGCCATTGCCATGGACAAGCTGTGGCCAGCCCACCCGACAGCCTCTCCCTTGCTACCTCAGACTCCTGCCCTCCGCACACCACACCCAGCTCCTCTCTCAGAAAGGTGACACGGATGCCTTGCAGCCTGGCCTGAGCCAGGGAGGGGAGATCCCACTGCCTGCCAGGCTTCAGCCTCCTTCCTGCTGGGGGCTCTGGTGCTGATGCCATGCATGGGCTGGCAGCTGGAACCCACCTTCTGACCATGGGCCTTGGCTGGGGGAGTAGAGCAGCAGTGAGAAGGGTCACGTCCACCATGGCTTCCTGCAGCTAGTTCTAAGCAACGCTTCCCCGCAGGCACAGGCAGGCAGTGGGCCAGGCTGGTAAGGGGCAATTGCACTCACTAGCAGCTGGAAGTGCAGAGGCCACCACCCCCTCTACCCAAAGCCCTGCCCTGTGAGCTGGTGGCACCAAGTAGAGGAGATGGGGGCCAACACAGTAACATCCAACACCAAGGCGCTCCCACTGTCAGTGGTGGGGGCAGAGGCATTTTGAGCTCAGAGGCCCTCAGAGGGGTCACCTCTGTGCACAACCAGTCCCTGTGCTCACACCCTGCGCACAACCACAAGTCTCTGTCCATACCACTACAGCCATGGTTACATTCTCCCCTGCTGAGTCTCCTGCCTTAGGCTGCCAGGAAGCCACAGGCCAACTGCCTACATGTGACACAGCAGGCCTACAAGCTGCAAGCAGGAGAACAGGAAGGACAATGTTTAGGCACAAGCTGGGCACCTGGACCAAATGGTGCAGGACAGGGCAGGCAGCTACCTCTTTGCTGCTGCTGCCCGGGGGACAGGAAGCTCATGCAAGGTCACTGAGGCTTTAGACCACGGGATTACAAGGACGGGCGGCCTGACCCGGGAAGCTGCAAGCTGCAGAGTCAGCACCCATGCCTGGGCAAGGCCACAGGCATGAAGGCTTGGGAAGTCAGTTATCTCCTGACTTTAGGACCAATATGGCAGGGAATGTGACTGCTTGCCTGGGGAGAGGCGGGTGCTGATACTTTGGAAACAACAGAAGCCGTGTCCAGGAGTGTTCTGGGGTCCTAGGGCTGGAGGCAGGAGAGAGGCATGTGCAAGGGGACATGTTCTGGGCACTGGGCTCCCGTGTACTGTAGAAGCACCAGGGCCAGCTCGGTCTGAGGCATATCAAAGGGGGATCTGAGTGAATATTAACAAGCTCCCAGGAACAGCTGCAACCAGTGTTGCAAAACAACATGGGACAGATCAGAGGTTCAGGGGGTGCTGACCGCCTTGCCCGGGCAGGGTGGTGCCTCCAGGCAAGAGACAAGCCCAGAGTTCAAAACAAGAGTGGCAACCGAACCAGGGTGAGAGCAGCAGGATCCCAGCAAGGGGATCAGGGCATGTGCCCTCCAAGAGACACCCACCCCCAGCAGCAGGATGTGGACACAGCTGACAACCTGAACACTACACAATGTCTACTCCTCCACAGAGGATGCCTGGGTCTCGTCCTTTCTTGACTATCCATGCCATCCGAGGCAGCTCCATGCAAGGCTGCCGGCATGACTAAGTGCTGCCCGTACAGTGTTATCCCTGAATGATGCCTCAGGTTCAGCCCATGTCCACCTTTCCCATGACTGGTCTCCATTCTGTGGGGTGGCTCAGCACTGGGACCCTGGGAAGAAGCCCCAGCACAGCCGGCACAAAGACACCTCTGGCATGGCCCAAGGGGTGGCAACGCTGCTCTGAATGCTCCCGCATGACTGGTGGCAGCGAATGCCTGGCCTAGACATGACTCTTCCATGTCTGTAACTTTTCTAGGGACTTCGCCTGGAGGGGGCGAGCAGCCACTGGGCAGACTTCCCTCAGTTGCAGTTCCGCGCTCCCCAGTGGAAGGACAGGTTCTCACCCTTGCTGCTGCTCCAGCTGCCTAGAAGCCTGCCTGCAGCTGAGCCCTGGAATGGGACATCTGAGCCAGAGGGATTTTTCCTTGGAAGCAAGCACATACGAAGGGAGGTTTGAAATGCAGCCTCGCCGGCTCCTTTGCTATAGCACCTGCCACTAGGAAACACAACCATCGGACTCAGATTCGATGGCAAGTAATTACGTCTGGCATTATCACAGGAACTACCAATACCTCCTGCCCCAGCTCGGCTGCCTGAGGCCCCTACTTGTCCACAACCCACTCCCCCACCTGGCCCTCCCTCTCTGGTTTCTATAACTCTTGCAGCGGTTTTGCTAGCAGAAAGTTCCATGGGACTGAGTGGAAGAGACATGTCAGGGAGAGGCTGTCGGAGAAACACCTGCCCCCACCCCAAGAGCTCAACATGTGAAGAAGTGTCCTTTTAAAGTGCATGTGTGAAGAGTGGGGAGGCTGGGAGCGGTGCCCCTGGCCCCCGCGGGGACCCAGCTCCCCACCACCATAGAGAGGAACAAACACTTCCGATACTGTATCTGCTACCGTGGGCTGTGGCTTCCTGGGTGTCAT
>NW_017728998.1:271202-273469 GCF_001723915.1 Gavialis gangeticus | reverse complement strand
CCACCCCCGGCCTGCAGGACGCTCAGGCACTCAGGGGCGTGAGAGCCCCGAGCTCTGGAATGCTTGTGGCCACACAGCCATGACCACATCCCCCATCCTCCATCCCTAACTCGCCTGTTGCTGCTGCTCCCTGAGGCACTGGAGCCCTCTGGATTCCAGGAGAGGATCTGATCAGTGACTGAACAGGAACCGAACCAGCTCTGCAGGGCAGACAGCAGCCTTGCCGGTGAGCCCGTCGCTCAGTCTGTGCAAAATCTCCACCTGACAAAGGAGGGCTCAGCCAGGGGCATGACCCAGGTGAGGGCCTCGCAGCGTTACTTCCCGGCATTTGAGCGCCCTTCAATGGACAGCTTCACTTCCTGGGGGATGAAGGAGGGACGGAGCAGGGATGGCCGAGGCTCCTCCCCCTGCGTGGTACATCTTTGGAAGCTGGGGGCTGCCCAGCCGTGCTGGCCACCCGGCTCAGGCTGGGAGGGCTCCGCACAGGCACCATGGGCAGCGCTGTCCCTTTCTGCCTGGCTCTTCCTCTCACTGTGCAGAGGTGCAGGAGGGTGCTCTCTGGACCCCTGCACCATTCTATCAGCTCGCTCCCTGGCAGGCACCAGCTGGGTTGCGGGAGGGCAGGTTGCCTGAGAAGCAGAGTTGCCATTCATGTTCTGCAAGCTGATGGAGATGCAGACATCCCCCACTTGCAGCCTGTGGCAGGGCAGGGAGAAGAGCTGGGCAGTCCGTGCCGGGCTGCAGGAGGACCAGCCCTGGCCATACACAAAGAAGGGGTGCTCCGGGGGCACGTCGATGCTCACTTTGCTCTGCTGCTCCCCCACTACAAAATGCAGCATAACAAACCCAGGCCATTGGCTCTCCTGGATATCAACCACTGTGCTGGAGTCGATTTTCAGGCCCCCGCTCACTTCTGCGCTGCGCACAAAGTCCTGGGTCTGCAGATCTTCCACCCGCTTCAGCTCTCCTGTGGCCAGCTGGATGATGGCTCCTTTCATGAAATGGGAAGGCAGATGGGAAGAGCTGGGGGGCTGCACCGGGCCCAAATCCTTGTCCAGCATGTTCCCCCGGGCAAGCATGTTGGGACTCTGCCGTATCAGGGTCTCTGAGGCGGAAGACCTGATGGATTCGGACCCGACCGGCACTAAAACCGGCTTGCCGTTGGCTATCGCCATTCCTTTGGTTAGCTGTCTGTGTCTGACTGGCTCCTCGGGGGACATTGCATAAGGGCTCCGGGGCTGGTTCTTCTCTGCAGCAGCAGCAGCCGCCTCCACGGGACTCCTCCACAAGTCCCCCGACTCCCCCTGCTGATCAGGGATGTTATGGCAAAGGTTTAAAGGACTCAGGCCATCCTTCTTCTGGGCTGCCAGAATCGGGTAATCCTGAGACGCCAACACCCCAACCACCCTCTGTACCTCCAGGTCAGTATCCGGGGTGCTTCTGTGAGCTGGCACAGAGACCTCTGTTCTCAGAGTCTGGTAACCTGAAAGGAACTGTCCATCCAACACGCACTCCACGGCCGCCCCACACAGCTGGGCTTCGGCTTTGCCGCTGGCACAGTCGACAGCCTCGCCAGTCCTCCGTGCCACGTGATGCTCCAGATGTCTCTGCCCGCCGTTGGCAGAAGCTGCCTCCGAATTCATCCGATTCTCTTGTGCGGGAGAATCTGGGCTTCCAGCGGCAGCAGGCATCTCATATGCCGAGAAGCCCGGGGGCAGCCGGGACATGTGGTAATAGACAGGAAGCCTCCCCTGGGCAATGTCCAAAGGCTGGGCCCCAGCATGGTCGTGCTGGACCTGGCCGGAGGGGGAGAGGGCAGAGGCAGGCTTGCTGAAGGCGTGGGCAGGAGAGGTAGTTGGAGGGGAGACGGCGGCTTCCTCGGTCAGCAGAGAGGCGTATGGCACGAAGTGGGGCACGTGCGAGGTGCCCAGGCCGGCGGAGGGCGAGAGCAGGGGACCGGGCAGGAAGCCGGGCGGCACGGCATAGGGCACGGTGTAGTGCGGGCCCACGAGCTGCAGCGAGGCGGGCGGCAGCTGAGCGTAGTGCAGCGGCGGGTAGGGCACACCCGCATGCGGCAGCAGCGACGAGGCCACGCCGAAGGCGGGCGGCAGCGGGCTCATGCTCACCACGGGCGGCGGGAAGGCAGTGGGTGGCACGGCCACCTTGTACAGCAGCCCATAGGGCTCCAGCGCCGGCCCCGCCTCGGCCCCCGGCGCTGCGCCCTCCCCGCCCGGCCCGTAGCGCGGGGGCGGCGGGGGTGGGGGCGG
>NW_017728998.1:270332-270855 GCF_001723915.1 Gavialis gangeticus | reverse complement strand
CCCGGCCCGGCCCGACCCGACCCCTCCCCGCGGCGCGCAGCGATGACGTGAGAGGCCGCGCGCCGGAAGCGCCTTACCCCGCTGGGGCTGGGACGCGCGGGGATGACGTTCGATCCTCTGTTGCCATGGCTACCGCGCGCCGCCCGGGCCCGGCCCGGCCCGTGAAGCACATCACACACAGCGCTGCGGCCTGAGCTGGCTCCGCGTAGCGCCGGTGCCCTAGGCTCGTGCCTTCTAGCCAAGGCCCGCAGTGCCGCACGGGCTGCCCGAAGCCCGGGGAGGGCAAGGCACGGGCCGCTAGGCGGGCGCGACGGAAGTGGACGGCGGGCGGCAGGAAGGGGCGGAGCCGGCGGGCAGGCGGAACCTTGGCGCGGGGCCGGGGGACCCGGTCGGACGGGTACCGCCGAGACACCCGCGGCCGTCAGCGCCTGACGTCATCACTGCCTGCCACGGCGCTGCGCAGCCTTCGCGCACCAGGGAGCGCGGCGCTTCCGCCGGGAAAAGGAGTCCCCGGCCCAGCCCC
>NW_017728998.1:262079-269767 GCF_001723915.1 Gavialis gangeticus | reverse complement strand
CTCCCCTCCCCGTCCCGTCCTCCCGCTCTCGGCTTTCCCAGCACCTCGTGTGGTTCTGCTGCCTTCCCTGTCCTCTGTTGGAAAGGTTTTCCTGGCACCAGCAGGAAGCGGGCAAAGCTTTTTACAAGTTTCTCTCTAGGGGCAATAGGTATTTCTTCTCACAAGCGTCTGTCAGGACTGGAGGGCGCCGGCCGTAGCGGGCCGGTGCGTTTGCACCGGGGCTCACGTGCGGCCTTTGCATGTCGTGTTCGCATGCGGCGGTCTGCAGGCTGACTGCTTCTGAATAGGAGACTTCACGCGTGCAGGCAAGCGTCCGCAACACTTCTTGAGGAGTGAAGCGATGGGGCCTGCATCCCACTGCGAGCAAGCCGCTCATGTCGAGTTCCCTGGTTGTGGAGCTCAGTCGCTGGCGAGTGATCCCAGGATGGTGGTACCGTCCCCTCCAGCTTGTCTGGCTCCATGCGCTTTATAGCGACTGTGGCTTCCCATTCAGGCTTCTGTTTGCTGGGAGGGGAAATGCCTCTTCAATGCTGGCAGCGAGCATGTTTTTCCCAGAGACTGGCTCCGACGTGGCAGCGCTAGAGCTGCTGGTTGTAGCCGTTGTGTGATGCACCGGACGGAGCTCCTGGGGTGGGATGCGCGGGGCAGCTGTGTGGAAACGGGTCTCCTGGGGAGTGCTCGCGATCCAGATGCAGGACTTGGGAAATATGCTTCTTTGCTTACTAGCCCGACTTGGCGGTGCATCTTCCTTCATGGTGCCCCAGGTCCCCAGCACTTGCAGCTCAAAGCAGTAGTGCAGTTACAGATTTCACTTTTCTATTTAATATACTGCTGCAAAATAACTTACTTTCTTTTTGGCTGTGGTCTGTTTCACACGTGGTTTCCCTGGCTTCAGCATCTGTTTTCTTTTGCTACAATGGAAGCTTATTTTATCTGTTTTCAGGGCCTGTTTTTTTTTTTCCCTTAAGCACCCTGGTTCCTTTCCCTGTGTTGTGTGCATGGTCTTTCTCTCTCTCTTTGCCTGTCTCACTTCTCATTATCTGCTTGCATCTACTCTCTGTGGGGGATTGACTTTACCAAACACCTGAGAGTTCAACTGAGGTGAGAAGTTTTGCTCTCCTGAGTATGAGCAGCATGGACCCCCTCTGCTTTGCCTTTAGGCTGGAAGTTCACCTTCACCAGGGGTTCACCTTCCTAAATGGGTGTGATTCCTGGATCTCGCTTGTATATTCCTCCTGCTATGTATCTGGTAAGCTTGAGACCTCATCCTAGGATTGTACAAGGGAGAAAATGAGCACTTTGCTCTGGCCCTAACGTGAAGCTGGTAGCTGCTGTGGGAATGACTTCTCTGCTAGCCTGTCCTTGTTCTAAACTCCTCTTGGTTTACGAGGGAGGCTGGGAACTTTTTACACGACTCTTTGGCAAAGCTCGGGAGAGCAGCAGTGGCCCTAGAGTTGGCAGCAGACTTAGGCAGGTGCTGCACTGATTCTTCATGTTTTAGGTTTGGAAAGTCACTCTGGAGCTTAACACATTTTTGGCACTTAGCAAGGATTATGTTCCCTTTGAGAGTGGCTGTTTAAGTCCTCTGTGAGGTTTTGGTGATTTCCATAGCCTGAAACAGGCCTTTGGTTTCTTAGTGCACTAGGAATAGGCAAATTTGTTTGGAGTGGCCTATTTTGGATCTTTTGCTGATGCTTTCTAGGGCAAAGTGTCTGCTCTACTGTTGTGCTGGCAGCTACATTACTGGATTAGAATTCTTGGTGCTGATAATTGCAGGACATGTAGCAAATCAAGCTGAGGCTGGTAAGTGGTGAAGAGTCATTGTCACTTGATGAATGTACCAGACAGTTGTGCTTGAGTTGCTTGTAGGCCCTTACTTGTGTTACAGATGGCAGTAATCGGCTCCATGCTTGTAGTTTGGCAGAGGCCACACGTTGAATGGACCGGGGAAGTTGAAGGCTGCACTAAAGGTCATGCTTCCTGGGCTTTTGCTGAGGTCACCTGACACCATGGGAAAGCATGCAGTGATGTTGCCTAAGCAGTGCACCATGAGCCCCAGGGTTTCTGTCTGGCCTTGAAAAAGGGTTCTTCTCTGCTGGGCTAGGGGAGCAGCCCAGAGGTTCTGCGGTCTTCTCTGGTGCTGAAAAGATGTGTCCGCATATGGGCAACTGGGAAACCAGAGTTTAGTGTTGATCGTATTAGCAGGAACAGAGGAGAACAGTAAAGGGCATCATGGTTGTAGTGACTGAAGTGTGGGTTCTCTGGCATTGTAATCCTGCCCGTCTCTCTGACTTATGGTGTGGGCTTGGTGATCTCCCTCCCCGCTCCATTGCTTAGCTTCTAAAGGGGTAATATTCACTTGTCTGCATCAAGACAGGTTGGCTGAACACTTGAGCCTTATGCAAAATAAAGGTCATAGAGAACAATATTGGTTCCCCCCCTCCTCCACTTTTGGACCACCTGGAATTATGTTTTACCTTCAGACGACTCTTGCCACTTCATTTTGTTTTAATGCCGCTGGAGAAGAGTGCTGCTTCCTTTGTGAGGGTGTTAAAGGCCTGGCTTGCAAGAATGCTGTCTTGATATTTAAACTCTCTTCCTGTCTGATACCTTTGTGTAACCCAAAGCAGTGTTGACCCTTTTTATTTCCGTATTGCATTTCAAACTCCTGTTTCTTTTCTGTCTCTCTGGTCTCTTGCTGTTACCCCTTCACCATTCAATTTAAATATTTTTTTATATTTCCCAAGGGAGACTAGCTCCTCTATTTTCAGGCTGAATTTCATGCTGTTGTTTCTGATAACTTTTCTTACTTCTCAGTCCCTCCTTATTTCATTTGCCATTCTGCATGGCCTTCCACCTCTGTTTGTGGTTTACCCTTTGGGGATGAATGTTATGGAAAATGAAGTGAAATGCTTGTCTGAAGTGCTCCAGTGGGCTGTCCTCAGGACCTGATATGCTTCTGTTCACAATTATGTTCTTGCCCTGTCTGGATCCATGTGTTACTGCTGCTGTTGAAGCCCATTTGAATTTTTCAGGAGCATTTAGGAAGAAACTGTCTGTGTTCCCTTACTTCAGTCTAGTTGTATTCCACCTGGACCTTTCCTTTAACTCACAAAGGGCTTGATCCTCTGCCATTGAAGCAAGTTGGGGAGTTCTGGCATTGGCTCTGAGCTGGCTCTGGCTTGATTCTTCTCGGTGTGAGGAGTGCAGCGTGTTGTATGTAAATCTGAGTGGGGTGATTTACATCACTTGACTTCTAAAATTCATCACTGATTTAAATCATGGTGAGGTAATTGATCTTTAGATAGATTTTAGATTAAAAAAACAATAATGGACTAAATCATAGAGGCTTTCTTCAGGAGATGCCTGTACTAATAGAGTAATGTGCTTGAATCTGACCAAATTGCTATATGCAAAGAACAAAACCAAAAAAGCCCCCAACCTCTGCCCCTCTCCAAAAGCCCTAAAAACTAAGCCCCAGTCCTCTAAACACTTAAACTGATATGTAGCTTTATACCTATTAGCAAGTCCACTGACTTCAGTGTGACTGTTCATGTTCTTAGTGTTTGCAACATTACTGTAACTTTTATTAAAGACTTTTTGGTGACAAAACCTCTCTCTGCCCCTTCCAAACAGGATTGCTTTAGTTAAGTTGTGTACAGTTTCCTTAAGTTATTGTGAACTTTTTGTATATACACAGCTTAAAATTTCTCAAAACACCAGAGTGAGATTTTTCAAAATCTCCTGAATGATTTAGAAGCATGAGTTCTTTTGTCTTCAGATTGCAACCCTTGCTAGAAGAGTAGCCTGATTTGGTGTGTTTCATTGTTCCTGATTTGTGGAGGTTTGGTGCAATTGGAACCTGGTCTTAGTTGCACATATAACACAAGCTGTTTGTTTATCAGTTTGTAATTGAGCCTTTGATCAAGTTTCAGGAAGAATGCTAAGGAAATCCTGCACTGTGTTCTTTTCAATAAAATTTCTCACTAGAAAAAAAATCTCTAAAATGTGAAATCTTGCTAATTGCTAGCTGCAGAAGAAAGTATTCACTTCTGCAGCATATGGCTAGAAAAGGAATGAAGTAAAGACCTAGAACATGATTTAAAAATGAATGGAAAAAATAATAATTTTATCCTCCTCATCTGTCAACTTGTTGTTTCACTTGGGAGTATTGTGATAAAGGTGGGTTTTAAGAGAGAGATTTTGAATGAGGAGGGGCCAGCGCCTTGATGTCAGTATCTGTGACTAGTTACTGGTGGGAAAAGCAGAGGAATAGAGCCCTGAGGCTGCCTCCCTTCGTACAGGGGAGGGGGCAGAAAGCAGTCAGAAGGGCTGAGTCCATAATGGTGACGGGCACTGGATTCCCATTGGAACTCATTCATTTCTGTAAATCCAGCCCTATGAGACAAGGTTGGGTACACAGGTAGAGCCTTGAAGAGGAGCAGAATGTGCACTGTAGCGTGGAAGATCATTCTCCGAGTTGTGCTTTAGCCACAAGTGAGCCAGGTGCTTTCCAAGCAACAACGAGGAGACTGTATGTCTGGGCAGGAGCTTATAGGCTATGGAGAGGAAGCAGTGGAAGGGGTGCCTACACCAGGAAGTGGCTGGCAGCTCTTGAATCGCCCAGGTTTGATCCCTCCTCCTGACGTGTAGCAGCCAATAACACGTACTCACTCTGGGAAAGTGCATTGTGCTGGAAAATATGTGGCCAGCCCTGAAAGATAAGAGCCAGCCTTTAGAGTGGAGGACAGCTGCATTTATAAAGGGGACATTTTGGGGTTCACCACAGCCAGGCAGCATGTTTTCAGACACAATAGTTTGTGCTTTGTTGAGTTGGTTATGTTACGTTGGATTATAAAATGCATTTTTCCCTGTATAGGGAAGTCCTTACTGTTTTGCTGTGGCAGTTTGCCATTTGATTAGCTTGTAGCCTTTGTCCAAAGTTGACGTCTCATTACTCTTCATAAACTTTTCAAGCCTTCTGCATTTATAGAGCTCTTAACAACCTTGCAGGCTTCTCCCCTCCCCCCCCACCCCCTCAAATAATTAGGCCTGAATGTTCATATGAGCTCTTGCTCATGTTTAATCCCATTTTATTGTTGGCTGTGCTAACTTTTTTATAATTAACTCTCTGTTCTTGCCCTTACCAGTAGCTACCCGTAGTAATGCACATATCTGCAATTCCCTCCCTTGGAGAGCAGTCCTTGTGGTTAAATGTTAAAGCCTGGAGGACTGTGATACATGTTTCCCTTGCTTTATGCTGTACATGTGTTCCTGGAAAATGGCGCGTAACTCATTCGCATAAAGGAAACCCACTTTACAATGTAACAAATAGGGATACGTCCCAAAACTTCCATTGTACAGATCCCCAGACCAATTTCTACCACTTTTGCAAGACAGTTTTGGTACTCGCCAACAGCACACACACAAGCACAGGGCACTATTATAATGGGAATGGGAACTACAGAAACATGCATCACAGCCAACAAGCGAGGAGCACAGATTCACACAGGAGACTATATTTTGGCATGCGTCACTCCCACAGTGCACCGCACAAAGCAGCTGACTGCAGGTTTCCACCATACTAATTGCGTAAGGGTGAATTTACCTCACATACAATGAATAAGAGTGAATTCACACACGCAGAACCTGCATAAAGCGGGGGAAACCTGTGTTAGAGCCATTATTCTAACTTTCAGGGAAACTCCAAAGCAAACAAAGTACTGCCCTGCCCTGCTTTTATCTTATGCTGGCCACCCCTTGGCCAGAAGAAATGAGGAATGTTTGTCAAATGATCTTGGTTCTCTTCTGGGGCTGACTTCGCTGCCCCCCTGCAGTCCCTTGTGCCACTGGCTGCTGTTGCAGGGTTTTCAAATGCTGGTTCTGTGGTGCTGTGTAAGATGAAGTGCCCTCTCTCGCGCATCTTAAAGAGAGAATGGGGGGCAGGGGCTGGAGTCCCATCCAGGGCTCCTGAAAGGGGGTGTTAGCGATGCAGACAGCTGAGCAGGGGAAATCTTACTGTCCATGACTTTTATGGATTGGGGACAGGTGAAATAAATGAATATAGTGATGCAAGAGCCGAGTCTCAAAAAGGGAATACTAAAATTTGGCTCCATGTGCCTGGAAGGAATGGAAAAGGGGTGTGGGGAGGAGCATGAGAGTTGAAGCAAGTGCAGTTTTACCTTCTCTGGTTGGCTTTCCTGTTTGAGTTGACACTGCCACCCAGGCTGGTTTGCATGAAATATTCTGGATTGAATGAACAGTGACCTATAGACAACTTGTCAGCTGACTTACAGGTGTTTGCCTTTCCTGTGAACCTGGTCCTTCTCTAGATATACTCATTTTAAAATGTGTCCTGCTGCCTGCCTGTGTGGGAGCTTGGTCTACAGCTCACTGCCCAAGTGTCAAGTGTCCTGAGCTAAGCAGTTAGGAAGTTGGCCTTCTGGGCAGGGTCATCCAGAAGCTGTGGGATTATCAAGGAGGTTGAGTATTGTTTCCTGAGGCCACTCTTCTCTAGGTTCCTGTTGAACTAGTGTCCAACTATGGAGATTCTGTGGTGCTGGAGGAACAGAGGTGGAATTGAGCCTCTGTGGATCATCAGTTGTTAGCTGATGGCCATGAGGGTGCTGTGGGCGGTTTGCCAGGAGTGATACAGGTGGGATTAGCTGCGGTGCCAGGCTGGGTCACGCTCTGCACGAGCTACCTCCTGAATGGGAAGCAGCAGAGCCTCCTGGGCACAGCACTGCCCGTGGGCTGCATGCAGGCAGTGCTGCCATTTTGGAGTTCGTTGGGTCAGGCACAGTGCTGTGGGAAGGCCACTATGCCGCTTCCCAGTCAGGAGCTAGCGTGAGCAAAGGTGGCTTGAGTGTGTGCAGCCTGCCCTGCAGGAGGGCCACGAGGCTGGCTGCCTGTGAGGCCTTGTGTGGAGGTGTGTGTCTGTGTGAGTGGAGAGGCGGGGATTTCAAAGGTACTTCTAAGTGCATGAGTCATGCACAAAATGTTTTTACATTAGCTTGTGGCCAGTTTGTGTTGGTGAATTGCGCTTCCCTCTGTTCCTTTTGCAGTTCATAGGACAGGAAATAGAAATACTTTATTCATCCTCTGTTTGTTAGTGGAGCTTTGTGCTATCTAACAGCTACTGCCTTTTTACAGCAGTTAAGCTTGTTCAAGTGCTGTGGGATCTCTCTGGGCAGAAGGCGCTGTTTACTTGTTTAGTGCAAGAGCCATCAGTTCAGGACTCTGGGGAATGCTGGCAGAACCTGTTCCACTTGCCCAGGCCTGGTTAGTGAGTGTAAATCCTCGCCTCAGAATACCTGGTAGAGGCTATGACTCCTGTACAGAGGCGGTGTGACTCGTTACTGGATGAAGCCAGAAGGAGAAAGGCAGTCAAGTGTGGCAGAGAATGCATTGGGCAATGCCCTTCCAGGGGTTGCAAAATGCACTTGCCAGTGGAACGCAAGAAACTTCCTCTTGCGATTGTGGTGGGGGGAGGAGTAACCAAACCCCAACGTTGATCAATGAGTCCCAGCTTTCATTTAAAAATACAGAAGGCATCTGTGAGGAGCCCCACTCATGCAAAGGCATGTCAATGAATGTATTACCAGGGAGATGGGGCAAGAAGCAAAGTAGGAACCATTTAAAATAGTATACCATGCTATGGGGAGGAGGAGGCCCCACGTCCTGGGCAT
>NW_017728998.1:257220-261935 GCF_001723915.1 Gavialis gangeticus | reverse complement strand
CCAGGGAGATGGGGCAAGAAGCAAAGTAGGAACCATTTAAAATAGTATACCATGCTATGGGGAGGATGCTTCACCTAATTAACTAGCTGGTGTCTTGCTCCATTTTCCTGTCCCAAATCCCTCTTGCTTGGTGTTTCTGGCTCACTTCCATGTTGTTGCTGTGTACGCTAGCTTTATCCTCCTGTAAACCCTAAAGGCCTCAGACAGGTTTGAGCTGTTGTGTTTGTTAACCCCTGTGCCAAGCTGACATGGGGTGATCTGTTTAACTCTCTGCTTGTCCTTGATCACAGATACGCTCCCACCGACCCCACCACAGTATATTTTGTGACGTGAAGGAGCAAGTTTGATTAGCCTTGGAGAAAGATGGGTGAAAACCCGCAAAACTCATCTGGACCACCTTCTCCTATGTGATGTTTCTGTTGGCGTTGTCTCTTCTGTTTGAGGAGTTCTCATTCTCTTTAGTGTTGGAAAATCACTGCCTTTCTGTGTCTGGGGGACATGAATCTTCTAATGGAGTTAAGATTTCCCGTGTATGCTCTAAAACCTTGTGCAAATAAAACAAAGCCGTCCTTAGAAAATGCGCACTGGGTGGATTAGGAGCCAGTGAATGTAGAATAGGTTGTTGGTGAAAAAAGCCTCCACTTTGTGTAAGTGAAGCTGTAATCCAAGCCTGTTGTGCTGGATACTGAATGTGGTACAGGGAAGAGCCTGAAGCCCCGAGTAAATGTTTAGAATGTTTTGTTTTTGAAAATGGGGAGGGAGGCAGGAGTGGGGAAGGGGAGACATGCACAGACCCATTGGCCTCCCCGCAGGCTTGTTTGTTTTGTGAAGAAAGCAAGGATCTGTCCCAAACCTAGGTTAATAGGTGTAATATTAATGAAAGGCATGTCACTGAATTGCAGAGATCAAGGTTCTGAATGCTGGAAAAATAAACAGTAGCTTTATTTTATCAAAGTGCCCTTCATGATGCCCTCTTCAGCACTTCCTCATGATTTTGCCTGGGCTGGGCAGGAAGTTTGGAGCATGCTGGTCACAAATGCAGCTCAGGAAACAGTTCACATCAGATGACTCCCAGTGCCAGACTGTTTTGGCAGTTAAGAAATGCAGCCGCATAATTGGTCCCGTGTCTGACACACAGCTAGTAGTTATTTTTTAATTGTTTGTCCTGTTTGATTGCTAGCATCCTTTAGCAGTGATGAGGAGGAAGGTTCACCTTTTGAGGTCTGTTACCTGCAAGTGACTGCTCTGGTTATAGGAATATAGGCCTGGAAGGGACCTCTGGGTTCATTGGACCCAGTCTCCTGCTGCTGCAAGCAACCCTGCACAGCCTTGTGAAGCTCCATTTTGAAACTTGCTGTGTTTCTTTCCCCTACTGCTCATAATAGCTGTGCCAGCTCCCCTGGTAGTGAGAAACCTTCTAATGTTCAGCCTAGATGTAGTCATGGCCAGTTTATACCCGCTTATTCTAGTGCCAGCATTGTCCTTTACCTTCCCCTGTGTTTTAAATCCCTGATGTCCTTATAGAAAGTAATTGCATTCCCTCTCAACCTGCCTTCCTTAGCTAAACAAACAAGGTCTCTTGGCCTCCTTCCTTACCACAGGCTGAGCATTCACTATGCTGATCATCCTTGGAGACCTTGCCTTTGTAGCCAACTGGGTGGCGAGGTTTGGGTCTGTCACATTGGATACCTGGGTCATGTTCCCATCTTTTCTGGCTTCTCAGAGTCGTGCGGCGCCTTCCCAACAGCGATTATGAAGGATATGGGGTTATTAATGTCCTGGCAAAGGGTATTTTGATTTTTATGCGAGATGCTGAAGTGAAATGCTGGTGTACCTTGTGCTCAGTGCTGTATGGTGTTCACTGGTGTTGGTGCACTGCCAGGAAACAAGCACTGCTACGCAAGGCTGATTGGAAGTGGCCAGTTATAACTTGGCCCAACTTGGAAAGATTTTCATGAGGGCAGCAAAAGGCACTGCCCTGACCTCAGGGCTGTTCTTGCCAAAACTGTCTTCAGCCGCCAGGGATTAGATCTCTTGGAGTTGCCAGAATTTGCCACAATAGTGTGAAGCAACTGTTATATCTGTTGTTGTGCTCCTATTGTATCTAAATGCAAGCTGTCAAAAACTCCCTTTTCAGGGAGGGAGCTTGGCTCTTGTCATGCAGCTGAGCTTGGCTGTTTTTCTGTCAGGTTTTTTTTTCCACCCCCCCTTTGGCTTTATTCTTTAGTAAGGAAGAATATGTTAGGGTAACAAACACAAAGTAAAATCCTATTGAAGACAACATAGTGCACAGTTTTGACATGGATTAGCAGGCTGAACTACAGACTACTGGGGGAATTGGGATTCACCTTGTCCTGTTAATTTTCCAGTGGTCGGTCCCTGAGTTTGATAGCTTGCATAAGACTGTGAATGGTCTTGTCTCTAGGGTTTTACTGTGTTTGCTCCAGGTGAGTGCATCTTCACTCTCTTCTTTCTCTTAGTTAGTATACAGCTCTCTGGAGAGTAGTCCTTTGCTCTGAATTAGCAGAGTGAGCCAGCACCCAATCTCGTTTAGGGATACAGGGGCACCTGGCAGGTTGATGTGGTAAGAACAGGAGGATACTTCCCAAGTGTTATTTATGGGCAAACCCTGTCTGGCTGACCAAGTGTTATGCCGACACATTTCATGCAGTGCTGCTCAGAATACCCCAAGCAACTAGTCTCTTTGCGGTACGAGGTTGCGGGGTGTGTGGCGATCCAATCGATGGAGTCTGTGCCAGATTGCAAGGCTGTGTTGCTGAGCACAACACAGTTGGTACAAGTAGGTGAGCTATGATCCTCTTGCTGTCCCTGCAGTTTGCAGACCGAGAAAATTTTGAGGATTGTTCTCCCTGAATGCCAAAGGCAGGTTTAGAGAACATGTGAAATGAATTTCCCAGTTATAGAGCAGTCTGCTGAAATTGTTGCAGTGGCTCTCAGTGTCATTGGGCTTGAGGCCCCCTCCATAACTCTTGTGAATTGAGCGGCACCCAATTTTGAAAACAAATTTATCTACCAGTATTACAGGGCTTACTTCCTTGGAGGGGACGGGGCAGGCAGGGACAAGCCTGCCCTTATTTGCTTATCTTCTTGCACCTCACAAAGGATTTGGTAGCACTGCTGGGAAGGCATGTTCCCTTCTGGTCAGACAGCCCATTCTGTATCCTGTCTGGTAAGATGAGAGCACTTGGAGTTCACATGGCACAGACTTTCTTTGCACTCTCTCCTTACTGACTGGCTGGCTGCACTGTATAATGTGACAGACTTGTTTGTTTTAGAAAGGACTGTTCTGGCAGGCGTGGATTAAAGGGACAGCATCAACTTGAATAATTTAAAAGGGCTCTTTGAAATGTGTCCAAGCCACAAAAGCAATCCACGTATATGCTTTTCTAGGAGGAACTATGTGAACCTGGACTGTTAAATTTGACTACATTAATCCCTTGTCTGAAATCTGCCTCTGTCTGACTTTGTTATCAAAACCAACACTATTTTTTACAAAAAATGTGGATGTTTCCCAGATTGCTGGTGAACTTGTGTTTGCAGGTACCTGTGTGTGGCCTTCCTGGAAAAAGCTGCTAGTTGTGATCACTAGGATATTCTTTGGAAGATTTTTCCAGGTGCATTTCCTGTATCCTTCCTTCCCCCCTTGCTCCCACATCTCAGCCAGGTGAGGTAGGGGACCCATATCAGTTTTGTACTTCCAGTGGCTGACTTAATGCATAACAGTTGGTCTGTTGTGGTCACTGTGTGTTGTGAAAGGGGGACAGTAGGTATGAGGTGAGCTCCCTTGATTCTGAGGTCTTTATTGACAAGCAACCTGCAGTGAATTTTCTGATCCTCTCTGCACCCACAGGATAAGGAACCAAGCTGTCTGTTTGAAACCTGAGAAAGTTGTGTGGTTTTCTCCTGCTTACATATTTTTTCCCCCCACTTTTTCTAGAGGATGCCAGCCCCCATCAGACTGCGGGAGCTGATCCGGACCATCCGGACAGCACGGACCCAGGCAGAAGAGCGCGAGATGATCCAGAAGGAGTGTGCTGCTATTCGGTCGTCCTTCAGAGAGGAGGATAACACGTACCGCTGTCGGAATGTGGCAAAGCTGCTGTACATGCACATGCTGGGCTACCCAGCGCATTTTGGCCAGGTAAGTTGGGCTGGCACAGGCTTCTCTGCCACATCTGTTGTCTGTCTTTGAGGATGGGTGGCAGTCCTGGGGGCCTTTCTTGATGTCATTCTTCTGGATCTGGACCAGCCAGTCCTGCTGCAGTTAAGTGAGTATATTCAGATCAGAACCTACCCATGGTTGCCCAGGCTCAGATAAAAAGTATTTTGAGTTCCCTGAAAACATCCATCTTTCAGTGTGGTCTGGCTGTGGAGCATGGGTTTGCAGTAGGTCAGTGTTTCTTGAACTGTAGCCCAGAAAACCAAGTGCCCAGTCTGTCTAGTGTCCTGTCTTTGGGTACAAGGGCATGTGCTTCGGAGGAGGGGTATGGAGCTTGTTTGTGCCCAGGCACAAAAAGACAGATCTCTCTGCCCTATCTTAGCTAATGTGACTTGGAGAATATTAATCCATATAAATTCCTAACACCATTTAGGAGTTGTCCTAAGCTCTTGGTCTCTCTTGTGGCTGTTCAGTTGTAGTAGGATTCATAGAGGTTTGGGTCCGAAGGGACCTCAGTAGATCATCGAGTCTGACA
>NW_017728998.1:247817-257039 GCF_001723915.1 Gavialis gangeticus | reverse complement strand
GTATGAGGGGGAAGAGGCCAGGGGAAGTGTAGACTAAGAATTCTTACAGAGTGCCTCACCCTGGAGCTGTCATGTAATCATTGTGAAAGAATCTGTCCTTTAAAGTTCCTTTCTGGTTGTACCTCAGCTAAGGGCTTTTAGGGTATGAGCATGAGCTGCTGCGCAGCACATACCGAGATAGATACCTGTGCTGGCTTCAGACAAATTGTTAAGTTCTGTGTGGTATGCTACTTGAGTCCTGGAAATTCCATGACTGCATCAGCAGGATGGAGCACCTTTCAGATGAGGCTGCATTACGTCTTTTTTGGGACTGGCTTAGTTGACTTAGCTTGGATATCTTTACACAGCTCTGCATTGTGTTATGAAAACTATCCTGTTTTCCCAGGGTAGTTTTCAGCCTGATTCAATGGAATTTAAAAAGTCTAGACCCATGGCTGTCTCCTTGGAGGTTACTACTTGTCCTTGGTGTGAATCCGTTTGTGGTCTGACTTGCAAGTCACACTTGTGTGCAGAAAGAAGTAAAGGCACCAAAGCTGCACTAGGTCCCAGAAGCCCTTGGTGTGATTGGAGCAGTGAGCCTATACAGGGCAAGGTGAAACGGTCCTGCCCAACATAACACTCCTTGTTCTGTCCTTGGGTTGTTGACTTCCTCTCCCATGATACAGGGATGTTGTCCTCCAGTTGGAGCCACTGTCAAAGCAACTTTTGTTTATACCTTGTCTTAATAAGATTAGAGACATGTGACTAATTCATGTAGCCAAGCACCTTGGCTAAAGAGTGGAACTTGTTGCTATAGGAAATCATTAAGGCTAAGAACTTGAAAGCTTGAAAAAGGGATTAGATAGCCACATAGCTACTGAGAATAATTGACAGACTTCAAAATGGATATTAAACTTGACTGGACTAGCCACAGGCATGCCTAAGTGGGATTCCTGGCTGTGGTACACAAGTGGGACTCAGTCACCTGATGGTTGCATCTTGCTTTAAACTGACCCTTTTGTTTCACAACTCAAACTACTTTCTAATTGCAGACGCTAGAATGATGGGGGGATAGGGCAGCTTATTCTGTATTGCTGCAAAGAGTTCTGATGGAGAGGGGCTGCCCTACTGGCCTTTGGTTCTGATCTAATTTGGCAATTCTTGTATTCCTGTACTTGGCTGCAGTGAAGATTTTCACAAGAGGCTCCAAGGCAGTTGTATGCAAACCTTTGACCATCCTGCTTCATTAGAGCTTGGTGAAACTGGCAGAGTATTGGCTTCTCGAAGGAGTGGCTACCGAAGAACTAAGAAGCCTAGAGGTGGAGCGTGAGGGCATCTGCTTTGTGGCAGGATCTTGGAACTGCCTAAGAGTAGTGTTACCCAACAGTGGAGCCTTCTGGGCTCTGGGCAGTTCAGTACTTCAGTCCCTGAAGAGAGCAAACTGGGAAGGGAAGCCACACGAGTGGGGGAGGTGATCTTGTGAAGGTTGAAGAGAGAGGTTGACTTGGGCTAGTTTCCCTCTTTCTCAGTTCTAAGATGCAACTGAGTTTCTAGATTCATCAGCTTCAGGTCTAGAGGGGGAGGTCCCCAAAATGAAAGCCTAGTATGACAAAGATGCCAGGCAAGGTGACAGCAGATCTGCTTGCCTTTTAGTCCTAGATGTGCCATGTCTTCCTGGCATATTGATTAGAAAAAGATAGCAGACTTTTTTCATCACCTTCCCTTTTAAATGAAATGGATATACTATTATCAGGGTTTCTTCCATTAACTAGATACAGCGAGAGCTGCAGCCTGGTAATGTTACTCAGCAGTGCTCTGCTTGAAGCCACTGTGCATATATTTGTACGCACAGGAAATTGGAGCTCACCAGCTGTTTCTTAGGGTATCTACAGTCCTGTATCTTTCTCATCCGCAAGTGTCTGGGGATAAATCCCACAATGCCCTATTGTGGTCAACTCAGTGTTTCTTTAAAACTCATTCTCAAAAAGGAATGACTTAAGTTGCTGGTTCTGTCTGCTGCTTTTTAGTCTCTACACATTATTGATTCTTAGACTGTAGTTCATGAAGTCTTAGCAAATTAAGAGAATTGGAGAGAGAGTGTTCTACACTTGGTCTCTGGATGGCTTCTTCCAGGCTCATATATTCAGTTGCCTTTTTTTTGCAGGTGGCCCCTGATTCTCTCACTCTCTTCAGCCTTGTATTCCTGAACTGCCTTTGTCATCTTCCACCTAGTCTGACTCAGTAGCACAAATTGTGCTCGCTTCTGTCCTCAAGCTTTCTCTTCTCATTCTGTTTTCCATGCCCAAGACCAGGGTATCCATGTTTGGCTTCTCATCCCTTACGGCTGTCAGTAAATCCAGCCGTAATGTTCCTCATGAAGTGCATCCTTTGCCATAGCTGAAACTTTGCCTATGCCTTAGACATCTTGTCCCATTCACATGTGAAAATTATCTTCCTTACCAGTGGTTGAACCCCAATGCTAGTTTCCTTTCGCTGTCCACATCAAGCTCAGGCTCCTCATCCTCTTTTTCAGTGCCCTGCACTGTCCTGCCCCACCAATGTTCCTTCAGACTCTCCAGACATTACATAGTAGCATCTAACTGCTCTTCATGTCTCCTTCTGCGCTGGCCCCTAGCTTCTGGTATTCCCTCTTGCACTGTGCACATTCTCCCTTGAAACAGCCCTGTCACGAGGCTCGTCAACCCTAGTCTGCCACAGAACTGCGCTGCTGCTTTTCAAAGCATTGGAAGGAAAAACAAAGTTCTGCCTCCTCCCAGCTCCAGTGCTGTTGCAGGGTACAGGAAATACCTCTTCCAAATGGTCTGTCCTTGCGCGGGCACCAGACCAGGCCTTTGTCTAGGTTTCAGAGTGGGAAGACTCAGCAGTATGTGGGTTGATCCCTTTGTTGGGAATAGCTCTCGGCTGCTCATGCCTGACTGCCTGCATGCTGGTTAGTGTTCCTGTTGGCAGTAAGGCACTGTAGTACTTGACAATAAGTTGGTAGGGTGGCTCTGCCCTGGCTGAGCTTGCCTCTGGCTGACTCATTTGTACACACCCTTACAGTGTTGTGTGGTCTTGTGCCAGGTCTTGAATTAACTTTCTAAAAACAGTTTAGTATGATTGGAATGTGTTTGATTGCCATGACATGGGTCAAGAGATGCTGGTGTAGATCCTGGCCCTGCTACTGACTTGCACAGACCTTTGCTATTTAAAATGGGGAAGACACTAGCCCACTTCTATAAAGCATTTTGAAATACTGGATGGAGCAGTCTCTAAGCTTATGAAGTGGTTGCTCTTGAAATACAGTCCATACTGACATACCTCTCTCTTCTTTTGCAGTTGGAGTGCCTCAAGCTTATTGCCTCTCAGAAATTCACAGATAAGCGCATCGGGTACTTGGGTGCCATGCTACTGCTGGATGAGAGACAGGATGTACACCTTCTTATGACCAACTGCATCAAGAAGTAAGGCTGCCCTTTGCTTCCCCACTGCAGGTGCACGGAGGCATTCCAGCACCATAGCAATTCCTGGCAGCAATTTCTGGGATGTCTGTTTTCTAATGGCTTTTAGCAAAAAATGGGTGTCTTCAGTCTGGGAACTCCTATTTCATTGACTGTGTCAGGCCACTGTTGTGTTCTCTTCTGTATTGGGGGCTGCTCAGCTCCTTTAGAAGGAGGAGGCTGCTACAAATTGCTTTGATCCTGCAGGGTTCCAGTTGTGGTTTGTATGGCGCGTACCCTTTGCATGGACCTTCCCTGTTCCTTGGACAGTCACTTTTTTTGCTGATGTTGCATAACTGAGAATAGGAACATCTTGCTTCTAAAGCTTTCCCTAAGGAAGCTGAAAGGGCTGAAATTGGCTTCATACTGCTGGCAGAACAGCTTCTGGAAGCACTGGGAGAATGGTTACCTTGCAACAAACAAGCTGCAGTCGAGCAGGTCTGGGATTATGCGGTGTCCTTAGTCATGGCTACAATGTGGGTGGACCTTGAGTCGGAGGATGGGGTTGTAATACAGCTGCAACTTGTAGTGTTCTTTCCCACCTCTGAACAGGGCTGGAGAGAAAGATGGTATGCTTCTCAGCGGGAAAGCTTTGATTTGCATCAAGATGCAGGAAATCCTGTTGTTGAGACCTCAGCTTAGAGGTGGGGAAGGCTGGTGAGGCCTTCCATGGAGTATTGTGTCCAGTGTTGACTGCTGCAATTCAAGGAAGGTGTGGACAGATTGGGAAGACTTCTTAGATTTTGAGCTCTACGGCAAGAGTGATGGCCTTGTTCTGTGTCTGTAGTGCAGTAGGATCCTGGCTTATGACAAATTTCTAGATGCTGCAGTAATAGAGGTAGTAATTAATTTGGCAAAGGCTTGTGTGTAGAAGTGATTGAGTGCGGTGACATAACCAGAAGAGCAAAGTTAAGGTTGCCACACAGCCTGTGGTAGTCGTCATAATGTTTGCGGATGGATGAGTAAAGGGCACATGCTGTTCAGCGGATTAACTTTTCATTGCCTTGTTTGTATGGATTTGTCAGGCATGTTTTGTACCTAGCAACCCCACTGCTTTGCATCACTCCTTTTAGTATCAAATAAGCATTTATAAAATGCTTTGAAAAAGAGTTGTGTGTTGGATGGTGTGGGTGAAAGTCTTGCAGAAGATAGAAGTACTGGTGCTGATAGTTATGTGCTCTCAGTCCCCAATGGATCAGGGACATTGGTGGATGGGGAAGAAGGCTGTAATCATTTGCCAAAGGTAGAAGCTATTATTGTCTACCCTGCTGGCTCGGGTAAGGTGCAGTAATAGCCACATGCTCTGAGTTACCTTGGGAAAGCTGCATGTCTCTTCCTTCCTGCTGCTGGTGTGATTTGCATTAGTATAGCAGCCCAAGGTCAGGTATACTGGGGTTGTCTCTCCTAACCCTGTGTATTTTTAAACAAGTTTTGCTAGCTTTAACAGAGTCAGGATCCACCTCTTCATCAAGTTATGAACAGACAGTATTTCTAAAGGTGATCAAACAAGAATGAAATAAGTAGGGCTGCCAAGGCAGGTATGAGCTAAATTCAAAGGCTTTTGAGGTGAATGTAAAATATAGGGAAGAGATCAACCTACACACAAAATTGGGAAGGCATAGAAACTGTTAATGAAAGATCACTGATAGGCAGACTACTTTTGGAGGAAAAAACTGGGACATAAATTCCTTTTTAAGCATATAGTTAAAGTGGTGTTCTAAAATAGTTACTGTTGGGCATCTCCATGATGCATGCAGAGACCTTGTCAAACTGTTTCTGGCACTAGATTCTTCCCCATTGTGTTGTCCCTTAACTGAAGTCTGGGGATCTTGGTGAGCTTTTTATTGATTTGTTTTTAGGGTAACATTGGTACAGGTGGTAGCAAATCCTTTTCTTGCTCTGGGCACTTAATTTTATGGCAGGATGGTACCCTCTAATAGATATTAGGTCGCCTTGAGAGCTCCAATAACAGTGCCTCTTCAACAATTACTGGATCATGTATGGTGGATGCAACTGGTTGGATCATTATTCTCATCAAGTAATCCTCGATGTCTCAGCATTTGGTTGGGAGGAGATATCGGGTGGGGTTTCCCAGGGGTCTGTCCTGGGTCCATTGTTGTTTAATATCTTCACTAAAGGTTTGGCTAATGGGATCGAATTCATGCTGAGCAGAAGTTGGCAGATGAGAATAGGATGGGGTTCAATGTAGGCAAATGCAGGGTGCCACACCTTGGGAGAAGGAATCCACAGCCTGCAGACAGGCTGGGGAGTTCCCCCCCTTTAAAGCACAGAGGCGGAATGGGATCTTGGAGTCATTATTGATTCCAAGATGAACACGAGCCACCAACGCCAGACCGCAGCCAGTAAGACCAGCCATACCTTGTCGTGCATCCAAAGATGCATCTCAAGCCGGTCCAGAGAGGTGATCCTTCCCCTCTATGCGACTTTGGTCAGGATGCAGTTGGAGTACTGCGTCCAGTACTGGGCGCCGCACTTCAAGAGGGATGTGGCCAGCCTGGAGAGGGTTCAGAGGAGGGCCACCCGCTTGGTGACAGGGCAGCAGGGCAGGCCCTACGAGGAGAGAGCGAGGGACCTGAACCTCTTCAGCCTCAGCAAGAGGAGGCTGAGGGGGGACCTGGTAGCTGCCTACAAACTCATCAGGGGAGATCAACAGCAAATAGGTAGAGCCCTTTTCTCCCTAGCACCATCTGGGGTGACAAGGAACAATGGTAATAAGCTGATGGAGAACAGGTTTAGGTTAGAGATCAGAAGACCATTTTTTACAGTTAGGGTGGCCAAAATCTGAAACCAACTTCCCAGGGAAGTTGTTCTTGCCTCTACCTTGGACAAATTCAAGAGGTGGTTGGATGATCACCTGTCTGGGGTCTTGTGAACCCAGCATTCATTCCTGCCTGTGGCAGGGGGTCAGGTAGATTTAGGCTAGATATCAGGAGGCGCTACTTCATGGTCAGGGCGACTAGGATCTGGAACCAACTTCCAAGAGAAGTGGTGCTGGCTCCTACCCTGGGGGTCTTTAAGAGGAGGCTAGATGTACACCTTGCTGGGGTCGCTTGACCCCAGTACCCTTTCCTGCCATGGCAGGGGGTCAGACTTGATGATCCGCTCAGGTCCCTTCCGACCCTAGAAACTATGAAACTATCTGTTCAGGTCCCTCCTGACCCTAGCTACTATGAAACTATACGTTGGGTGGAATCATGGATGCTTCAGAGGGAAGAGCTAGGATCTAGAATGATGTGGAGAAATGGTCCACAGTCAACCAGAAGAGGCTCAGCAAAGACGGGTGCAAAGTCCTGTTTTTGGGACAGAATAGCTGCATGCACAAATACAGGCTGGAGAATGACTGACTGGCTAGGCTGCAGTGTTGCAGAGAGGGACTTGGGGGTGTTAGGGGAGTTGCATGGGACCGACCATAGGCCGAATATGAGCCAACAGTGTGCTCTTATTGTGGTGGTGGTGCAGGGCAGGGGTAGCCAACAGCATCCTGGGTTGTATTAACAGGTATGTTACTTGCAAATTGGGGAAAGTGACTTTTCTGCTCTATTCTGCACTGGTGAGGCCTTACCTGGAGTCATGTCCAGTTTTGGGACTCACTTCAAGAAGGATGTGGACAGTTTGGGAAGAAAAGGATTGGGGCCTGGGAAATGAGACCTATGAGAGGTTGAAAGAACTGGGGTTAGTTAGATGGGGGAAGAGAATAGTGAGTTGGGATTTGATAACTGTCTTCACATATCTGAAGGGTGATTATAGAGACGATGGAGATGGGCTTTTCTCTGTGGCCATACAGGACAAGACTAGGCACAATAGCCTCGAGATGGAGCAGGGGGAATTTCGGCTGGAGATTAGGAGGAACTTTTTCTGACAGTGAGGGTGGTCAGGCATTGGAATGGGCTACCTAGGGAAGTTGTGGAACCTCTATCCTTAGAAACTTTCAAGAGTGGTTAGACAGATACTTAGCTGGGGTGGTTTAGTCAGGAATGCTTCTGCTTTGAAAAGGGTGCTGGACTAGATGACCTTGTGAGGTCCCTTCCAACCTGACTTTCCTATGATCTTTTAAGCCGTGTCTTGTTGAGCAAAAGTCCTGTTCTCTGCATTCTCTCCACCTGCAGTCCCATGTTCAGATTCACACATGAACACCAGCCAGTCTGCCAAGCCTCTGGGAGGCTGTTTTGAAAACTTTTGAATCAAAGTAACTTCTGTAACTCTGCCCTCCCTGCCACTTCTAACCAGCGCATGCAGCCGTGCGTCTAATAGTAACAGACATTGACTCGCTGTGAACTTGCATCCTGTATTATTGCATAGGGGAAAGGGGATGAAACTGGTGATCATTTGTGATAAGGGTCGCTGGCTTGCTGACCTCCACTCTGGTAGGGTTCTTCTGCCCTGGCCTAGGACTGCCACAGATGTATAGTGCACAACTGTTTCTCATCCCAAAAGTGAAGACCTTGCACCCTTGCTGCCTAAAAACATAACTCCTTACCTTGGTGATAGTCACCTGCGTGGAGACCCTTCTGGTTTGTAGAAGGTTGGAAGGCTCCTTCCTTCTCTCCCCATCTTGCATGAAGCAGAGATGGCCTCTGCACTGGCTGAAGCACCTGTGGCAGAAGGAACATCCAGGGAGGAGCGGCTGGGGACCATCATGCTCCCAAAGGAGGAAATGACGTTGTGCATGGCTGTGGTCCTCCCAAGTTGGTCCTTGTGCCCCAGTGCTGTGATACCTACTTGATAGTTCTTGCAGGATACCTGCTTGATGGTCACTTCCTTGTGACCTTCCCCTTGTGCCCTTTTCAGAAGGGAGTGTGTGGTGGCAGATCACTCTGTGTATGACCACTGCTCCCCACCCTTACTACAACAGCTTGGCTACCTGGCCAATACAACACTTTGCTTCCTAGCCCATACCTACAGTCTGAGCTCTCTCCTGTACAGAGTTCCTGTATGTGTATGCTGACTGGCTTGCTCATCCTTTCTCTTTGCAGTGACCTTAATCACAGCACACAATATGTGCAGGGGCTGGCACTCTGCACCCTTGGCTGCATGGGCTCCTCAGAGATGTGCCGAGACCTCGCTGGAGAGGTGGAGAAACTCCTCAAAACCTCCAACTCTTACCTAAGGAAGAAGGTACATGGGGAGCTCCCAGAGTACTCGCTGGCTAAAGTGTGGGCAGACAGCAGACCCTGAAGATAGCTAGTGTGCTAGGTGGTCTGGAGCACTCCAGCTGGATGTTACTTGAACGCCATGCCCTGGCAGAGGTAGAGGCCACAGATCCTCTCCTGAATGCAGAGGAAGGAAAGCCTAGATGGCAGCAGTACAGAACTCCTTACCTCACACATGTGCACCCTCTCACCTGCTGGGATCTTCCCTCTGACCTGGAGGAACGCTCCCAATAGTGTGGGGTAGTTAATTGATTGTCTTCTCCATTGTTGACCTTGATGCCTCCAGTTGCACCAATAAGGTTATCAGTTAAAATGTGGATGCAGATTTGAAGTTTTCTCAAAAGGCCGTTGGGGAAGAGCTCCAAAGACAGTATATATGTGAGCTCTGAATGAGATGGGGAGGCCACTGGCAGGTGCAGAGGCCCTAGCTGGGTAGGCACTGTTCTTGGCTGCCGCTGGGGGAGATACTCAGAGGAGGCTGGAAGCACCACAGGAGCATGTGTAGTGCGAACAGCCTCGTCTCTGACAGGAGGATGTGGAGGATAACCACAGATCATCATCCCCCCCCCCCC
>NW_017728998.1:224714-242817 GCF_001723915.1 Gavialis gangeticus | reverse complement strand
CAAAACTGAAATGTCCACAAGCCAAGAGCCAGGACTTGGCGGTCATGGGCAGGCTTTGCACATGAGAACAGGCAGCACATGTTAAGATAATGAACACACTTGTCTTGTTAGCTTTCATCTAGGAGTGGGCACCTCTGTGAAATCTCTGGTCCTGATGGCTATTCCTTGGAGTCAGCTGGCAACAGTCCACAGTAGGGAAGCGCTTAACAATGCTGCTTTCCTCTTACAGGCAGCATTGTGTGCTGTGCATGTCATCAGGAAGGTGCCTGAACTCATGGAGATGTTCCTGCCGGCCACCAAAAACCTGCTGAATGAGAAGAACCATGGTAATGTCAGCAGGCAAGGCCCTGCCTTGTCCCACCTGCTCCTCCCTGTAGGGATTGCATATACTTCCATCTAACCCAGCCTTTGGCTGAGAGCTATGAATGCTGTGTAGTTCTGTTTTTGTGACAGCAGATGCTTTGCATAGGGCAGAAGGCAAAGAGCTAGAGGTGATTCTTTGCTTCTGCAGGAAGCTGCACAACATAATCCACAGACACTGGTATTTCTGTTGATTTGCCAAAGCACTTGCTGCTTTTCTTTCAAGGCAGATGGTAAATAAGATAGTGACTGTATCTGATATGCTACTTAAAGGGCCTCTAGCAAAGTGGACTTTAATTTGTGGTACGTTTCTCCCTTGCAAGAATGGCCCTATGGGGTTCCATGTGAACCTCCTCTGACCTCAAGGCACTCTTGCGCAAGACCACAGACCTCCTGGCTGCTCAGGTTACAAGCCCCACCTGGGATCTGGCTTGTCTGTAATGTGACTGTATCAAGACAATGCAGTTGGAGCTGGTGAGCAAAACAGGATAGCGCTCAGCTTGTGTTCCCAGAGTGGCAGGATCTCAGTAGTGCTCTTGGGACTAGATGAATTGCATGGTTTTTGCAATGCAAAACAGGCTGCTGAGCAAGAAGGGGGCACTTTACATAGCTGTTCTTTGGACCCAGAACGGTCTTGGTCAGAGAATAACTTTTTTGCAAACTTGAAATGTGTTGTTTCGGATGCCGTTTTCTGCACTTCTCTTCTGAGTTGAAGTGCTTGTTCAGGTGTAGCATTTAAGGACAAATATCCAAACGTTGGACACCTTGTCCTTTCTTATCAAACCATGCATGACATCACATAGTCCATTCTCCTAGTTCACACATCTGCCCTCCCATGCTGTGGGAATAGAGGGGTATGACAGCAGCCCTGAGACAGGGTCAGCAAATCTAGGGAGTAAGAAAAGCAGCTCCATGCAAGTGCAGTGAACAGGTTTTGCTGCCTCAACATCTTACATTAGCCTGCATCTTGCTGTCTGCCTTGTCTGTGTAGCATATAATCCCCTCTAGACAGGGCCCTTTTCTGTCTAGCTGCTACTCCACTACAAACTATGTGTGCTTGCTGGCTTTTGGGGCCTGCTGCAAATGCAGTGCATCTCCTTTTGGACAGAATAGCTTAGGTGAGGGACATTATAGATCTGCAGCTTCTGTTTTCTGGTGTTTGTGGCTTTCATCTTTATCAGGCTGCAGCCTTTGTAAGATAAATGCAGCTAGTTTTGTTTCTGGCCTTACAGGTGTTCTTCACACATCAGTTGTCCTTCTCACAGAGATGTGTGAGAGAAGCCCAGACATGCTAGCACACTTCAGAAAGGTAAGTGCAAAGTTTCACTAGTGTTGCTGATGGTTCACATATTCTTTCTGGGCCAACATTGTACTTCCTTGTTCATGGCCAAAGGAGCATGAACAGAAGCTTGACCAAAATCCATATGTCTAGTTTTGAGTGAGGAACATGAGACTGCTGTATGATATGTGCTTCACAAATATTTTAACACATTATACACACAATTGCAAACTGAATTGGGAATCTTCCGTGTAATCATTCTGAGCGTCCTTGTGAAAGAGGTAAGTTGTTAGCAGCTGATGGATCACTTTTTCATGCATGTTCAGTATAAAACTTGCAGCGAGTTCTGTCGCGTGTATTCAGGGGAATCCCATTTCTTTTGTACCTGGTTGTACAAAGGCCTCAGGAATGGGATAGATTTTATCTCCTTCTGTGTAATTTAATGACGGGGGGCTAAAGTAAAAGTTACACTTCACACACGAACCTTAGTCTTACATGCTTGTCTTTGCACGTGCCAGATGTGAAGCACTTGCAATACAGTTCCTATCCACCTTGCAGGTGGTACCGATGGCCTTGCCCCAGGGTTGCCAGGGTAGCAGGCAAGAGTTCAAGAGCCAGCAGTGTCCTTCCCAGGGCTAGGAAGCGATGCCCTTCTGTTACAATACTCTCTACTTGGCACCAGTCTCTTGCCCCTGCCTGCTGTAACCTCTTGCTGTGTCTACTGCTTTCAGAATGTAACTGTAGAACTGTAACTCCTTCAGAAGTGGTTGGAAGGCCTCCTTGGCACATGGTTCCAATCCCTTTGGGCAAGGGAGGAACTGGAAGACAAGCAAAAGCTGATGGAGCCAGTTGCTGCGCTGACCACTCCTAGCGATGAGCTCCTTTTGGCCTGCGTGGCCAGTAAATGTTCTTTCAGAGGCTTGGGCATGTTGCCATGTTGGAGCTGGGGTTCTCCCTGCCCCCGGCCGTGTGTGCCAGAGGAGGGGAATGTGTGATGGGACGATGGAAGTGCTTGGAGCCGTTGCCCATCACTGTCTCTCCTTAGCGGCTAATGCAGCGCTGGGAGAGCAGTGAGGCACTCAGTCTAATGCCTGTACCAGGTCCTTGTTTTGGTTGCACTCTCTTCTAGCCATCTCTCTTGTGGTGGTTTATGCTGTGAACAGTATGACACTGGTCTGTCCCTAATGCCTGCTTCGTCTGTTTTGTCCCTCTTGTCTGTTTGGAATCCTGCTCTGTGTTAGAATGAGAAGGTAAGCGTTAACTTTTCTAGATGGTGCATGCTGGCGTGGGTCTGTAGAGGCTGCTTTGTCCAGTCACCACATGGAGGCATCATGCCTCAATGCTGCCTTCGTGACTGATGTCACATGCTAGTTCAGCCCTGCTGTCTAATATGTTTGTTGTGGTCCAGTCATGTCCTGTCACTAAATTCCTGTGTCTGCAGCAGCCCTGGATCTCAGTTGTAGCCACTCAGGTTGAACCTGCTTTGGTCTGTTGTTTGCTTGTTTGAGGAGTACTAGGAACCTCCTGGGGTGCTTCTGCACTGGAACCTGGGCATATTCTCCTTGCTGCAATGTGGGCTTTGCTTCACCAGCTCTGAGGAATTTGGACCCTGCCCTTTTATACAAGGGCCAGCAGGTCTAGTAGCCCTGGGAAGCATACAGAGGATCACAGGCCACCTTGTTCAGAACAGGCACACTCCACATACTTGGCTTATTCTCCTCACCTTGGAGCAGCTGGCTGTAGGGATGGAAGGTGGGGCAGCAACTGACCTTTATGGCTGTAGCCTTTCCCTCTGTTTGTCCTGTCATCAGTCCTATTCGCATGCCCTGTGCGCAACAAAGCCAAGTGTGAAGCGGGGCTCCAAGAATGCTCATGCACACCATGTCCTGTGGGAGAGGAGTCATTTGCCTGTCCCTTGCAGGCAGCTAATAGAAAACCACACCTCCCTCGGGTCTGAAGGAAATTGCCCTTTTCATTCCTTTCTGTGAGGGCCTCTGGAAGGCTTCCAAGGTCTTGGGGAGAGGCAGAAAAATGACAGAGCCAGCTGAAACCTACAAGTGGAAGTGGTCCTTGCCGGCAGAGCATCTTGATGGCATGGGACATTGCCCACAGTGTATGTTCTGTGCAGCTGGAGCTCTGCAGATCAGCTCAGCTCTGCACTGCTACCAAACTGCCAGACCCTGTCTGCTGACCAGTGCTCCTTCTCCGGAGCACACAGTCCCTGTCTCTGCCCCCCTCGGCAGCCTGCCAAGGTCCAGCAGTCAGTCCTGCTGGCAGAAAAGACTGCAGTGGAGGTGGCTGGCTAGGAAGTTATCATGCTAGCTTCTGTACTCACTGAAAAGAATGGGATGGGAGGGTTTAGTTTTAGTTTCAGCTGCAGAGCTACTAGATTGACTTTAACATCACTGCAAGTCACCTGGCAGTCAGGCTGCAGCACCACTGCACGAGAAAAGTTCTCATAGAAGGAAGAGAGTAAAACGGGGGCTGTTGCATTGCCACTCTCCTTCCCTGCCCACTCTGTGCTGTACCAGTCCACCTCTATTAGTAGCAGGAGGATTTTGGCAGGAAGTAGCTATTTAATAGGCCTCTGTTTATCTCCTATGCAGTGCGCACCAGCTGTGTGATGTTTTGTTGCAAACATACAGCAGGCCTGTAGCAACTGGCCTGTGGAATCCTGACCCCTGTACTGTGGTCACTAGCATGCGCCCTCATTGCCCTAATTGAAAAATGCCCCCGGAGCTATGTGCTGCTTCAGAACAGTGCCATTATGTTGCTCCCAGTCCTAGAGTTGGTCTCATTAAGGAGACCCCTGTCTCTGCTCGCTCCATCTTTAGCACTGTCAGTCAAGCTGTTGCATAGAGATGCCACTTTCCTAAAGGCAGACACAGGCTGAAATCAGGGTAGTTTGCTCCTGGGATTGAGAAGCTGTCCCCAGAGACCCAGGCCAGCACACCTGCAGGATCTAAGCTCTTGCTGTAATGTTCTAGCCCCCACAGTTCAAAAAGCTTCCAGGTGTGAGCAGAACAGGCTGCAGCATTGTCTTCCTGAATCAATGGGCAGTTTTGATGCTGTTGCTGCAGGTCAGAGCCTTGAATACAGTCAGTTTCACTGCTGCTACCCAGAACCTCTGAGCAGCAGTGGAAATGAGGGCAATTGGGCCAGCATCATGTGGGTAGACCTGTGAGAGCAAGGGCAGGGTTTGGTGGCAGGCTCTGGATCCAGCCAGGGAAATGCTGCCTGCTAATGGATTCTGGGGGAGGGAGACAAGGTGGAGAATCTCCTTCCAGGGTTTCTTGGACAATCCAAGAGGGAGAGCAGGAAAGAAAAAGCTCCTTCTTCCATCAGAGTTAGGGTGACCATTGCTAGATCTTCCTGCTTCTGCACTGTCACAGGGCCTTCAGGGTCAGGACTTTTTGTAACAGGAGTGTGGTCTCTTCCCTAGGGAACTGAGCCCAAAGGAGCCAGAGGGTGATGTGAAGGTGCTCTGCAGCCAGGTTGGGGACAGCACAGAAGTCCCAGCCCCCTCCTTTCCACCTGCTGCTGGCAGGGGGTTGCATTCTTCCTGTATGGCATTGAGAGCAGCTCTACAAATGTCTGTATTGACTGAGAGCTGGCAGGACAGCACTCTGAGCAGCTGTGGTGGGGGTCAGCACCTGGCCAGAGGTTTGGGTGTCCCCTTGCTGAGTCATGGGTATTCAGAGAAGGCTTCCCTAGTACCATGGGCTGGGCTACGTGAGGAAGGATCTGAATACTGCCCTCACATCCAAGTGCAGGGCTCATTCTTGGATCCCTACTTCAAAAGTGTGAGGAGGGTCTCACTGCATGGAGTTTCTGATGACTCTTTCTCTCTCTCAGCTTGTACCCCAGTTAGTTCGTATCCTAAAAAACCTTATCATGTCTGGATATTCACCAGAGCATGACGTGTCTGGGATCAGTGACCCCTTCCTGCAGGTAAGGACTGATGAAGCTTATGAATAGTTATATCTTCATCGCTGTTTTGGGGCTTGGCCTCTGTGCTCCTAGCACATTGTGCAAGCTCTTGGTTGGGGGAGGAGGGGGACGCAGCTCCTAGCCTCATTGGGGCTCTCCGTTCTGTTTCCTGGTCCTTGTGGTTCTGGTTGGAGGGAGGAGACATAAGCACAGTAAAAATTGTGGACCTAGGAATGATCCCGTCAAGGGAAGAGAGCTCAAATCCTCCTCTCTGCTCTAAAGCAGATGACTGGTTTCATTGCCAGATCAATATCTGACCTGCGTCTCCTGTGCTTGTCTGATGTAATGGAATTTCCTGCATTTTGTCCTTCCAGGTGCGGATCCTGCGGTTACTAAGGATTCTGGGACGCAATGATGATGACTCGAGTGAAGCAATGAATGATATACTTGCACAGGTGAGGCCTGCCAGGCTAAGCTGAGATTCAGCCAGAATTGTCCCTTTTAACTTAATTTTGCTACTTTTAGTGAGTGTGGTTTCCCAGTACTTCACATGGGATGACTGGCCTTTCCCTGCAGCAACGGGTGGTGGCTCTCATTATGCAACTGTGGGCTCCTAGGGGCTGTGATTTTGTCCTGGCAAAAATAGATCTGGGTGTGTGGGAAGATAGTGAATACTGGTGGGCTGCTGTGCACCTTCCAGATACTGGCTATAGTTACTTTTTTGTTGGTTTCTTCCAGGTCGCCACCAATACAGAAACAAGTAAAAATGTGGGAAATGCCATTCTCTATGAGACTGTGCTGACTATCATGGACATCAAGTCTGAGAGCGGACTGCGAGTACGTAGCCCTTACCCTGGTGCTCTTTGCCAGGTGCATGGGAGGTTAGCTGTGAGGTGACTGATTCAGTGGAGCTCATCTCCTGGGGCTGGGCATGCCAGAAAGCCATGTGAAAGCTAACTGTTACGCTCAAGTAGTGGGGCCCAGAGTGAATTCACTGCCTCTGGGGGAGAGGCTTTTCTAAAGAGAGCAGCCTGCTGCTATGTATGGCATCTGGTTAGCTGGTGTATGGAGTTCTCTTCTGCCTCTCAGCTAAACCCCTGCTAGTAGCTTTGGCAGCAAGAAGCTGAGGGTTTGTGGAGTAGTGATGCAGAGTAGTAGTCTCCTGTGGACACTAACCATCTCGAACTCTTTCTGCAGGTGTTAGCCATTAACATCCTAGGACGTTTCCTGTTAAATAATGACAAAAATATTAGGTAAGTTCAATGGAGCATGTCAGAGGTGGAGGAGTATGTGGGACACTGTTATGTGAAGATTCTGCCAAAGCAGAGTAGCATAAGACCAAGTGGTGGCAGGTGCTGAAGGTGTGGATGTGGCAGACTGGCATTCACAACTATGGTATGCTGCTGTCCACGTATCTGATCCTGGCCATACGCTTCCTGGCCAGTGAGTCTGAAACTATTGCCTGATGTCCTGGAATAGTCCAGATAAGGCTTGTTCCAGTAGCCAATGAAGTTGCTTGCTTTCCTTTATTGGCTGAAGCAGCAGTAGGCAGTTTGATCTGGGCTGATATGAGGATTCCAGACTTGCTCTGCTTTATACACTGGACTATGTAGCAGACTACAGTATAGTCCTTTCACAGCACTGAGGAAGTGAGCTGAAGTTCACAAAAGGTGGTGCGCTCTATATATCTTATTTGGCCTATAAGGTCCATATTTACCCTGGCTTTTGCATGAGGACTCTGAGCCAGAGTGCCACTTGTCCAGGTGAATGAGCCATGTGTTTGATGGCAGCAGTGTAGCCAGCCTTCCAGGTTGAAAGGGTCTGATTTGACTCTGGTATGCAAATTGCATGCACCAGTTGGAGACCCTCCTTTGGGCAGGGCAGACAGCAGCATGCTACAGTTCCTTTGGCTCTCAGTGGTATGGGGCCATCCATGTTGCTTTGTCAGAGAAAGGCTAACATTTTTACAGTGAAAGAGGATGACTAGAATTAACGTGGGATTCTGCCTTGTGTTCTTATTCCAGATATGTTGCCTTGACGTCTTTGTTGAAAACAGTGCAGACAGATCACAATGCGGTCCAGCGGCACAGAAGCACCATTGTGGATTGCTTGAAGGATCTGGATGTTTCCATTAAACGGTAACTGCACAATTGGTGAACTGGTTGAGTCCTGATTGCACTGTGGGGCAGTGAGAGGGGAGAGGCAGGTTAACTGTCCAGGATAATGTAGGCCTGTGCTATGGAACATGGGAGTTGAACTGACTTATGTCAAATGCAGTTTGCCTCTTTTTGGTAACCCCCCCCAGCTGTAAATCCCCACGTGCCAGAAGCAAGACTTGGTCTGTGATGTCTTTTATTCAGTTCTCTCTCCAGTTGGGGGAGAGACTTGCACCGGAAAACTGCTCAGAGTTCCTTCCCTCAGCTCTAGGGAGGAAACAGATGCTGCAAGCTAAGGAGCAATGGCTTTCTTATTTCCTTGTGTACAGCTTATCTGATGTCCCTCACAGTTATGTATTTGGTTCATTAAATGATATCACCCAACAAACCTCACTTCTCTCATGCTCCCTGGACCACTGGAGCTACAATGACACCATGACTGTATTACTGTATGTCCAGAGCAGCTCTGTTCTGTGTGGAGGACAAGGCAGCTCTGCACTGTTCTGGGTTTTACGCAGGGCTCTGCTATTGTGGTACAGGTTCTAGGCAAGAAGACTTGGGAAGATGGATGGGGAGGCAAATCTGTTAGATTGTCCAGCTTTGCTCCTTGGGCTGCAGAAGCATTCCTTGTTCCTTCTTAGTGCTCAGTGTGAGGTTGCCACTTGCTCCTTTGGGTAATCCAGAGCCTACTCCGTCTTGCTATTAAGAAGGTTTTTCCTGATATTTGGCCTAAATTTTCTTCCTCTTAATTTTGTCCTGTTACTCCTGATGACCATTTTAACCACAATCAAGTCACCCTTCCCCCTCTAGTCTTTGTCCTGCTGGCTCAGTGGGCTGTTGTTATGGTTCCCATCCCACTCCCTCATGTCTCCTCGCTGGCTGAGCTGCATATATTCAGTTCGTTTAATCTTTCTTGTAAGTCTTCTTCCCAGCTCTTTGACCATTCTCTCTAAACACCCTCCTATTTGTCAGGAGTCTTCCTCTAATTGGTGACTAGAAATCGGTGCAATGTACCATGCATTTTTGCACCAGAATCGGAGAGATGGAGACCATTGTGTGCTTGCTCTGTGATGCAGTGTCTCTGCATTTGCAGCCCTAGATTTTTTTCCCCCCCCTCTTTTGCTGTCAGCATATTGCAAACAGGTTTTGTTTCCCCTTCTGAGATGTCCTGACTCCTTTTTTGACTCTTGATTGTACAATAATGATGATGATTTATACATACGGAACGCTAATTGCCAAAGTGAATCTGCATTTTGTGCTACTGTGTTCTAGATTTCTTTTTGCTCTTTGCCCAGGGTGTTCTGATTTCTTTGCATTTGCTTTTCTGCTAAAGCTGGGCTTAGTCTATCTTTTTAGTAGGTTTTGCATAATCTATCCTTACAGCACAAGGATTCTGTAGATCAGAATATCTCTGCTGCTGACTTGGGACTTGCATGCAGCTATAAATAGAGGCATGGCTATGTTGTCAGGGACTAGTGTGGCCTCTGAGTATAGGACGTCAGGTGAGACGTGTTGGAGACTGCTAGGAAATTGAATGCATGCTGGAGCCCCAGGGAAACTTGTACTCTGTTTTGTGCTGTTGGAGGATGAAGCTTTAGAGTGATCCATCGGCAGAGCGTTCTCTTGCAATGCTGACACTCAAGCTGCTGACAACACACTTGTCATTCCAGCCGTAGGCTCACAGCATGATGGACTCCTTGGAGCAGATGAAGCTGTGAGGCTTGAGATTGTGGAACTGGGTATAGGGAAAAGCGTGGCCATCTTGTACGTTTTACTGTTGGTCCTCTGTTAAGCCCCGTTCCTACCCCTGTCTCCAGTAGCCAGGTTGTAATGTGTGAAATGCCTGGGTGGTGCAGTACAAAATGCCTTTTTCATGTGAACCTTGATGCAAATGCCAGATGTGATCAAACTGGGGCTGGTAGCTCCATAAAGAGAACTAATCCCTTAATATGTTCAAGAAATGTATTTGTCATGAGCAGAGTTTGCAAAGTGCCTCTGGCTGTGTTGTTGGTTAAAATGACGCGCACATGGACAAGCCTGTTGCCCAGCAGGGTTAGGCATAAGAGACCTTTTATTAAATAGCAGGAATAAAAGGACTCGGGTTATATGGACCCAACTGAACGTGAGTCCCTAGTCCCAAACTGCCGAAATGGTGGGAAATTGGGGAGGTTCAGGAAGGAGCTTCAGGACTGATGTTTTGAGATCTGGAAATATTGCCTTTATTGTGGCACGAGCTCAGTCTGTGTAGTTTATTGGGCAGTAGGGTAAGGGGTAGGCTGGTGACTGCCAGCAAGTACTTACATGGGCAGAAGGCCTCTGATGTAGAGCTCCCTGATTTAGCAGCTGAAAAAATGAGTTGATGGCTAGAAGCTAGAGCTATCAAAACTTTTACCACTGGGGTTGGAGGTAACCCCTGCAATAGCTGGCCTGGGCGCATTCCATTACTTGGAGCCTTTAAATCCAGTCTGGGTGTCTAGTCTGACTAGCTGCTATGATCTGAATGCAGGGGTTGCTGGGTGAGGTGCTCTGGCTTGGCTTGTTTTGGATTGTGGAGGAAGTCAGGTAATTGAACTAAAACCTGTGAAGCCTGACAAAGTCTGCGGTTGTCCTGCCATCTCTCCCATGTCTCAACTGAACTTAGCTGCAGGGACAGATCTTTGCAGACTACTGGGACCGCTCCGTTGTTTTGTTTTATCCCTTTGGTGGAGAACTTGGAAACAGCCCATGGATGGGAATGTGATGGCCCTTTGCTTCAGGGCCCCTTCCCCCCTCAGGATAAATGAGCATTGCTGCCTCTTCTCTCGCCAAACAGTGAGAGCATGAGAAACCAGCATTTGTGCAGCCTGTGATAGCCGAGTCACTTGTTACGCTTGCCTCCATCTTGTCCCAGGCGTGCGATGGAACTGAGCTTTGCTCTGGTTAATGGAAACAACATCCGTGGAATGATGAAGGAACTGCTGTATTTCCTGGATTCCTGTGAGCCTGAGTTCAAGGCGGATTGTGCATCTGGAATATTCCTTGCAGCAGAAAAGTAAGGATTTAATATGCACGTTATGCCCTCCTGGGGTCTGGAATTATGTAGGTGTGCACTGTCCCTCTGCCTAGAAGAAACGAGGCTGGGACACTTCAGTAGGTTGCAGACTGAGCCTTGTGCAAGTTGGCAGCAGGCCTGCCTAGAGGAGCAGTACGGTCTAGTGCTGACTGCTGTGGGACGGGCATCTTATGTGAGAGCTTAACAACTGGGTCTGTCATTTAAACAAGTCCAGGACTTGGACTCTATTCCAAGCAGCAGCAAGGTGCTGCATTTGGTGCATCCAGCTTATTGCACTGTGACCGGTGGGGGGCATGTTCTAGCTGGCAGAACAACCTTGTGGCGCTGTTTGTGCAGAGTGCCCTGGGCTGCATCGTGATTGCTGGTCTGTCAGCTGACATCCTGTAGGCTGGAGAGAGACAGGTTCCAAAGGAATGTGAAAAGACGTCCTGGAAGGCAACGGGCTGGGAGGTGAATGGAGAGGAGGCTTAGATGCTAGCAGGAGCTGCTGATGGTAGTCACCTTTTGACTTGATTTCCAAATTGTTTTCTCAGATATGCCCCTTCCAAGCGTTGGCACATAGACACAATCATGCGAGTCCTGACAACGGTAAGTAGCAAGCCTGTTCCCTGAGAACCCATGGGTACTTTGCTCTAACCCTGCAGAGATGAGGTTGCATTAGTATTTAGAGTCTTTGGCCACTCTGCGCTGTCTTGCTGCCAACAGCCAGCCTCAGTGCATAAATGGAGCACCTTTTGGGGGTGGATAGTGGGGTCCCGAAACCTTTGGCAAGGTCGTTCTTTTCATGTTGTTTTGGGAGGCAAAAAGCACGTTTCAGCAGAGCCTGGGGGAAGCTGCTGTGGAATGGTGTCATTGTGGCTCGTGTTGGAGCATCCCCAGAGGTTCTAGCTGGGTTCAGGGCCTTCTTGTGCTGCAGGCAATGCAGATGGAAAAGGAAACACAAGCCCTTTTGGGACAGCCATGGCCAAGGGGCCAAACGCTGCCTGAGGGACGAGGGCCTAGTCAGTATAGACCACCTTAGTCGGGTAGTCCTAGGTTCTTTTTCATAACCACAATACCAAGGACCAGCTGATCTGTTTGCTGTTTCCCCTGATGATTTGTTCTTGGCCAACCTGGTGAGGCTGATGGGCTCACTTGAGACTATGGCTCTTCTGGGGAACTGGGACTGGCTCAGGTGCCAGAATGGTCCCAGTACAGAAAGGAGCAGCATCCTTGGTGATGATTAACATTTATTATTTTCCATGAGAGCCAATTCTTGAACGTTGAGAGGAGCTATGGAGGGGGCCAGCTAGGAAACAGAGCTCATCAGGGTTGCACACATTCTCTTTGGATTTTCTGTCACAGCTGCTTTTAGGTTGAGGGTGGATCATCTGATGGCTCTCAGTATTCAGGTTCCTGGCCTTTAACCAAAGGGCTTGTAAAGGCAGGCTGGCAGGGCAGTCCCTTGGACTCATCCTCCTTCATCAGAGTGGGATCTGACTGCCTTCATCAAAAGCCAAGGGTTTTTTCAAAGGCACTTCTGGTATGGAGGGCCTGGTGCTGCTGCCTCCCATGCTGCTACTGTTGGTATTGAAGTCCAAGGTTCCTCTGTACCATGCCCTCAGTGTGGATGAATTCATACAAGGTGGGCTGGCCTGTAGAGCAGTCATGCCTTCAGGCCTGTGAGAGCTCAGAGAGCTTCCCTTTGTAGGGGCGCCTGCTCCTCCTCTGGTTGCCATAAGGTGGAAAAGGAAAACACTGGCCATGAGGAAATCATTTTGCCATAGAGGCAAGTAAAGAAAAGCTTCTGGGAGCCTGTGTAATGCTGTGTTAATCTGTCCAGAGAATGTTTCAGACTCAGATGTACAGTATTAGGAAGCTGCAGCTGTTCTCCGCCAGCAGGGAAAATGTATGCAGTGCATCTTGTTACAAACCTAATATTATCTTCTCCTGGCCCCCACGGTGATGGGCCCAGCATAAACCTCTGAAGAGTCTTGTCTTCTTGTGGCCCTTCTATGCGGGGACCAGGGCTAGTCCCAGTGGTCAGGAGAAGTTGCCAAGTCAGCTTCTCTTTTTCCCACACTGGGGAGGCAGGATCCCAATTAAGGCTCATTGTTATGTGCATGTATCATAAGTCACCTCCCCAGAGAGCTCACAGTTTGGATTTAATGAGATGTGACAGGTAGATTTAGCAAATGTGGAGGGAGGGTGAAATCCTTTAACTGCTAGCAGACCTCAGGTGGCTTGTAAGGCTCTTGGGAGTATGTTGGAAGAAGGTGGAACAGGGACACCTGGCATGTTCCTTGAAGATGTGACTTCTCTTTCAGGCAGGGAGCTATGTTCGTGATGATGCTGTCCCCAACCTGATCCAGCTGATAACCAACAGCATGGAGATGCATGCCTACACTGTGCAGAGACTCTACAAAGCTATCTTTGGCGACTACTCCCAGGTACTTGTCCAGCAGTGACCTCTGGTTTCCATGCTGCTGTTGTCATAAGCCAGTATTGGTGCTTGCTAAGTAAGCTCCAGGCCAAGCGTAACATCCATCACCATTTCAGGTGGGGGTGGGAGCCTGGTATTTGCCTCGGCTATACCTTTTCTTTTAGTGACACGCTGTTCCTGTTCTGCTTGCCCTATTGGGAATCTGGCTCTGAGCCTGGCCAGAAGACCACACCTGCTGCGCGTACATGGTGCTCTAGGTCAGCTGTTCTGGTCCTCAGCTCTGTTTACCTGCATATTGCACAGCTTGTTCCTGATGTATCTGGTTGATTCTTCTTACAGCAGTCCCTGGTGCAGGTGGCCTCCTGGTGCATAGGAGAGTATGGAGATCTGCTGGTGTCTGGTCAGTGTGAAGAGGAGGAACCAATTCAGGTACGCCTGTGGGAGGGGGAAGCTGGGGCCAGAGTCAGGTGCTCTTGGGCTCATGGAAGAGGAGGAGATTTGCATGAACAGCTGCCACTCGCCCACCTTGGCAGCAAGAGAGGAAATGACCTTGTTGTGTGCCTGGGAAGGGTCAGTCTGCACAGATGTCTGACACTCCCCCTGGTTTCTTGGTTCCTGCAGGTAACGGAAGATGAAGTGCTTGATATCTTGGAAAGCATCCTGATATCAAACATGTCTGTATCCGTCACGCGAGGCTATGCTCTCACTGCCATCATGAAGCTTTCCACTCGGTTCACCTGCACGGTCAAGTGAGTGTCTGGCAGGAGCTGGCATGGCATGGGAGGGTAGGACAGGTGGTAAAGATCCATGGGTGCCAGCTGTGCTGGGACAGAGTCAGGGTATTTGTCAGAGAGTGTCTGACCTTTGTGTGTGTGTTTGTGGATAGTCTGCACTCCATGGAGACTGCAGCCAGATGCTGGCAGTTGTGCTTGAAAGTTCTTTGTTGGGGAAGAGACTCTTCACTTAGTTGTGCACTGTCCTGACTTCCCCTCTGCTTTGCCAGAAGAGAATGAGCAGCTCTCTTCCTTGCACACATCTCTCCAGGGGCTGTTGGGCAGTATGCATCATGGTATTCCAGCCAAGTGATAGCTAGACAACAGAGGCATGCAGGGCCGTGTAGACATCAGGTCAAAAACTAAACTAAAATGGGTGTCCCTGCTGAGTTACCAGGGGTTCCACAGACCTCTGCTAGGCAGCGACAGCCGTGCAGGTGTACCCTGATCCCTTGCTTAAGACCTGTTGGTCCCCATCTGTCCTGCAGCCGCATCAAGAAGGTTGTGTCCGTCTATGGCAGCAGCATCGACGTGGAGCTTCAGCAGAGAGCAGTGGAATACAACGCACTCTTCAAGAAGTATGACCACATGAGGTGAGTGCAAGAGGTTCCTTGTGTGGCGCCAGTAGGGAGAGGCTAACCCCATGGCCTGTGTGAGTCCTGCCAAAGCTCACGATTCTGACTAGTGCAGCTTCCCATTCTCCAGTGCTCCAGATATGTCAGCAGTTTGCTAGGACTCTGGTCAGCATCATGTTTACTGGCTCTAGCTTCACCTCTCAGTGGCGAGTGCCACCTTTCGGGGCAAAGCATTTTTTCCTCTGCTTCTTTGGTTGCAGAAGCTTGAACTGGCATGTCACCTGCCCTTGTGCACACACCCCACCTCCTGTGCTTGGTTTCTGCCCTTCCAGGAGGGGCTACTGGGCCTCAGACCCAGGTGATCATCTTCCTGTTCAAGTTGCTGAGGCTGGCAGTGAATAACTGATGTTTCCCATTGGATCTTCTAGCTCCATTGCCTGATTTGCTGAGCCATTCTCACCTTGAGTCCTGGCTTCCTGTCCCAGCCTTGCAGTGGAACCTGTCTCATGTAGCTAATGGGGACAGGACTTATCTCCATCCCTGCTATGCAGGACAGTGTCAGTCAGTAGCAAGGTTACACTGGGTGAGGCAGGGTCAGAGTCTTTAGCTGGCTCAGGCTTGTTTGTGTGATCCCATAGCTCAGACAGGGAAGGGCAGGTACTCTGTGCACCCTGTTCTTACTGTATCTTGGGGTTTGGGTTGGGACCAGGGGAGATGGCACAGTGTAACCGTGTCAGCTTCTTTCAGGCCAGCCCTGCTTGAGAGAATGCCTGTTATGGAGAAGGTGACCACTAATGGCCCCACTGAGGTCGTGCAGACCAATGGAGAGACAGAGCCAGCAGTGCTGGAAACCAAACCTCCTCCTCCTGGGCTGCAGCCCACCAGCCAGGTAATGGAAGCTGCCCCCTTCCCACAGTGCAGCCTTTCCCACTGTCGTTCTGACCTAAGGTGCTGGGAGACCAGTGCCGTCTCCCCAGTGAGCACCTGACTCCTTGTTGCCACCTTCTCCAACCCAGGTCTTGACTGCCTGATGCAACCTCTCCCCTGCTGGTTTCCAGGCCAGGGGAGCAGGTCAATGGGCAGCAGAGGCTGCCACAACAGGAGCACAGGCAGGAGCAGTGCTTGCAGATGGGTGGAGACAGCCCCAGGGAGGAGTGCTGACCTGTCTGCTGGCATGGGACTCCTCCCTCCCCTGCCACAGTCCTGCAGAGCCCAGGACTGAGACCATGAACTGCATTAAGTTACCACTTAATTAGCATTCAGAGGTGCTCTGACTAGTCTGTAACAGTGGGTCCCTTTAGTCTGCAAACAAGTGGAGTCTGTTGTGGGTAAAAGTGAAGGCAGTGGGGAGCTGAGTGTGTTACTGCCTCTATCACTTTCTCATTAGGCAAATGATTTGTTGGACTTGTTGGGAGGAAATGATACTACCCCAGTAATTCCCACTGCGCCAATGAGTAAGCCGGCCTCTGCTGGTGGGGAGCTCCTCGACCTCCTGGGAGACCTTAACCTGACAGGTGAGCCCCAGCTGTCGCTGTGGAAGCTTTCCAGGACCTCTGCCCTCAGTAGGAGGGAGGGAGTGTCAGTCTGGCTGTAGATGTGAGAGGTCAGGCACCCTTCTGCCAAGGCATGGTGTGCCCTCAGGGGTGGAAGCCCAGGTTGATACAAACAGCAGAACGATCTGGGCTGAGATGGGGGTTCTCCACTCTCTGCCTTGGGCCAGGCTGAGCACTTACCAGGAGAAGTTGGAGTCTGCGCCTCTTCTCTCTACCTGGAGAAACGCTTGCTTTGAGGGGTTACTCTGCTGACAGAAGCCAAAACCAGCAATGCCCTGTGGGTGGGTGGCAGGGGGGACATGGCTCCATTGGTGTCTGCTTACAGAAGTGTTATGCGCTGACTGGTTGGTTCTCAAGGTGGGAGAAGTCTCCCCCACTTCCTGCAAACTAAACTTTGGTCTCCTCTTCACACTTCCCATAGGTTCTCCAGCCTCTGCCCCTACCCCTGCCCCACAGATATCGCAACCTCCGTTCCTGCTGGATGGACTCTCATCACAGCCTCTCTTCAATGACATTGCTGCTGGTAGGAACCTGTGAAAGCCAAGCCCAGGGTGTTGTGGTGTGCCCATCTTTTGCAGTGGGGGGCTGTGAAGAGGAAGGAGTTGAGAGAGCTTGGGAGCAAAGTTTTTGAAGGACAAAGGAGATGAGTTAATGGAGTCAGAGTTCCACACTAGGCTGTACTGGGTTGGTGATGGGAAGGGGGTCCAGCGCCATTGGGTGACACCAAGTCCCTGTCGGGCGACTGCTCTCTTCCGCAGGCATTCCCTCTATCACTGCGTACAGTAAGAATGGGCTGAAGATTGACTTCACCTTTGAGAGGTCAAACACAAATCCCAGTGTCACCGTGATCACGATACAGGCCTCCAACAGCACGGAGCTGGACATGACCGACTTTGTTTTCCAGGCTGCAGTACCAAAGGTAAGACCCCCAGCAGGCTCCATGGTGGGACAGGAGCCCAGTCTTGGTTTTCAAAGGTTTGCTGCTCAGCTCCACCCCAGAAGGAGCCAAGTCCAAGACGCACAGGGCAGTAAAGGTGTTCCTTCAGGACAGGAAGGGCTCTGCAGCCTGACACCTAGGGCTGTTGAGCTGTACGTGCTGTGGAAAGCTCTGAGCCTTTCAAGCTGGGGTTTCCCTGCCAGTGCAGTCTTGCCCGAGACCATGCTACTTCCTTGGTAAGCTGGTAACTGCATCCCAGAAAAGGTTTGGATGGAAGAGGCCAGGAAGGGGGAGTGTTGTATAGACTGAAGGGACAAGGCATGAGCCATAATCTATGTTGCACAGCTCTTGAGCCAGACTGGTTGCTTACTTGTCATCATAAAATGCTGGTGACTTCTGCCTGCCCCAGCTTGTGCTCCTAGGGAGCACTTGGTTGAAGTAGCTTGGGACTTTGCAAGCACATGTCTGCCTGAACGTTTCTGAATTACAGTGTTGGTACTTAAGAGAGAGATGTGAAGTTCCTGTCAGTTGCCATGGAGCTGACTTTGTCTTCTGCTCCACCACTGGATCACTCAATCTCCCCTGCATTAGTTACCATATTGCAGGCAGGAGCCAAACTTCCCTGATCACTTTATATAGTCCTAGAGAAGTGGTGCTGGAAGGGACCTCCAGAGGTCATATCTAGTCCAACCCCTGCCTGGGGCAGGATCAGTCCTGCCCAACCATCCCAGAGAAACCTATTGTCCAACCTCTGAGCAGAACGACAGAGTCAACCCTTGGGCGTCCCTCGAGGTTCCATACTCAGACCAGTGCCTTTCAACATGCTTATCAACGATTTGGGTTTGGGTATTAAAAGTGAACTGGCAAAAGTTGTTGACGACACCAAACTATAGTTTCATAGATTTAGGGTCGGAAGGGACCTAGTAGGTCTTCTAGCCCGACCCCCCGCCAGGGCGGGAGAACAACAAAACCCCAAAACAAAAAATGAGACTCAAATGAGTCCAGCCAGGTAGGCATCCAGCCTCTTCTTAAAGACCCCCAGGGTAGGGGCCAGCACCACTTCCCT
>NW_017728998.1:223583-223805 GCF_001723915.1 Gavialis gangeticus | reverse complement strand
TCCACAGCGACACCATCATCCAAGGATTTAGTTACTTGGTCATTACTAGTGGCAGCTCATAAGTATATCAGAGGCATATATCAGGGCCTGGGGAAGCATCGGTTCACCAGGTCACCCCAGGGGAGGACAAGAAATAATGGGCACAAGCTGATTTGAGAATCACTTCAGGCTAAACGTAAGGAAAAACTTCTTTACAAGTTGAGTGCTGAGGGTTTGGAACAG
>NW_017728998.1:213302-218583 GCF_001723915.1 Gavialis gangeticus | reverse complement strand
GGTGGGGGTTAGGAACAGCCCCCCCCCCCCCCCCTGCAAGTGGTACAGTCACCCACCCTGGTGATCTTGCTGGGGTCAGCTGATCCCAGCAGGCTTTCCTGCCCAAGTGCAGGGGGGCTGGACCCAATGATCTGTAAGGTCTTTTCCAGCCCCTAACATCTGTGAAACCCTGATTGTAACACAGAACCTCACACCCTAACCTGCCACAGGTAAATCAGGGGATCCACAGTGACCAATGTCTTATTGCTGGAAAAGAGGTTAAAATACACTGGAGATCCCATGTAGAGACCATGCTCCCTGCTACAGAGGAAGGTAAAAAACCCCACAATTCATATCAGTCTGACAATGGGGAAAATTCCTTCTTGACCCCAAATGCAGCATTGGTCTGACCCTATGTAGACAGATAAGACCCCTTGGCCAGGAACCTCCTGCTTTGGTCCCAACAGGAGTATTGGCACAGCCATCAAAATCCCCAACTTTGGCTGTAGCCAACACCTGATGTGTCTGAAGAATGCTTAAAAACACCCTGACACATGTAGCAGGAGGAAGGGAAAAAATTCCCTCTTGAATCCATGTAGCAACCAGCAAAGCCCAGAAGCCTAGAAAATCCCCATAGTAGAACATAAGCCTTGCTATGCTTAGATCATTCCTGACCAGCATCTGTCCGACCTTGAACACCTCCACTGACGGAGAGTCCACAGCTTCCCTGGGTGTCTGTTCCACTGCCTCCCTGCTCTAGCAGTGAAGGAGTTTTTCCTAACAAAAGATTGGGTTGCCCTGCTCCCCTGTCAGGAGTGGGCTGACCATAAGGTGGCAAGGTTGGACAAGGTGCTGTTGCATGGTTTTTGGTGCTGCTTGCAGGCAGGACTGGGCAGGAACCTGGCAGCAGCAAGCGCCTTTATGATTGAAGCTACATGTGGGCTAAATGTGGAAAGGGTCACGCGTAGGCTGAATTTATCTGCAGGTGTCGGCTGTTCTACGTGAACATTAGGCTTGAAGGTGCACTGCTGAACTGCCTGCCCCAGTCTTATTTAACTCTGTCTGAGCCCCTGTATTTCATTCATCCTTGCAGCATCTGTGAGAGCTCCATAAGGATTATCTCCATTTTGAAGATTAGGGAGGTTATGTATCCTCTCTTGTACCAAAATTCCTAAAGTCACACAGGGGGTCTGAAGAACACTTGTTTTCTGTACCTGGAGTCCAGTGTCCTGTGCACCAGACAATTTCCCACCCCCTCTACTCTGGTCTGAGGCACATAGATAAATGCCTGATGAAATGGCATTACCTATACTGTTTCTGAAAGGTCTCTTCCCCTTCTCTTCAGACATTCCAGCTGCAGCTCCTGTCTCCTAGCAGCAGTGTCATCCCAGCATTTAACTCGGGGACCATCACACAAGTCATCAAAGTCCTGAACCCACAGAAGGTGAGCAGAATTGGCAGAAGGAATTCCTTATGTTTGTTTGAGCACCTGTGGTGTCTGGTATTGACTGATTTGTAGCAGAGTTCTGTTTTTTTCTCTGGGTGGAACAGGTTGGCTGGCGATGGGGAGTTGTAGGTACTATGGTTACGGTTAGGAAAGGGCTTGGAAAAAAATCCAGTGGCCCATCCATTGATTCAGTAATGGTAAAAGGAACAGGGGTCTCTTCCCCAGCAGCCTTGTTAATAAAGCATCTACACGTGGAACTTATTTAAGGGTGGCCCACATGGGAAAGAAATGAGCGTTGGCTTCGTGCAGTTTGTGTAAAGCAGGCCTGAATACAGGGCATCGTTTTCACATCAACTTTGCCAAAACTGGTTGTCTCTGCTGTTTGCTGGAGCGTTTTTGTAGTCTCTGATGTACTTTTGGAATTTTCTTTTGATTTTTATGTCTCTGGTCAAGACAGCTGTTCTCTGAAGTGGCCAGAGTGTTTAGGTCCAATAAAGAAACAAATTAAGCAGTTTTAAAGTTTGAGTAAAGATCCCTACCCCTCTTGGCTGCTATGATCTTGGTCTCTTGTGATAAAATTATGCTAATTCAGTAGTGCCTCATGAAGGCTTCCAGAATAGTTGACACTAAAAAATTCCTTCATGTGGACAACAAGCCACCCTTTTTTTTTTTAAGACAAAACCCCAACCTCCTGAGGACCTCAGAGCTACCCTAGAGCAGCAGAGTCTTGAGGCTTGGTACACTAGGTCCCAGGAGGGTGCGTTGGGCAGGAGGGAGGGCAGTCAAGGGTTTCTCAGAGGCTCCAAGATCAGGAAGTGACTTCCTGTTTGAGAAGAGCAGGTGATACCAACCCCCTGGAGTGGGGCCTGGCAGAGGGAGGCTTGTGCCTGAAGCAAACACCCTATAATGGGTGTGCCTGCTGGCAGGACAGGTGGGGCTAACACCATGTCCATGCCTCCTACAGAAAGGATGGATCATATCTGCTGGAGAAAGGGAAATTCAGTTGGGAGCATGGGGTGGCAGAGCTGATCTCTTTTTTTTTCTCTCTCCTCCTGCAGCAACAGCTCCGTATGAGGATCAAGTTGACATATAATCACAAGGGCTCTGCGATGCAGGATCTAGCCGAAGTCAACAACTTCCCCCCGCAGTCCTGGCAGTGAGGCTCTGGCGTTGTCCTTACTCTCACCCCACCCAATCAAAGGAACTCTGGGAAGAAGGTTGTGATCCCTGGCAATCCCCCAAACTGCACCGTGGGCATGGGGAGCAGAGAGACCTGCTGATGTGGAGGGGTTTCCCTGATCGACTCTGAAGCATATCTGCTAAGACTAATCTCCTCCCCTCCACTGATGAGGCTGGCTGCTTGTGGGGGCTACTCTGCACTCCCTCACACATGCATTCACAGCCAGAAACAACATTCCCCTTCTTCCCCACAAAAACACAGCCTGTTTTGGAAGAGAGGACTGGAATTCCTTGCAGGGAAGCTCTCCCCTTCTCTCTCTCTCTCTCTCTCCCTCTCTCTCTCTCTCTCTCTCTCTCTGCAGTGAGTGAGCAGCTTCCCCTTCTTTCTGCTGCCTTCTCTCTGTGGGGTGGGTGAGGTGCATTTTGATTCATCACTAGCTGGGTAGACATCTTCAGGCACTTTCATCTGGGGTTCAGGTTGGAAACTCATCCAGAGGGTGTTAGGGAGCCATGCCTTTTTCTTTCATATCCCCTGTGCTGGAGGAGGCTGTCCACTCTGTGGCCTATTCTGTGCATTGTTGTATACACACACGCCACACACACACAACTTTAGTTGTATGATGATACCAAGGGCAAGTCACGCCTTGGAAGTTCATCTGCAAAGCTGGGACTGCAGGAAGAGCGGTGCAGGTGAGATACAAGCAGATGGTTCTAGTGCCGGAACTGAAACAAAGCCCTGGTGCACTTGGGTTTTCTTCGCTTTCCACCGTCGGCTGCAGCTCTGCAAACTTGCGCAGGTGTTTCTGTAGCTGCCTCCTTGGAAAGCTTCACTATGGATGAGAGACTCTGAGCTCCACCCTTGGCTGACCCATCCCACACCCAAAGTTTCAGAACTTACTGTCCAGTCCTGTGGCTGTTGGTTGTGGTAGGTGGGTAGAAAAGAGATGTTGAGCTCTATCGCCCTTAAAGAAAAGGCCTTGCTGCCTGCTGGAAGACTCATCATAGACTACACTGCAAAGTCCCATTTCCCAGCTACTTCAGATCCTTCCCTCCTTTAATTTCCAGAGCCTGTTAGACCCCTGGATTCCATTTGAGTTCGTTCTGACTGGGACATTTGTGTTGTATCTGTAACATTGGCACTGAAATAAAGACCATGCAGTTTAAAGAGACCTTTTCCCACTTTGTACTTAATTGCTCCTTTGGTCCCCTCAAAGTATCTGTCCCATGTTTGTCTTCAAACAGAGTAATTAAACAAGCTGTTCTTCATGTGGAAGCCTGTCCCTTGAGCAAGTGGGTCCAAAGGCCTGAGGTCTGGTGCCCTTCTAAGTCCTGGGATATTCTTGCTTTCTCGAGAAGAGCTGTATGTTGCTGCACCACACCCAGAGCGTGATGCCATTTGGATGCCTGTTCCACGAGCCCTGCTGGAGGCTGAGACTGGAAGCCAGAGGAGATGGGGGCACTTGGTGGCTCACACCCTCCAGGAGCAGGGGAAGGGAGGGGCACACTTTGGATCTTCATCCCTTGAGCCTGCTGGCATGTTGAGCGTGCTTGCCTCCAGCCCTGATGCTTCTTTGAAGGAAACAGACTGCAAACCTGCGCTATTTCTCCTAGGCCCTGCCAGCTGCCTGAAATGGTTCCCCTCTGCCTGCACAAGTGCTTCGAGAGCAGGTTGTGCTGCTCTTCTGGAGCCAGCCCGCAGCAGTGGCACTGCACGAGTGGGGAGTACTGGGGCTTGGGGAATAGCTGTCACCGTTTTGTTCAGACTGCTGTTCTTACTGTGCCAGAAAATACAGCATAAACCCAGTGCTGGGTCTCTGCGGGCCCGTGCCTGCCTGCCTGCTCACAGGGAGGGCTCAGCCCCAGCCCTGCAGCTCAGAGGAGAATCCCTGCTGTAGAGCTTGGCTGGAGCACTGACGAGGTAGGGAACAGCTGGCCCAGGCAGTTGCATCCACAGCAGTGGACACCCCCTGCCGCAACTACCACAGGCATCAGAGGCCAGGTCGTGCAGACAGCCCGCGCCTGGCCCAGCTTGATGCCAGCTCCTGCCTCTGGCCTTGCTGCAGGCTGGGCGCAGCCTTCCCAGCCTTTTTGCTGCTCCGCGCGTGGGGCTCCGGAGACCACTGTGCCTCGGCTCCTCCAGCGCCCGCCCCCTTCCCGGAAGGGCAGTGGTGCTGGGGCATGAGGGGAGCCGTGGAGGGGGCACTACCTTCCCCCCAGGGCGGCGCGCGGAGGATCGGCCCGCGCTCCCCCGCGAGGACGGATGCTCGCTGCCCTTCCCCGGGCAAGGCCCGTGGCACGAGCAGCGCTGGGGGCTGCTCTTTGCCGCTCTGCGCCCGGCCCGGCAGCTCCCGCGGCGCTGTGTTAGCCCCTGCCGGGGCGTCCCGCCAGCCCGGCCCTGCAGCAGCAGGAGGGCGAACTGGACGGCCAGCGCCCCGCGGAGCGGCAAGAGAACCCGGCCGGGCGTGCAGGGCAGCGCGGGAGATCTGGGGCCGTGCGCTAGCGGAGCGGACTCCTGTTGGACCGCCGGAAATGGGTAGCGCTTCCGGCCCGGCACGTCCCGATCGGGGCGGGGCTTGCATGATAATAAGACTACGTGGGCGGAGTCTTTAGGTGGGCTGCCAGGCGGTGGGCGGGGCCGGCATGCTAACGAGCCCGTGGGCAGGGCCAGGTGGCGGA
>NW_017728998.1:207607-207963 GCF_001723915.1 Gavialis gangeticus | reverse complement strand
TGTGGCTGGTCCCCTCGGGCCTCCTGACCCCGCTGTCCTGGCACTGGAGAGGAGCCGCTCAGGTCCCCGCAGTCTCCTCCTAAATCACGAGGGCTCCGGCCTCTGCCCAGTGCCTCCATCGCCGTGTCTGACGGTCTTGTCGCGCGGCCACTGGGTGCGGCCTTGCGCGAGGAAACGGCTGCTGCTTCAGCGCCCCTGCGTCCTAATGTCGCGTACGTGCTCGCTGGCAGCCGGCGGCAAGGGGAGCAGCTGCCGTGCCTGGGAGGCGGGGGCAGGTTTCCTGTGCTGGACCCCTCCAGGCTCTTCCTCGCACGTGCGGGGCGGTAGCTGGCGGCTCTGTCTGGTCCAGCTGGCCA
>NW_017728998.1:202356-202607 GCF_001723915.1 Gavialis gangeticus | reverse complement strand
CGGCCGCCGCCGAGCTGTGCCCGCCGGGACAACGCCTCTACCTGCAGCTGCACGGAGACCTGGTCAGGTGAGGGCCGCCCCGTCCCGCCCGGGCACCCCGCAGCCTCTGCTCGGCCCGGCTGCGCTCGCTCCGGACGCGGGACGCGACCTCCGCGTCTCAAAAGCTTGGTGGAAAATCCCTGCGGTGCTGGGCCGGCCGGCCGGCGCGGCACGGGTCCGCTCCCCACGCAGGCGTCGCTGGCGGGGGCCGA
>NW_017728998.1:199668-202156 GCF_001723915.1 Gavialis gangeticus | reverse complement strand
GCGAGCTGTCTCGCGCCTGTAGGAGCGGGGCTGGGCGAACGCCTCGCCCCTGTGGTTGTGTCTCTGTGGCTGGTCCCCTCGGGCCTCCTGACCCCGCTGTCCTGGCACTGGAGAGGAGCCGCTCAGGTCCCCGCAGTCTCCTCCTAAATCACGAGGGCTCCGGCCTCTGCCCAGTGCCTCCATCGCCGTGTCTGACGGTCTTGTCGCGCGGCCACTGGGTGCGGCCTTGCGCGAGGAAACGGCTGCTGCTTCAGCGCCCCTGCGTCCTAATGTCGCGTACGTGCTCGCTGGCAGCCGGCGGCAAGGGGAGCAGCTGCCGTGCCTGGGAGGCGGGGGCAGGTTTCCTGTGCTGGACCCCTCCAGGCTCTTCCTCGCACGTGCGGGGCGGTAGCTGGCGGCTCTGTCTGGTCCAGCTGGCCAGCAGGCCCCTCCTGTTTTGCCTGGGAAGGTTGTCCTGGCTGGCACGGCGCTACCGCCCTTTCCTTGGGACGCAGCTGGCCGATGCTGTTGCGGTGCTGGAGCAGTGTGGAGCGGGTGGGAGAGGCTGAGCTCCGTGTGGGGGCCGGAGAGCGTGGAGGGTGCCAGGCCCTGGCTTGTGCCTCGTCGCAGCAGCCAGGCAGGGCTGGCAGGGAGCAAAGTGCCTAGGCCCCAGGAGCCTGGGAGCGTTATTTGAGAGGCTGAGAGCAGAGGCCAGTCTAGCATGGGGAAGGGGGTGGCTCAGCTCCACGCAGCTCTGGTGACGTGGAAAAAGAACGTGCTCGAACGCGTATTTCATTGCAGCGGGTCCGAGGTCCTGCCGTGAGGTGCGTGATGTTTGCAGCCAGGAGGGGCTGGAATTGGGAAAGCAGCAGCTCGGAGATGGGCTTGTGGGTCACAGCAGGGAGCACCCTGCATGTGGGCTCCCAGCAGCATGATGGCGAGAGGGCGCGGGCAGGAAAGGCCAGACGGCTGCGCTGCCTCAGCAGGCAGGAACCGCACGTCCTGCCCTGGCTGCCCTGTCAGCACATCCACTGGGATGCTCAGCAAAGAGCTGCGCGTGCCGCTTGGCTGTCTGACAAACCTGCCTTCCCCCGAGACCTCCATGCACTCACAGGAGAGGGGGAAAAGGCAACTTTCATCATGGGTTGTAAATACCGGCAAGGGAAGCAGCCATTAAGCCAGGAAAGGAATATAGCGAGGAGCAGTCATGGGCAAAGGAAGAGAAGGAAACTCAGAGTAGGAGCAAAGGAAAGGTTTTATTGGTGAGGCTGGCTTGCCTGTGGGAGCAGTTGCCAGAGGGGAGTCGTCCTGACTCCAGGTCCTGTTGCTGTGGCTGGCATCGGTCTCTGGGCTGCTCTGGCTTGGGCAGAAGCCGGGGCGGGCTGCCAGGATTGCTCAGTGAGTCTCTGGCCTTTGCAGTGCAGGAGACAAGAGAAGAGCAGGGCTGCACTCTGGCTCTGTCTGCTGTCATCCTGTGCTCTGGGGAGGCTGCTGCGTCCCATCCCCGGGGGTCCTGGCACCGCTCTGGCCACCTCCTGCAGCTACAGAGATGTGCTTTGTCGGGGACGACTCTCGAGTGTCTTGTTCCAGGAGTGCCAGACCAGCGTGCTCTTTGATGTGCTCTGCTCTCAGCTGCATTTGAAGGGGAGGCGGGGGGCAGCTTGCACTGTGTGGCTGGGGCTAAGTTGGATCAGGCAGTGGGAGCTTTGCTGGGTGCAGAGTGAAAGGTGCTGTGGGAAGCCTGTCTGGCATGCGACTGTCGAGGAGCTGTCTCATGCCTCGGGGATCAGGAGGGCAGCACCAAAAGTGTTTGCATGTCTTGTGGCAGGGAGCATGGATCTGGGGGCCCTGCCAGCATGGCCAAGGGTGCTGGGCCCCTTCCGTACTGTAGCAGCAGCAAGGGCCTGGGATTAGGGCCAGGCCTTGGCAAACTAATTTCCTTTCCTGCACTTCATCCCCAGGCGGCTGGAGCCCACAGAGAAGCCCCTGCAGATCGTGTACGAGTACCTGGCCAGCCTTGGGTTCGAAGATCCCTTGAGGATACAGGAGGAGGCAGCAAACGCAGACCTCAGCTGCATGATCCGTTTTTACAGTGGTAAGAACATGTCTGGCGTGTGCTGTCGTTCTGGGGGTGGCACTGGGGCTGTGCCTGTGCGGCAGGCAGTGCAGCTGTATGCAAGAGCCTAGCCCATGCTCTTCTGCCCTGAGGAGAAGGAAGGAGGGTAACTAACCTCTTGCAGCACGTGTGTATGTGTGTGTGTGTGTGTGTGTGTGTGTGTGTATGTGTGTGTGTGTGTGTATGTATGTATGTATATGTATATATATGCATATATATATATGCATCACGAGTCATGTTCACAGCTGCGGATGGCGAGAGCACTGGGCTACATTAAAGGCAGCAGTGGTATGGAAGCTACTCAATGTATCGCAACAAGTCCATTTATTAGCGCTAGGGGGAGGGCAAGTGGCATCTGTGGGGGGATGCGGGATAGGTGGGATCAGAAGGAGG